>NC_074674.1:4248979-4587729 GCF_029448725.1 Salvelinus fontinalis
CTCTCGTGCTATCTCTCGCTATCTCTCTCTCGCTATCTCTCTCGCTATCTCTCTCTCTCTCGCTATCTCTCTCTCTCGCTATCTCTCTCGCTATCTTTCTCTCTCTCTCTCTCTCTCGCTATCTTTCTCTCTCTCTCGCTATCTCGCTATCTCGCTATCTCTCTCGCTATCTCGCTATCTCTCTCGCTATCTCGCTATCTCTCTCGCTATCTCTCTCGCTATCTCTCTCGCTATCTCTCTCGCTATCTCTCTCTCTCTCTCGCTCTCTCGCTATCTCTCTCGCTCTCTCGCTATCTCTCTCGCTCTCTCGCTATCTCTCTCTCTCGCTCTCTCGCTATCTCTCTCTCTCGCTATCTCTCTCTCGCTATCTCTCTCTCTCGCTATCTCTCTCTCTCTCTCTCGCTATCTCTCTCTCTCTCTCGCTATCTCTCTCTCTCGCTATCTCTCTCTCGCTATCTCTCTCGCTATCTCTCTCTCTCGTGCTATCTCTCGCTATCTCTCTCGCTATCTCTCTCGCTATCTCTCTCGCTATCTCTCTCGCTATCTCTCTCGCTCTCTCTCTCGCTCTCTCTCTCTCGCTATCTCTCTCTCTCGCTATCTCTCTCTCTCGCTATCTCTCTCTCTCGCTATCTCTCTCTCTCTCTCAGCCCAGAAAGCTGAAATGCTGAGAAGAGCAGACTCTTCTCACTGTCAGATGCAGTCTCCATCAGAATGTGAACAGCAGATGAGATGACAGTGGTCATTAATACCCTCATCTAGAGATGACCCTGTTCTGGTTGGACTAGATTTATCCATATTGTATGGCCAGGAGATCATTTAGATTGGGTCAAGTCCATTTTAAGTTTTATTTATAAAATGAACTGTTACTTAGACACTTCTTGATTTTTTTAACATGGATTTGTGCAAACAAGTTATTGGTTAACAACATATCTTTAATTTCTGTATTTATCTAGTGATGACTGATGACCAAATACTTGGTATCTATAACACAACATGGCTAAATGTAGTGTTTTGTCCTGGGCATCATACCCAATTACCCATTAGTCTTTGGCTTGTTAGCTGGCCAGTTTGGCATTCTGAGGCCCCATTGAGGGCAAAATGGGCCCTGGTGATCTCTGAGCTCAGCCTGTCCAGCATCCGGACTCTCCTCATCACGACCAAGGTTGACTGGTGTGAGTGTGTGCAGTGTGCTGTGAGACAGCAGTAGCTTGCTGTGCTCACGTAGTGCAGGCGGCAGAGCTCTCCTCACACACAGTCCTCCTGATGTCATTGGGTCACGTCACAGGTCGCCTCTGTGTGTCCTAGCAGAGGCCTAGAACAGGTGGCACAGCCACGGAATTATTCATGAGCTCGTCGCTCACACTCTCTCCCCCGTACTGCAGGGATGTTTGATCATCAGCCACCAAATGACTTTGTTTCTGTGTGTGTGTGTGTGTGTGTGTGTGTGTGTGTGTGTGTGTGTGTGTGTGTGTGTGTGTGTGTGTGTGTGTGTTTTGTTGCTATTTACCCACACACAGATATGATGCTAATTTCAGCAACATATTTTCTACTCAGTGTTGAGTAAGATAGCCTTACTTCTCTACATCTCCTTAATGTAGTACTGGGATAAACAGGGTGAATTAATGTGATGTACAGATGTAGGATATTCATTTCAGCCAGTTTGCTTCAGCAAGAAAAATAATCCTGCAGCAACAGCAAATGTGGATTATAATTAATGGACATTTTAGAAGGGGTTGATATATTTTTCATAAGGGAAAATCAAGTCTGGAAATTCAGAAGCCTTTTTAAACCTCAAATACGCTACAAGTTTGACATTTCACGCATTGAGGCAATTTCTCCGGCAAGAGGGTGATCAAATTAAGATCCTACATAGTTCCCCAAAACAACTACCATGGAACCATAGAGCCGAGACATACCCTGGTGCTGACGTACTGCACCTTGTAGGGCATGGACACAGGACCATGAGGGTGATACAAAGAGATGTGCACTTCCCTAAAAGGAAGCACTCCCAAACCACTAGCAGTGGAACTATATGTGTACAGCGGTACCACATCACGATATACATGACAGAATATCAAGGTGAAACTTGTCAAAAACCAATCTACGGTTTTAACACATTTTATAGGACGCAAAGTGTTTCTATTGCACACGAACACCACAGGCATAACTCATGAGGTAATATGAAGATGAAACATGTCGTAAATCCATATATACGTTTTTAACACTTGCAGTTGAAGTCGAAAGTTTACATACAATTAGGTTGGAGTCATTAACTCGTTTTTCAACCCAAAATGTTTGACCCGAGTTAAACAATTTAAAGGCAATGCTACCAAATACTAATTTAGTGTATGTAAACTTCTGACCCACTGGGAATGTGATGAAATAAATAAATCATTCTCTCGACTATTATTCTTACATTTCACATTCTTAAAATAAAGTGGTGATTCTAACTGACCAAAGACAGGGAATTTTTACTCTGATTAAATGTTAGGAATTGTGATAAACTGAGTTTAAATGTATTTGGCTAAGGTGTATGTAAACTTCCAACTTCAACTGTATATGACAGCCTGGTCCCAGATCTGTTTGTGCTCGCGCCAACTCCATTGCTGTCCTTGTCAAGCCAATTGTTTGGCGTGACAAGGAGTTGACTTGATAGCCGGAGTTCCACTCTGTTTGTGCTATCTATGACACAGCCAGAGGCTTTCCACTGGGCAAACTAACACTGGTTGAGTCAACGTTGTTTCCACACCATTTCATCAACAACACCAAAAAACGTGATGACGTTGAATTAACATGGTAAACTGATTGGATTTGTAGAAAGTCATCAACGTAAGGGAATTTGTATTTTTTTTCTCACCTAACTGTTAACCTAAATCCAATGGTATGCTGACATTTTTTGTTGATTTCATGATGAATTCATTAACAACGACGAGACAGCATACAGGGAGGAGGTGAGGGCCCTCGGAGTGTGGGGTCAGGAAAACAGCCTCTCACTCAACGTCAACAAAACAAAGGAGATGATCATGGACTTCAGGTAACAGCAGAGGGAGCACCCCCCTGTCTACATAAACCGGACCGCAGTGGAGAGTTTTAAGTTCCTCGGCATACACATCACGGACAACCTGAAATGGTCCACCCACACAGACAGTGTGGTGAAGAAAGCGCAACAGCGCCTCTTCAATCTCAGGAAGCTGAAGATATTTGGCTTGTCACCTAAAACCCTCACAAACTTTTATAGATGCACAATTGAGAGCATCCTGTCGGGCTGTATCACCTCCGGTACGGCAACTGCACCGCCCACAACCACCGGGCTCTCCAGAGGGTGGTGCGGTCTGCACAACGCATCACTGGGGGCAAACTACCTGCCCTTCAGGACACCTACAGCACTCAATGTCACAGGAAGGCCAAAAAGATCAAGGACAACAACCACCCAAGCCACTGCCTGTTCACCTCGCTACCATCCAGCAGGTGAGGTCAGTACAAGTGCATCAAAGCTGGGACCGAGAGACTGGAAAATAGCTTCTATCTCAAGTCCATCAGACCGTTAAACAGCCATCACTAACACAGAGGCTGCTGCCTACATACAGACTTGAAATCATTGGCCACTTTAATAAATGGATCACTAGTCACTTTAATGCCACTTTAATAATGTTTACATATCTTACGTTACTCATCTCATGTGTATATAGTGTATTTTATACCATCTATTGCATCTTGCCTATGCCGTTCGGTCATTGCTCATCCATATATTTATATATTCTTGTTCCATTCCTTTACTTAGATGTGTGTGTGTTAGGTAGTTGTTGTGGAATTGTTAGATTACTTTTTAGATATTGTTGCACTTTCGGAACTAGAAGCACAAGCATTTCGCTACACTCGCAATAACATGTGTTAACCATGTGAATGTGACCAATAAAATTTGATTTGATTTTAGTTGACAACTCAACCAAATTTAAATCAAAGCTAGACATTGAACTGATGGGTTAGGTTTTTGTTTCTTATTAAGTCAGAAGGCAAATAATAGCGCTAATTAAGCTACATGCAAAAGCAGTATTGGTTGTCACTAGTGATGCGCGAGGGTAATTAAATATTTGGTTGAAGGGCAGGTGGGTGGTGGGTGGGTTGAATAAAGAGAAAACAATAACTTAGATTTCTGGATTTATCATTCTTGTGCGATTTATGTATCGGCTACAATGTATGAATAGGCTACATTGAGGTTTTTCTTTCATTATTTTAGGCTATCTGGCATTCGTGCATATGCCTAAGCTTTAGGGTCTAACTGTACTTTTGCCAAAAAGCTGTGAAAGGAGAGTTGAATATAAAGAGAAGGGAGGGACAGAAAAGTAATGTTTGGGAAAGATTTGTTGAAGTGGTAAAAGAGGATGATAGCAGTGCCGGCTCTGTCATGTGTGATGATTGTGAGGCGCTATAATTAGCCAATGGCACGTCAATGGCACTGTAGCCTACTGTTCAGATGGGTTAAATGGAAACTGAATTCTGGATACTGATTGTAGGTCAATAACCTCTCACATAGCCTTAACATTAACTCATGCAGAATTAAGCATTTCTTGCAGTAAAATGATACACCAAATGCAGGCAAAATTTTGACATGGGAACAGGAGTGGAGAAATATGATTTTTTTATTTCAGTATCTTGAGAGAATACGAATGCTCAGTTAGATACCATGTGTAGAGGTGCTATCTTTATCAGTATCCTAAAAGTTGACAGTATTTCAACCACATAAAATATGTATCCAAGCCGAACTGAAATCTTATCAAAACATGTTTGGCTGTTTTCACAGCTTTCTATTTCCATACAACCGATCAAACTGATGTCATTTGAACATTTCTCACAGAAAATATATATATTTTTATTGCATTTTCTCCCCGACCCCTAAACATCGTTGCTCCTCAAAAGAAGATGACATAGAAATGTACTAATGTCAACTAGGTTGAAGCATGCATTCTATCGATTTATGATATTATTAAGGGTTTATATAATAACAAATAGCCTACCAAAATGTTGGAAATTATAAGTGGAAACATATCTAAATCAGGCATTTTCTACATTTGCGGGTTAGGGTCTAGTCCGGGCTTCAGATTCTCACTTTATCACATACATTGAGTATAAAAAAACCTTAAGAATTTTTATGAATCTCTCTGGAGAGGCCAGGATGACAGTCCAGGTGAAAGGTGACCATAGCTTAGTTACTGGGGCTGGTATATTATGATTGGTGAAGTCTTCTGCAGATAGACCTCAGTGGGCCTCTTGATGTTGGCATATGTTATACACTGAGTGTACAAAACATTAGGAACACCTGCTCTTTCCATGACAAACTGACCAGGTGAATCCCGGTGAAAGCTATGATCCCTTACTGATGTCACTTGTTAAATCCACTTCAATCAGTGTAGATGAAGGGGAGGAGACAGGTTAAAGAAAGATTTTTAAGCCTCGAGACAATTGAGACATTGATTGTGTATGTGTGCCATTCAGAGGGTGAATGGGCAAGACAAAATGTTTAAGTGCTTTTGAATAGAGTACGGTAGTAGGCAGTGATGTAAAACTACTTATGTCGTTTTTTGGGGTATATTTACTATTTTTTTCTATTTTTGACAACTTTTACTTTCACTTCACTGCATTCCTAAAGAAAATTATGTACTTTTTACTCCATACATTTTCCCTGACACCCAAAAGTACTAGTTACATTTTGAACACTTAGCAGGACAGAAATTGCCTAATTCATGCACTTATCAAGAGAACATCCCTAGTCATCTCTACTGCCTCTGATCTTGTGGACTCATATTAAACACAAATGCTTTGTTTCTGAATGATCTCTGAGTGTTGGAGTGTGCCCCTAAATCCGTAAATTAAAAAAAACTAGCAAATCAACAAAAGTGTTCCTATTGTTTGTTATTCTCAGTGTATAGTCGGGTGGATGTGGATGGGTTATTAGCAATTGCGGGTGAACAAACGGCTGACCCGCACACCACTAGTTGTCACCACCACAACACTCCAGACTCACAGGACCAACAACCTAAGCATAAAGACTATGAAAACAACTAAAGTCTTAACACATTCTGTCTGCACTAGCTTTGGGGCATAATATAATTCAGGTCCTTCCAGCTAGCTGCTAGCCCATCTCCCAGAAGCCTCCTTTTCCACTCCAGGTTTGATAGAGGCTCGTTTTGCAGCTGTGTGATCCCTCTCTTACATGTGCAACGTCTCTATTAATTATGGCCCACACGGCTCCTCTGGGACACCTCATGGCTCTTGGTCTTTCCAATCAAGTGCCATTACTCAGTGTCACCATCTCTCCCTTTCCCTCTGCATGGGGTACTTCTACTGACACTGTATACTCTTTGTACTTGTCCCTGTGTGTGTGTGTATTATTGTTGCATGCACAAGTACAGTGAAATGCTTAACTTGCAATCTACCCAACATTGCAGTAATCAATATCAAAATAGTTACTATAATTATAATACAAAATATATACAGTGCATTCGGAAAGTATTCAGACTAAAAACAAATTACATGTAAAAAATATACTCACCAATCTACACACTACCCCATAATGACAAAACACAAATAACCAGACAGAAAAAAATGAAATATAACATTTACCTAAGTATTCAGACCCTTTACTCAGTACTTTGAAGCATATTTGGCAGAAATTACAGCCTTGAGTCTTATTGGGTATGAAGCTACAAGCTTGGACACCTGTATTTGGGGAGTTTCTCCAGGACATTCAGAAGCCACTCCTGCGTTGTCTTGGCTGTGTGCTTAGGGTCGTTGTCCTGTTGGAAGGTGCCCCAGTCTGAGGTCCTGAGCACTATGGAGCAGGTTTTCGTCAAGGATCTCTGTACTTTTCTACATCTTTCCCTCAATCGTGACTAGTCTCCCAGTCCCTGCTGCTGAAAAACACCCCCACAGCATGATGCTGCCACCACCATGCTTCACTAAAGGGATGGTGCCAGGTTTCCTCCAGACTTGACGCTTGGCATTCAGGCCAAAGAGTTCAATCTTGGTTTCATCAGACCAGAGAATATTGTTGCTCATGGACTGAGTGTCTTTAGGTGCCTTTTGGCAAACTCCAAGTGGGCTGTCTTATGCCTTTTACTGAGGAGTGGCTTCCGTCTGGCCACTCAACCATAAAGACCATAGGGTTCTTGGTCACCTCCCTGACAGAGGCCCTTCTCCACCGATTGCTCAGTTTGGCCGGGCGGCCAGCTCTAGGAAGAGTCTTGGTGGTTCTTCCATTTAACTTCTTCCATTCAAGAATGATGGAGGCCACTGTGTTTTTGGGGACTTTCAATGCTGCAGACATTTTATGGTATCCTTCCCCAGATCTGTGCCTCGACACAATCCTGTCTCGGAGCTCTATGGATAATTCCTTCGACCTCATGGCTTGGTTTTTTCTTTGACATGCACTGTCAACTATGGGACCTTATATAGACAGGTGTCGGCCTTTCTAAATCATGTCCGATCAAGTTGTAGAAACATCTCAAGGATGATCAATGGAAACAGGATGCAACAGAGCTCATTTGGAGTCTCATTAAAAAAGTGTCTGAATACTTATGTAAATAAAGTATTTTTATAAAAAATATATATACATTTGCAAAAACATCTAAAAACCTGTTTTCGCTTTGTCATTATGGGGATTGTGTGTAGACCGATGAGGGGAAACATTATTTAATCAATTTTAGAATAAGCCTGTAACATAAGAAAATGTGGAAAAGGGAAGGAGTCTGAATTCTTTCCCAATGCATACTGCTTTACTCATCTAATATGTATATACTGTATTCTATTCTACTGCATTTTAGTCAATGTCACTCTGTCATTGTTCGTCCTCATATTTATATACAGTATTAATCAAAAGTTTGGACAACTACTCATTCAAGGTTTTTTATTTTTACTATTTTCTGTATTGTAGAATAATAGTGAAGACGTCAAAACTATGAAATAACACACATGGAATCATGTACTGTTGTAAACAATTTTTTGATTCTTCAAAGTAGCCACCCTTTGCCTTGACAGCTTTGCACACTCTTGGCATTCTCTCAACCAGCTTCACCTGGAATGCTTTTACAACAGTCTTGAAGGAGTTCCCACATATGCTGAGCACTTGTTGGCTGATTTTCCTTCACTCTGTGGTCCGACTCATCCCAAACCATCTCAAATGGGTTGAGGTCGGGTGATTGTGGAGGCCAGGTCAACTGATGCAGCACTCCATCACTCTCCTTCTTGGTCAAATAGCCCTTACACAGCCTGGAGGTGTTTTGGGTCATTGTCCTGCTGTAAAACAAATTATAGTCCCATTAAGCGCAAGCCAGATGGGATGGCGTATCGTTGCAGAATGCTGTGGTAGCCATGCTGGTTAAGTGTGCCTTGAATTCTAAATTAATTGCAGACAGCGTCACCAGCAAAGCACCATCACACCTCCTTTTCCATCCTTCACTGTGGGAACCACACATGCGGAGATCATCTGTTCACCTTCTCTGCGTCTCACAAAGACACGGTGGTTGGAAACAAAAATCTAAAATTTGGACTCATCAGACCAAAGGACAGATTTCCACCTGTCTAATGTCCATTGCTCATGTTTCTTGTCCCAAGCAGGTCTCTTCTTCTTATTGGTGTCCTTTAGTAGTGGTTTCTTTGCAGCAATTCGACCATGAAGGCCTGATTCACGCAGTCTCCTCTGAACAGTTGATGTTGAGTCTGTTACTTGAAGTCTATTTGTTTATTTGGGCAGCAATTTCTGAGGCTATTAACTCTAATGAACTTATCCTCTGCAGCACAGTCAACTCTGGATCTTCCTTTCCTGTGGGGGTCCTCATGAGAGCCAGTTTCATTTTAGTGACTGCTTGTAGAAACGTTTTCCACATTGACTGACCTTCATGTCTTAAAATAATGATGGAATGTCGTTTCTCTTTGCTTTTATGATCTGTTCATGTCATAATATGGACTTGGTCTTTTACCAAATAGGACAATCTTCTGTTTATCACTCCTACCTTTTCACAACACAACTGATTGTCTCAAATGCATTAAGAAGGAAAGAAATTCCACAAATTAACTTTTAACAAGGCACACCTGTTAATTGAAATGCATTCCAGGTGACTAGGATAGGAATGATGATGGTGTCTAAGAATCGTTGACAGACATGTTCTCCACTTGGTTCTGGAGCTGGCCTCCACTTCCCTGTTTCTTCTTCTTCCCTCCATCCTGCTGCTTCTTCTGCTTCTTGGACGTCTCCACGTCAATAGGCGCAGGCTTCACAAACTTCAGCATCTCTGTCATACCTGGAGGCATGAAGTTCCGGAGTACCTCGGGAATGACGACACCCTTTTCGGTCTGGTACGTGTCCTGATGAAGCTGGTTGAGGGAATGCCAAGAGTGTGCAAAGCTGTCATCAAGGGTGGCTACTTTTGAAGAATCTCAAATATAAAATATATTTTGATTTGTTTAAGACTATTTTGGTTACTTCATGATTCCATATGTGTTAGTTCATAGTTTTGATGTCTTCACTATTATTATACAATGTAGAAAATATTAAAAATAAAGAAACCCTGGAATGAGTAGGTGTGTCAACTTTTGTGTGTGTGAGAGAGAGAGACTGGCAGTGTAGGAATGATAGGTTGATATACTGTACATGTAAACAGGGCTGAAAGTGACTTGTAGCAAGAACATATAAATATTTACTGTAATATAATAATGGTAATACATACATGTATTACTACTAGTGACCAGTAGTAGGATAAATAGATTTATATATTACCATTAGTACTGTATCTATGTTAAAAGGAGTAATAGTGGACAGTAGCAGGATAAATAGATAGATACAGTACTAACGGTAATATATACATGTAAACAGGAGTAATAGTGGACAGGAGCAGGATAGATACAGTACTAATGGTAATATATACATGTAAACAGGAGTAATAGTAGACAGTAGCAGGATAAATAGATACTAATGGTACTATATACATGTAAACAGGAGTAATAGTGGACAGTAGCAGGATAAATAGGTAGATACAGTACTAATGGTAATATATACATGTCAACAGGAGTAATAGTGGACAGTAGCAGGATAGATACAGTACTAATGGTAATATATACATGTCAACAGGAGTAATAGTGGACAGTAGCAGGATAGATACAGTACTCATGGTAATATATACATGTAAACAGGAGTAATAGTGGACAGTAGCAGGATAGATACAGTACTAATGGTAATATATACATGTCAACAGGAGTAATAGTAGACAGTAGCAGGATAGATACAGTACTAATGGTAATATATACATGTCAACAGGAGTAATAGTGGACAGTAGCAGGATAGATACAGTACTAATTGTAATATATACATGTAAACAGGAGTAATAGTGGACAGTAGCAGGATAGATACAGTACTAATTGTAATACATACATGTAAACAGGAGTAATAGTGGACAGTAGCAGGATAAATAGATACAGTACTGTGTGTAATGTATACATGTAAACAGGAGTAATAGTGAACTGTAGCAGGATGAATAGATAGATACAGTACTAATGGTAATATATACATGTAAACAGGAGTAATAGTGGACAGTGGCAGGATAGATACAGTACTAATGGTAATATATACATGTAAACAGGAGTAATAGTGGACAGTAGCAGGATAGATACAGTACTAATGGTAATATATACATGTAAACAGGAGTAATAGTGGACAGTAGCAGGATAAATAGATACAGTACTAATGGTACTATATACATGTAATAGTAGACAGTAGCAGGATAGACACTAATGGCAAATAATAATCAATGAACAGCAGTGTAATTGTAGTAATAAATCTAATCAATAATCATTTAGCGGCGTTGTGTTTGTGTGTGTGTGAGAGATTGTGTGTGGGTGCGCGTGGGCATGTCCGTGTGCACGTCCGTGTGCACATTTGCAAGTGAGACAGAAAATTCTTAAGGACTGTGTATGTACATGATTCTGTATGTACATTTGTTCAGTCTTTAATGATGTAGAAATATTGCCCTAAGATGGCTATAATTTCATTGGTTCTAGTAACATCGAGGTTTTATCTTGGTACTTACATACTGAGGTATATATAGTCTCTGAAATATATCAACATATTTACAGTTACTAATGCCTGGCACATAATCGCTGACCTTGGCTTTTTACCCAAGAGACAGAGACGAAATGCCCTTTTGCTTGCTCTAATGCTGAGTATGACTCCCTAACCACTAATCTATTAGCAGACCTCTCTTCACATCTGTTCCACCAACTACTGTATATATTACTGGGAGGTATCAGCTACTGTATATATTACTGGGAGGTATCAGCTACTGCATATATTACTGGGAGGTATCAGCTACTGCATATATTACTGGGAGGTATCAGCTACTGCATATATTACTGGGAGGTATCAGCTACTGTATTACTGGGAGACATGAATTGCAAAATGATAATGATGAACTCTGTTATACAATACTGTCCATTCCTCTAAAGTGCTATACCATGATGAATCTTTGTTTCGTCTTTTATTTTCTGGTGTGTGTGGCGGGCGTGTGGGTGCATCTCCCCCCCCCCCCCCTCTCTCTCTCTCTCTGGCAGGCTCAGTGGAGGTGCTCCCCAGGGCCCCCTCCACCCCTGCCTACCTCTTTCATCTCTCTGGCCTGGGGGCCCATCCACCTCCGCTGTGCCCAGAGAGAGGCAGAGCGAGGCGCAGAGAGACACAGAGGGAATACACATCATAGAAGGAGAGGTTGCTGCAGTGCACAGGGCTGACAGGCTAGGTCAGGTGGCCTGCAGCTCCACAGACAGGTGGATGGAAACTAATTCAATCTTTATGAATCTCTCTGGAGAGGCCAGGATGACTGAGTCCAGGTGAAATGTGACCATAGGTTAGTTACTGGGGCTGGTATATTATGATTGGTGAAGTCTTCTGCAGATAGACCTCAAAGTGGGCCTCTTGATGTTGGCATATGTTATACACTGAGTGTACAAAACATTAGGAACACCTGCTCTTTCCATGACATAGACCAACCAGGTGAATCCCGGTGAAAGCTATGATCCGATATTGATGTCACTTGTTAAATCCACTTCAATCAGTGTAGATGAAGGGGAGGAGACGGGTTAAATCCACTTCAATCAGTGTAGATGAAGGGGAGGAGACGGGTTAAATCCACTTCAATCAGTGTAGATGAAGGGGAGGAGACGGGTTAAAGAAAGAGTTCTAATCCTTGAGACAATTGAGACATGGATTGTGTATGTGTGCCATTCAGAGAGTGAATGTGAAAGACAAAAGATTTAAGTACCTTTGAACAGGGTATGGTAGTAGTTGCCAGACGGACTGGTTTGTGTCAAGAACTGTAGTGCTGCTGGGTTTTTCACACTCAGCAGTTTCCTGTGTGTATCAAGAATGGTCCACCACTCAAATGACATCCAGCCAACTTGACACAACTGTGGGAAGCGTTGGGGTCAACATGGGCCAGCGTCCCTGTGGAACGCTTTTGACCCCAAAGAATTGAGGCTGTTCTGAGGGCAAAAGGGGGTGCAACTCAATATTAGGAAGGTGTTCCTAATGTTTTGTACACTCAGTGTAGATATTGTATACAGTGTATGGGCAGTGGCCAGAGGAATCTTTTGAGTTGTTAGGCTTGGAATGTACAGTGTTTGTTGTACCCAGCTGAAGTAATGCAGTGTTATCAGTTTGCTTTGGACTGTAAGTAGGTAAATATGAATTAAGAAGGCTGTGGTGGTGCTCTAATGTGACTGGCTGTGACACAGGAAGAAGGCTGTGGTGGTGCTCTAATGTGACTGGATGTGACACAGGAAGAAGGCTGTGGTGGTGCTCTAATGTGACTGGATGTGACACAGGAAGAAGGCTGTGGTGGTGCTCTAATGTGACTGGATGTGACACAGGAAGAAGGCTGTGGTGGTGCTCTAATGTGACTGGCTGTGACATTCTAGCCTTATTCTAAAATGGATAAGGCTATGAAATAAGTATTCAGACCCTTTACACAGTACTTTGTTGGAACACCTTTGGCAGCGATTACAGCCTTGAGTCTTCTTGGGTATGACGCTACAAGCTTGGCACACCTGTATTTGGGGAGTTTCTCCCACTCTTCCTCTCAAGCTCTGTCAGGTTGGATGGGGAGCGTTGCTGCACAGCTATTTTCAGGCCTCTCCAGAGATGTTCGATCAGGTTCAGGTCCGGACTCTGGCTGGGCCACTCAAGGATATTCAGAGACTTGACCCAAAGCCACTCCTGCATTGTCTTGGTTGTGTGCTTAGGGTCATTGTCCTGTTGGAAGGTGAACCTTTGCCCCAGTCTGAGGTCCTGAGTGCTCTGGAGCAGGTTTTCATCAAGGAACGCTGTACTTTGTTCCGTTCATCTTTCCCTCGATCCTGACTGGTCTCCCAGTCCCTGCCGTTGAATACCATCCCCACAGCATGATGCTGCGACCATGCTTCACCGTAGGGATGGTGCCAGGTTTCCTCCAAACATGACGCTTGGCATTCAGGCCTAAGAGTTCAATCTTGGTTTCTTTAGGTGCCTTTTGGCAAACTCCAAGCAGGCTGTCATGTGCCTTTACTGAGGAGAGGCTTCCGTCTGGCCACTCTACCATAAAAGCCTGATTTGGTGGAGTGCTGCAGATATGGTTGTCCTTCTGGAAGGTTCTCCCACCTCCACAGAGGAACTCTGGAGCTCTGTTAGTGACCATAGGGTTCTTGGTCACCTCCTTGACCAATGCCCTTCTCCCCCGATTGCTCAGTTTGGCCGGGCGGCCAGCTCTAGGAAGAGTCTTAATGGTTCCAAACTTCTTGCATTTAAGAATGATTGAGGCCACTGTGATCTTGGACGTTCAATGCTGCAGACGTTTTATGGTACACTTCCCCAAATCTGTGCGTCGACAAAATCCTGTCTCGGAGCTCTACGGCCAATTCCTTCAACCCTAAGGCTTGATTTTTGCTCTGACATGCACTGTCAACTGTGGGACCTTATATAGACAGGTGTGTGCCTTTCCAAATCATGTCCAATCAATTGAATTTACCACAGGTGGACTCCAATCAAGTTGTAGAAACATCTCAAGGATGATCAATGGAAACAGGATGCACCTGAGCTCAATTTCGATTCTCATAGCAAAGGGTCTAAATACTTATGTAAATAAGGATTTTCTGTTTTTTTATTTGTAATACATTTGCAAACATTTCTGAAAACTTGTTTTCGCTTTGTCATTATGGGTTATTGTGTGTAGTTTGATGACATTTTTTATGTAATGCATTTTAGAGTAACCTAACAACGTCTGGAAAAGGAGAAGACGTCTGAATATCATCAATCCAATGGGATTTAACCGTTTTTACAGTCGTTTTCTTAATTGGTTCATGCTTATTAGTAGCTGTAACAATTTCATAAATGTGTCAATTGCAGTGTCTGGTTGCTCCTCATTACACACAACAGACCAGCAAATATTCTTTACATAATCAACATAGGAATCATTATAAAACGTATTGTATGACCTCTTATACACTATATTAGCCCCAGCCTTTGGAACTTTCGTTATCGCAGATATGGCGACTATAGTGTGATGGATACTGCTTTAAAGCACATTTCGGCAGCATAGGTAAAGATGTGATCAATACATGTTGATGATTTCATTCCTGTGCTGTTTTTAACTACCCTGGTAGGTTAACTGATAACCTGAACCAGGTTGCAGGCACTGGTTACAGTTTGAAGCTTTTTCTTGAGCTTTGTGTGAACCCAGTCAATATTAAATTTACCCATAAAAAAATATACCTCTCTGTTGATATCAAATACATTATCAAGCATTTTACACACATTATCCAGATACTGACTTGGTGGTCTATAGAAGCTTCCCACAGGAATGGGCTTTAGGTGAGGCAGATGAACCTGTAGCCATATTACTTCAACAGAATTTAGCATGAGATGAATCTCTAAGCAGGAATGTGGTTCTGAAAATAGACACCGCCCACATTGGCATTTCTGTCTTTTCTGTATATGTTATAACCATGTATTGCTATCACTGTATCATCAAAGGTATTATCTAAGTGAGTTTCAGAGATAGTCAAAATATGATTGTCATCTGTTACTAAAAAGTTATTGATTCCATGAACTTAGTTTTTTAGGCTACAGATGTTAATGTAGGCTTTTTTTTAGTACTTTTGGGAGTGTTGATAGTTTTTATTGTTTTACTGTGAAGATTATCAGTAGTAGACATGACAATGTTATTTATGTTTGAGCTGCTAGTGTAGGGTGAGCTGCACACAGTGAACGTCCTACTTCTGCACACTGCCTCAGTGCTAACAGTAGAACTCTGGTTCATCAAGACATGATTACTGAATACAATAGCTGTAGGATCAACAGAGGCATTCAGGGCATAGATGAAGTTACTTACATTGTGTCTGCTAACACCCCTGGGACAATGTACATTTGCAGCAGCACTACGACAACTCAGCGACACAATGGTAGGGATTAACTGAGCTGTAGTCGTGCTTGAATGTGACTGGCTGTGACACAGGAAGAAGGCTGTAGTGGTGCTCTAATGTGACTGGCTGTGACACAGATGCCATAATGAGTTAGTGCAGAGCCAGGGACTTGTGGAGCAGGTTTGGAAGTGTGTTCACAGCTGAGTCCTCTGGGCCAACACTGACTGTCTTCAAGAGTTATGGATATTTTTAACTCTGAGATGTACATTATTTTGATTAGGTCTGTGGATGGCTGCTGGATATGTATTAGCCATGGATAATATCCTGATTTTAATGGGCATATCTGTTATCTAAATAAGAGTGACTCTTATTCTTGGAGATAAAATAATGCCAAGTATTGCTGTAAAATAGGATTTGGACACTACTAGCTTTTTCATCAAAGCTGCCTGTTTGAGGTCCCAGAAGATGCAGGCCAGTACTTTGAGATCCTCCTTGCAATGTGTATGACACATGTGAGCATATGGAAGATCTCATCTGTAAATCATATGCTCTGCCCTTCCTGGTGGAATAACCCCTCATCCCCACCTCCACAGACTACACAGCACCTCATCCCCACCTTCACAGACTACACAGCCCCTCATCCCCTCCTCCACAGACTACACTGCCCTTCGTCCCCTCCTCCCCAGACTACACTGCCCTTCGTCCCCTCCTCCACAGACTACACTGCCCTTCGTCCCCTCCTCCACAGACTACACAGCACCTCATCCCCTCCTCCACAGACTACACAGCACCTCATCCCCTCCTCCACAGACTACACAGCCCCTCATCCCCTCCTCCACAGACTACACAGCCCCTCATCCCCTCCTCCACAGACTACACAGCCCCTCATCCCCTCCTCCACAGACTACACTGCCCTTCATCCCCTCCTCCACAGACTACACTGCCCTTCATCCCCTCCGCCACAGACTACACTGCCCTTCATCCCCTCCTCCACAGACTACACTGCCCCTCATCCCCTCCTCCACAGACTACACTGCCCCTCATCCCTTCCTCCACACACTACACTGCCCCTCATCCCTTCCTCCACACACTACACTGCCCCTCATCCCTTCCTCCACACACTACATTGTCCCTCATCCCTTCCTCCACACACTACACTGCCCCTCATCCCCTCCTCCACAGACTACACTGCCCCTCATCCCTTCCTCCACAGACTACACTGCCCCTTATCCCTTCCTCCACAGACTACACTGCCCCTTATCCCTTCCTCCACACACTACACTGCCCCTCATCCCTTCCTCCACACACTACACTGCCCCTCATCCCTTCCTCCACACACTACACTGCCCCTCATCCCTTCCTCCACACACTACACTGCCCCTCATCCCTTCCTCCACACACTACATTGTCCCTCATCCCTTCCTCCACACACTACACTGCCCCTCATCCCCTCCTCCACACACTACACTGCCCCTCACCCCCTCCTCCACACACTACACTGTCGCTCATCCCCTCCTCCATACACTCCAACAAATAAAATCAAGACATAAGCCTTAATCTTTCTCCATTTTAGCTGTGAAACCCCCAGGCTGCCTCTGAAATGGCACCCTATTCCCCATGTAATGAACTATGCCATTTCAGAGCAAGCCCTGGTTCCCCACCATCACCCAGCCTCCTGTGTGTTCAGTGAGTTAGTGAGCCCTGATGCAACACTGGAGTCAGAGGTAACGTTCAGAAGTGAAGGGCAGGGGAGAGAGCTGCTCTGTACCTGCATCGCACCACTCTGACACATCTGAGAGGATAGCTGCGCTTTCCTCACAAACACAGCCACAGTCCGAGTGAGAGAAATATTATGCACTCTATTCAGACTGTATTCAGACACATAGAGTGGGTTGGCAGGACAATGATTTGTCTTTGTATTCCTGCTAGGTCATTTAACATTCCCTTGCACAAAAGGCTGTTTGTGTGATATGAATTGTTAATAAGCTCAAGTTTTTAAAATCTTTTTATAATTGTTGGTGTTACAAATGCCACTCGTAAATGTAGTTAAGTCTGGTCTCTGGTGTCTGACAGATCATTTGCATTAGTGCTGCATTGCAACATGTTACCAGCCTGTCCTCACACCTGTCCTCTCAGAGACAGAGAATTATCCAGCCTGTCCTCACACCTGTCCTCTCAGAGACAGAGAATTATCCAGCCTGTCCTCACACCTGTCCTCTCAGAGACGGAGAATTATCCAGCCTGTCCTCACACCTGTCCTCTCAGAGACGGAGAATTATCCAGCCTGTCCTCACACCTGTCCTCTCAGAGACGGAGAATTATCCAGCCTGTCCTCACACCTGTCCTCTCAGAGACGTAGAATTATCCAGCCTGTCCTCACACCTGTCCTCTCAGAGACGGAGAATTATCCAGCCTGTCCTCACACCTCTCCTCTCAGAGACGGAGAATTATCCAGCCTGTCCTCACACCTCTCCTCTCAGAGACGGAGAATTATCCAGCCTGTCCTCACACCTCTCCTCTCAGAGACGGAGAATTATCCAGCCTGTCCTCACACCTCTCCTCTCAGAGACGGAGAATTATCCAGCCTGTCCTCACACCTCTCCTCTCAGAGACGGAGAATTATCCAGCCTGTCCTCACACCTCTCCTCTCAGAGACGGAGAATTATCCAGCCTGTCCTCACACCTCTCCTCTCAGAGACTGAGAATTATCCAGCCTGTCCTCACACCTCACCTCTCAGAGACGGAGAATTATCCAGCCTGTCCTCACACCTCTCCTCTCAGAGATGGAGAATTATCCAGCTCAAAGCCGGTCTGGAGAGGATCTTCCCTGGACTGTAAACGGAACAGTTTTGGCTCTAAGCCCAGCTTCATCCCTGTTGTCTAGCTAGGAAGACAGCTGTTTGATGGTGCTGGACTTCGTGCTTGGTCTGATTTGGAGCCTTCTGTGTGGAGATACCTCAGGCTAGCAACAAGTAAATATTGTTTTATATCCATAACATAACAAATGCAAGGGATTGCTGATGTTTTGGTTTCAGTCATTCTGCTGTAACCCCTATCTGCACTCTCTTTATTTATTCAGTGTCTTTGATTCTGCAATCGATTGGTATCAATGACCCCTGTTTTTGAAATGGGTGTGTTACCAAGTTATTTGTAGATAAATCAACTGAGGCGGTCACAAGGCCTTTTCTTTTTTCAAGTGACGATTCAACATGCAAGCGTCCTGGGCTGTTTCATTGTCCTCAAGAGCTGTGAGATTTGTGTTCCGCAGGACATAATGCCTCCGTCCAAACTGGCCACAGCAATTCAGCAGGTAATCCAAAGTCACTTAGCTTCTTTGATTCTGCAGTGGCTTTCCTGGAGGCAGACATACACTGATTTGTCTGAAAAGACATGCAGTCTTTAGCACTTTCTGGTTTGGTTGATGAGAGAGGTGAATAGAACTGTTTTTAATCAAGATGATTTTATTCAGTTTATTAGATGGAGCAGTGAGGGGAACCTGGAACTACGGCTTCACGCTGGCTTATTGACTATAATTGTGTTATTTGAAAGTGGGTCTTTTTTTATTATATTAAAGGAGCAATCTGCAGTTGCTACATCCATTGTTGCACTTAGAAATTAGTGATATGTACCCATTGATTCTTGAAAAATATAGTGTATAAATAGTGTATATATAGTGTATAAAGCCTAAATATAGTGTATAAAGCCTTATATAGTGTATAAAGCCTCATGAGCTTAGTTCAACTGCCGTACCCTATCAGAACCCCAAATATAGTTGCTTGTATGTTTGTAAACAAAGTAAATGTAAACAAACACTAAATAGCTTCAAAACATGGTTAACTTTACATTTCATATCATGGATGGTGAATCATATTTCTATGAACTTGAGAGTGTTTGCATTGGTCCAGCCCCAACCTTTAGCTTTTTACTGAAACAATAGGGACAGGGAAACAGTTTGTTATTGTGTGTACTGTTGTTCTCAACAATTGTTTTCATGTTGATATTGTCATTTTGGTGCATACATGAAAGGGGAATGTTTCACCTTCCTCTCTTTATCTATTTCTTAGCAGATAACTGACGGGACTTGACTGTTATTCTCATTTATGCAAGAGAATTGCTGTTGGAATTTACATTCAAGGACACAGAAGCACTGGAAAGTGACAACAGCAGGGCCATCCTGATGAAGCTAATCTGAGAGCACTGTACATTTTACACTTTCTCCCTTATGTCACCCAGTGTTTCTGACGTTTGAGAAAAGTTACAGCACGCAATGGTAATCTTGCTAAAAATACATTTCATATTTGATTAGATGCACCAAAATGAACACAGCAATCTGCTCTCTCTCCCCTCTCTCGCTGTTTCTCTCTCGCTCTTTCTCTTTCTCTCTCTCCGTCAACATACTATCCATAGTGATATCAACGAAGCTTCCAAACCCTATTGATGTGATCGAGAAGCCCAGAGTCCCATCCTACCCTCCAAGCCTCCATTGCTCTCTAACTAAAGCAACCTTTCCTCCCGTGCCTCTCTGGGTTCTCTTCTGTGTCTGCCAGGGGACTAATAAATAATGCATTGCAATAGTAAAGTCTCGCTCTCTCTCTCTCACTTGCTCTTCTTTTCTTTCTTTTTATGTGTCATGTTTTAATAATTTGTTTTAATGTCATTATTTAATTATTTGATTTACATTGCTTCAGCACATAAAAAAACATACATGTATATAATAGCATGAGTTATTATATACTCAACAAAAATATAAACGCAAAATGCAACAATTTCAAAGATTTTACTGAGTTACAGTTCATATGAGGAATTCAGTCAATTTAAATACATTCATTAGATCCTAATCTATGGTTTTCACATGACTGGGAATACAGATATGCATCTGTTGGTCACAGATACATAAAAAAATGGGCCTCATAATTGGCCTCAGGATCTCATCACGGTATTTCTGTCCATTCAAATTGCCATAGATAAAATGCAATTGTGTACATTGTCCATAGCTTATGCCTGCTCATGCCATAACCCCACCACCACCATGTGGCACTGTGTTCACAACAGTGACATCAGGAAACCACTCGCCCACACGATGCCATACACGTGGTCTGCGGTTGTGAGGCCGGTTGGAAGTACTGCCAAATTTTCTAGGTGGTTTATGGTACAGAAATTAACTTTCAATTATCCCTCAACAGCTCTGGTGGACATTCCTGCCATGCCAATTGCACACTTCCTCAATCTTGCCCCATCTATGGCATTGTGTTTTGTGACAAAAATGCTAATTTTGGTGGCCTTTTATTGTCCCCAGCACAAGGTGCACCTGTGTAATGATCATGCCGTTTAATCAGTTTCTTGATATGCCACACTTGTTACTGAGAAATGCTCAGTAACAGGGATGTAAACAAATTTGTGCACAAAATTTGAGAGAAATAAGCTTTTTGTGCATATGGAACATTTCAGGGATATTTTATTTCAGCTCATTAAACATGGGACCAACACTTTACATGTTGGGTTTATATTTTTGTTCAGTGTAAAATGATAAAGCTTACATTTTTATAATGTATTATGTTATGTCATTATTTTGGTTATATGATTATGTAACTTCAGTAGATTAGAAAGCTCCAGCGGCAGGAGTTTTAATATGATGCTAAGCTGTCAATTATCTTTTATTTCTCTCCAAATAACAGTCTTCTTGTGTGTGTTCCAGAGCAATGGGACACTGAGGAAGATGGCGCTTGCACCTGTTTCTGCTTGGCTCTGTGCCTAGCTAACTCCTGGAGACTGGACTGGACTGCAGCTGGAAGGAGGCCAGGATATTTGGTTGATGAGGGAGGGGAAGAGGAACAGAGAACCTTGAATTAGTTTTGTCCTTTTTCTGACCCAACTACCTCACTTCAACATTCTGCAACAATCACCACTTCACTTGGTTTTGTAAATGTACTAGTTCCTAGACTCCTAGACGTATGTTCTAGGTCCTAGATTCCTAAACCTAGGCTATGTGCTAGTTCCTAGATTCCTTAACCTAGGATATGTGCTAGTTGCTAGATTCCCTAAACCAAGGCTATTTGCTAGTTCCTAGATTCCCTAAACCAAGGCTATGTGCTAGTTGCTAGATTCCGTAAACCAAGGCTATTTGCTAGTTCCTAGATTCCTAAACCTAGGCTATGTGCTATTTCCTAGATTCCTAAACCTAGGCTATGTGCTTGTTGCTAGATTCCTTAACCTAGGATATGTGCTAGTTGCTAGATTCTGTAAACCAAGACTATTTGCTAGTTCCTAGATTCCTAAACCTAGGCTATGTGCTAGTTTCTAGATTCCTAAACCTAGGCTATGTGCTAGTTCCTAGATTCCTAAACCTAGGCTATGTGCTAGTTCCTAGATTCCTAAACCTAGGCTATGTGCTAGTTCCTAGATTCCTAAATCTAGGCTATATGCTAGTTCCTAGATTCCTAAACCTAGGTTATATGCGAGTTCCTAGATTCCTAAACCTAGGCTATGTGCTAGTTCCTAGATTCCTAAACCAAGGCTATGTGCTAGTTCCTAGATTCCTAAACCAAGGCTATATGCTAGTTCCTAGATTCCTAAACCAAGGCTATATGCTAGTTCCTAGATTCCTAAACCTAGGCTATATGCTAGTTCCTAGATTCCTAAACCTAGGCTATATGCTAGTTCCTAGATTCCTAAGTGTAGGCTACAGTATATGCTAGTTCCTAGATTCCTAAACCTAGGCTATATGCTAGTTCCTAAATTCCTAAGTGTAGGCTACAGTATGTGCTAGTTCCTAATTCTTAAATGTTTAGTGCTAGTTCCTAGATTCCAAAACATATGGATTCTATGATATCACCAGAACGTTATTGTAGCTGGTTCTCTGGATAATAGGTGACACAATTCCCAATTTTTCCACTCAATGGAGAGGCTAAGAAGAAAATCAGGATAGAGAGGCAAAGATAAAGAGAATAATTTGAGTCATATTACTGCTGTACACTTTAGGGAAAACACAACAGTGTAGACTGGAGCTCATTTCGGCCTCTCTCTCAGCGGTAGTGGATTAAAAGCAACGAGACCTAGTTGGAGGGATTAGTCAGAAGTGGAAGATGATAAGCAGACAGGGGAGGAGTGAAGTTCGGGCCGTGTGGCCCCTGCTATTGACTGGGCTGCTGTTGACAGTCATGGTCACGGCCTTGGAGTACGAGGGAGTCCCTGGTCAGTGGGCGCGGTACGGCCGCTGGGAAGCCAAGGCCACAGGCCAGCTGAGCTTCGCTCTGAAGACCAACATCAGCAAGGCCCTGGTGCTCTACCTGGACGACGGAGGGAACTGTGACTTCCTGGAGCTTCTGATCGCAGACGGCCGGCTGCATCTTCGCTTCACCATCCACTGTGCAGAGCCGGCCTCCCTGCACACGGAGACTCGTGTCAACGACCAGCGCTGGCACCGCGTGCTGCTCACCCGTAACTACAAAGAGACCAGCCTGGTGGTGGACAACGAGGACAAGGTGGCCGAGGTCAAGTCCAAGAGGAGTGAGATGGTGGTGGCCAGTGACCTTTACGTAGGCGGCATCTCGCCAGACGTGCGCCTATCTGCCCTCACGTCCAGCACCGTCAAATACGAGCCACCCTTCCAGGGCCTGATCGCCAACCTGAAGCTGGGGGAGACCCTCCCCGTGCTCCTGGATGGCCAGAGTGTTCAGAATGATTTGGAATATCTGTGCATTAAACAGAACCCCTGCAGCAACAGAGGCCTATGCTCCATCCACCAGGGAGAGGTCCTCTGTGACTGCACCGACACTGGATATAAGGGAAAGTACTGCCATGAAGGTGAGCCAAATACAAACTGAGCTGAATGAGTTATTGGAAAGGGCCTGTTTTTCCATTTGAATGCCTTAGCGGTAAAACTGATTACTTTGTGAAGTTAAATGATGGTTTTTGAGGGATTCCTTTGGGTTTTACTTGTAATTCTGAGCCATTATCTGAACAGATTTTCATTTTAATAAATTATTTGTGGGAGAGTTCTGTTTATCTACATTTCAGCACAGCTTGACGCTCTGTTTCTGAATGCTTAGGGGGTTTGACTGAGATTGTTGGATAGGCGGTTGATTATGATGACGTTTTGTCTGAGTTTAGCTAGGCCCACGTAACTCATTTGTGGATGACTGTTTCATGGCTAAAGGGAAATAAGCAAATCTGCAAGCCTCCACCCAGACATTTTGTTCTATTGCTACCACTCACATATACTGCAGGGTGGAAACCTCACTCTAGTAGAGTAATGGCGTTACCATTCATCATTCTAAAACCATGCTGTTACCTGATACTAGATATCTGCTACCATAGGAACAGAATACTGTAGCAGTTTGCAACAGAATGGCATTTCAGCAATAGGCTGGATGCTCACCTCAGAGAGATCAATACACCCAGGGCTAACTGGTTCCATGGCCATGGCTGTCATCCACTGCCTGCATTAGGTTTAGACCCTTCCCCCACTACCCCCACACTTCCCTTTGTGTTCTGATTCACAGAGGGCTTCTGTGTGAGCTGATACTGCACCTTTTCTTACATTTCTAAATAGAGACATACAGTAGAATACCAATGTGGTGTCACAATTTGACTGCAGACAATATTTGTCACCTAGAATATAAAATCAGGCACGCCAAAAGCTCAGAGAGATAAAAGATAAGAAGACATGATAAAAAATATGACTTATAAGAAATTTACAAATATTACATTTGTGACCCACCGGCTCGATTCGGTCTTCCGTAGCAAAATTTGAAATTGTGTTTTTTACATTGGATAAAAGTAGAGACTCGGAGCTAGAAAATGCATACACTACAGTTGAGGAACAATGGGAAAGTAGTTCTGCTTTGAAAGTTAAGAAACTTGTAACCTCACTTTTGAGAAAATTGCCTTTGAATGTTTTTGTACACCTACTGGAGACCTCTTCTTTGTCTACACCCATTCAGCATCGTTCACACCCTCTTAAGCTTTAGCCCCACCCATATCTTTAAGGGTTGATCCGAGTGTTCTGGCGTAACAACAGCAGTCAAGCACCCAAACTAACTGGCTAGCTAGCTTGATAGCTACTTCCAGACACAAATGAGAGAACTGCTCACTCTGACCATTTTACTCACCCTAACAGAGCTGGTTAGGCTGTTTTTCTGTTGTCCTGCTGGCAACAATTTACACTTTCTTGCCAACGTTTACTGACACCGGACATATTCAACGGGTTTTGAGCATTCGTAAATTTGTCAGTTACTCTGCACTCTGGCACACTCAGATGAGAGTGCTCTGAAATCGGAGTAGATAGATTTACCAGCTAGATTTACCAAAATTTACCAGCTACGTCTATCAACAGTTGTCGCAGTGACATCATTAACATTTTATTGAAACGGTTACTTGCATAGTGGAGTCTTTTGTTAAGACATTTAGCTAGCTAAACAATGAACCATAATCCCAACTCATAATGTTACTACCCTTCATGAATCTGCAGGTAGCTAACCAACCAGGTTCAATGTTAGCTATCTAACATAAGGCTATAACTAGCAAAGCAAATGGCTCTGAGATACGAATAATATTACTACACAGATCATACACGTAATGTTAGCTAGCTGACCTAACAGCAGTCAAGCATCCAAGCTAACTGGCTAACGTTGGCTAGCTTGCTAGCTACTTCCAGAACAAATGAGAGAAGAGATCAGTATGACCATTTTACTCGCCCTATTGAAATGGATACTTGCATAGTGGAGTCTTATTAAGACATATAGCTAGCTAGCTAAACAAGGAACCATAATCCCAACTCATGAATCTGCAGGTAGCTAACCAACCAGGTTCAATGTTAGCTAGGCTATAACTAGCAAAGCAAATGCTTCTGAAATACGAATAGTATTACTACAAAGATCATACACGTAACGTTAGCTAGCGATCCAACCAGCTAATGTTAACTAGCTAGTGTCACAAACCGGCTCAAAGCCCGTAACAAAAGGGAGACAACGTGGAGATAAGGAATAACAAAACATATATTTATTAAATAAACTAACTAAGTACAATATACAATGGTGTGTGTAATCAGTAGTGTAAGTGAGTGTTTAGCATGCAT
This sequence comes from Salvelinus fontinalis, assembly GCF_029448725.1. NCBI lineage: Eukaryota > Metazoa > Chordata > Actinopteri > Salmoniformes > Salmonidae > Salvelinus > Salvelinus fontinalis. The sequence continues at coordinate 4,274,490 of NC_074674.1, forward strand.
GAATGTGATAATGCAGGGTGTTGAAAGGTGCCAAAGCAAACAACCAAAAACCACCAAGATACACAACAAAATCTATGACGGTGTCTGCATGGAGAGAGTCTCCTCCATGAATGGGGAAGTGGTGTATTTATCCTAGGACACACTGGACCCAGGTGTTTCCCATGTAGCTGACGACCCTCCCAACTCTGCCAACCGACATCCTAATAAGGAAACAAGAACAAAGAGAGAATACAGCAGACAGAGTGGGAGGGTCGTCACACTAGATAACAGTACGCTTAACTTGAAATGAAAACGACTTTCTGACAAAATTAGAAACGTGTAATATCTGAAAATGTAGCTAGCTAGACTATCTTACCCGTATACATGGATGGACGCTTCTCCCTCTCTCACGGATGCCATGGTTGCCATTAGTTTGAAGACGTAATCCGGAGACAGATGTCTTCTCCATCTCCTTAGCTATCATGCTCTAATTCCACTGATTTCAAAACAGTCCTCCAGAAAGTGGAGAGAAACACTTATGCAGTTCTACTATCGCAATATATATTTTTTAAATGCTGCGTTAGAGACGATTACCTACACATACTGACCAGCTCAAATAGACAGAAGCGTGCTAAATGGCAGACCAATCTGAACTCATCTCTCTGCATGTCCAGACCACTCATTATCTCAGCCAATCATGGCTAGCGGGAAGGTTGCTGACATTTTCTTTGGTTAAACCAATTAGGCTCGTAATGTGACAATTTTATTCATATTTACAGATGGCATACAAGTTCCAGAAGGTATTTCTGCCAAAAAACATATTTAGATTATTTTTTAAAGTAGGACATACTCATAGTTTCCTGAAACGAGTCACATATAGTTACAGTTGAAGTCAGAAGTTTACATACACCTTAGCCAAAAACATTTAAACTCAGTTTTTCACAATTCCTGACATTTAATCCAAGTAAAACCTGTCTTAGGTCAGTTAGGATCACCACTTTATTTTAAGAATGTGAAATGTCAGAATAATATTAGAGAGAATGATGTATTTCAGCTTTTATTTCTTTCATTATATTCCCAGTGGGTCAGAAGTTTACATAGACTAAATTAGAATTTGGTAGCATTGTCTTTAAATTGTTTCACTTGGGTCAAATGTTTCGGGTAGCCTTCCACAAGCTTCCCACAATACGTTGGGGGAATTTTGGCCCATTCCTCCTGACAGAGCTAGTGTAACTAAGTCAGGTTTGTAGGCCTCCTTGCTCCCACAAGCCTTTTCAGTTCTACCCACACATTTTCTACAGGATTTGTTGTCCTTAAACAATTTTCCCTTACGCATGAAGTGCACCAGTCCCTCCTGCAGCAAAGCACCCCCACAACATGATGCTGCCACCCCCGTGCTTCACGGTTGAGATGGTGTTCTACGGCTTGTAAGCATCCCCCTTTTTCCTCCAAACTGGCCAAACAGTTCTATTTTTGTTTCATCAAACCAGAAGACATTTCTCCAAAAAAGTACGATCTTTGTCCAGTTGCAAACCGTAGTCTGGCTTTTTTATGGTGGTTTTGGAGCAGTGGCTTCTTCCTTGCTGATTGGCCTGTCAGGTTATGTTCTTCACAAGATCCTTTGCTGTTGTTCTGGGATTGATTTGTACTTTTCGCACCAAAGTACGTTCATCTCTAGGAGACAGAATGCGTCTCCTTCCTGAGCGGTATGACACTGCGTGGTCCCATGGTGTTTACTTGCGTACTGTTGCTTGTACAGATGAACGTGGTACCTTCAGGTGTTTGGAAATTGCTCCCAAGGATGAACCAGACTTGGGGAGGTCAACAACATTTTTTCTGAGGTCTTGGCTGATTTCTTTTGATTTTCCCATGATGTCAAGCAAAGAGGCAATGAGTTTGAAGGTAGGCCTTGAAATACATCCACAGGTACGCCTCCAATTGACTCAAATTATGTCAATTAGCCTATCAGAAGCTTCTGAAGCCATTAACTAATTTTCTGAAATTTTCCAAGCTGTTTAAAGGCACAGTCAACTTAGTATATGTAAACTTCTGACCCACTGGAATTGTGATACAGTGAAATAATCTGTCTTTAAACAATTGTTGGAAAAATAACTTGTTATGCACAAAGTAGATGTCCTAACTGACTTGCCAAAACTCTAGTTTATTAACAAGCAATTTGTGGAGTGGTTGAAAAACAAGTTTTAATGACTCCAACCTATGTGTATGTGAACTTTCGACTTCAACTGTATCTGCTGAATTCCGACAGAGCCCAAAGGGGCAAAGATTTGGAATTTGTAGCCATTCCAAGACCACGCATCGGTCAAGAAATCACATGGCCACGTGGTCAGTACAGAGCTTCATTGGCCCAGTCATCTCTCTCAGGTGTATCTGGACTACCTTTTACCCCCAGAGCCAAGAGGAGCGTCAAAGTCGATTACAGCGCTCCTCACCAGAGAGGAGAATTAGGCCAGGGACATAAATCAGTCTGGTGTACGCATGTCTCCCTCTGACACACGCCTCATTTGCCAGCCAATCCAGGGAATGGGAATACGCTCATGTACTCTGATGCACATGTACATGGAGAATCTGTAGGCCTGCTCTGCTCTCATTCAAATTAACTCATTCTGCTATCCATCCCTCTCTGATGCACTGCTGGCCTTGCCCTACTGACATTTGAAACCGTTTTGTGTCTCCTGACATGGAAGCTATGTAGGAAACTCTGTTTTGTATTTTTTACAGTGCCTATTATTTAGTGTTCATACCCCTTGACTTATTCCACATGTTGTGTTATAGCCTGAATTCAAAATGTATTTATATATGGTTTTCTCAACCATCTACACACAATGCCCCATAATGACAGTGAAAACATGTTTTACCATTTTTTTTCTCACATTTATTGAAAATGAAATACAGAAATATATTTTTTACATAAGTCTTCACACCCCTGACTGAATACTTTGTAGAAGAACCTTTGGCGGAGATTACAGCTTTGAGTCGTTTTGGGCATGTCTGTATCAGCTTTGAGTTACATTTACATTTAAGTCATTTAGCAGACGCTCTTATCCAGAGCGACTTACAAATTGGTGCATTCACCTTATGAGTTGTTTTGGGCATGTCTGTATCAGCTTTGCACATCTGGATTTTGGGATTTTCTCCTTTTCTTCCTTGCAGAGTTTCACAAGCTCTGTTAAGTTAGATGGGGAGCGGCGGTGAACAGCAATCTTTAAGTCTTTCCACATATTTTCAATGGTATTCAAGTCTGGGCTTTTGCTCTGCCACTCAAGGACTTTCACACACTGGTTCTGAAGCCAAGCCAGCATTGTTTTAGCTGTATGCTTGGGGTCATTGTACTGTTGGAATGTAAATCTTCACCCCAGTCTAAGGGTGTTTGCACTCTGAAGCAGGCTCTCATCAAGGATTGGCCTGTATTTGGCTCCATTCATTGTTCCCTCTATCCTTACCAGTCTCCCAGTCCCTGCCACTGAAAAGCATCCCCATAGCATGATGCTGCCACCACCATGCCTTATGGTAGGGATGGTGTTAGACAGGTGATGAGCTGTGCCTGGTTTTCTCTAAACATAGTGCTTTGCATTCAGACCACATAATCTTTTGCCTTAGGCACGTGACAGACAGAGCATATTTGCAAACTCCAATCGTGATGTCATTTGCCTTTTTCTCAGGAGTGGCTTCCATCAGGACACTCTCCCATAAAGTTCAGATTGGTGAAAAGCTGTAGAGACTGTTGTCCTTTTGGCAGGTTCTCCCTTCTCAGTTAAGTAACTCTGTAGTTCTGTTAGGTGATCAAGAACCCAATGACCACTCTATCTGACCAAGGTCCTTCTTGCCCGGGTTAGTTAGACGGCCAGCTCTAGGCAGTTTGGATAGTTCCATATATTGTCTATTTCCCAATGATGGAGACCACTATGCTCTTGGAAACTTTCAACACTATAGAAGTTGTTTTATACCCTTCCCCAGATATGTGCCTCATCACAGTTCTCTCATAGATCTACGGATAGTTCTTTGGACTTCATGGTATAGTTTCTGCTCTGACATGTACTCTCAACTGTGGGATCTTCTATAGACATTTGTTTCGTTAAAAATATATAATGTCCAAACAATTGAATTGGCCACAAGTGGACTCCAATGAAGTTGTAGTGACATCCCAAGGATGATCAAAGGAAATGTGATGCACCTGAGCTCAATTTGGAGTGTCATAGCAAAGGGGTGTGAATACTTATGTACATTAGTTATTTATGTATTTCATTTTAATAAATGTGCAAAAGGAATATCTAATAACATGTTTTCACTTTGTCATATTTAATCAATTTTGAATTCAGGCTGTAGCACAAGAAAATATGGTATAAGTCAAGGGGTATGAATGCTTTCTGAAGGCACTGTATGTTATGAGTAGGGGTCTGAGTTTTACACGGATGTAGTATGCACAAACTGTTGCTGTTATAGAGATTACCTGACAGAGCCAATCTTCTGCACTGCAGTCTGAATTGTAGAGAGCAGACATCAGTAGAGTACATCATTATGAGGCGTATAAGATGGTTAACAAGTGAATTGTTACCCCAATGATTAACTTGAAGGGATTTGGAATGTATTGTGTCTTCAAGTAATGTAGTTGGTTGTCCTCACACGGGGCACCATTAATGTTGGGCATTGTCCTCACACCAGATGTGTTTTGTCATATAGTAGTATTTATTGTTATGTAGCACTTTATTTTAAATAGTTATGACAGCAACTTAAACCCATGTCCTGTCCTGCTCTCGCCCGATTGTTCTTAGAGACATGGTTGAGGAAAAAGCAAGCTCTCTAGAGAAGCTTTCCTAGTTCAAACACATACGTGGGTATGTGTATAGCATTCATCTCATTCAATGAAAGCTATTCGGTGTGTCTCAAAAGTCACTTTGAATTGAATATGTTATCTGTGTCTACACATTGGGTGTTGTGTTTGCTCAAGGTCATTCAGTATTAGATACTGTCTTTGTCTGCCTGCAGGAGATGAATCTAAATGTCATTTTTCATTTCAATAAAAAAGCAATTTATTGGAGCATGGAAGGGTTGATTTTACAACCAACAAAGATGACCCAGTTGTTAGTTGTTATAGCCTGACTCCTCTATGGAAAAATGTGTTCAGTATACCTACAGACCAGGGTGGTGAGTTTGATTAGTTGAATAAACTCCTGGTTTAAAAAGTTTTCTGGATATTTTTGTGCCATGTAGCATTGATCCAAGTGTCCAACCAAATCCCATGTTTTTGATTTATTCAATATGGTTGAACGGCATAGAAACAGCTCACCAGGGGTCACTGATTGTCAGAAACAGCTCACCAGGGGTCACTGATTGTCAGAAACAGCTCACCAGGGGTCACTGATTGTCAGAAACAGCTCACCAGGGGTCACTGATTGTCAGAAACAGCTCACCAGGGGTCACTGATTGTCAGAAACAGCTCACCAGGGGTCACTGATTGTCAAACAGCTCACCAGGGGTCACTGATTGTCAGAAACAGCTCACCAGGGGTCACTGATTGTCAGAAACAGCTCACCAGGGGTCACTGATTGTCATGCATATTGTCTCTAGTAGTCGACGCGAGACACCCATCCAAACAAATCACTAGTCACAAACCTTTGTCCCTCATTTGTATCAACTTTATTGGCCCTTCCTCTTTTTTAAATGTTAAGAAATCAATAACACAAATAACATGGTATTGGCCCAGCTTGAACCCTACATTTGGAACACTTGTAGTTGCCTTCAAGCTCTTTCAAATGTTCTTCTAGCCATAATGAGTTTTACAGTGACAGAGAAATAGCTTGTTAACGTTAAATTGCCTCTGGCAGTTTAAGCTATAACTGGCATTCAACTCCATCGTGGCCTTTACTATTGTGCCAAGTTTCAAGCCAAAGCTAACAAGTGAAGATTAAAAGATATACGGACCTCTCCACATATTTCTTCAACATTTGCCTGGCTGGGTCTGTTGGTTGTATTCAACCCTATCTTTTCCATTAACTCAGTGTATCTCACTTCTTGTCAAGCTGCCACCACCGTCATATGTTAAATTTATTCTGCCAACTCTCACTATTCCATAAAGCTGCATACTGTATTTCACTTCTATGAGCTGCACACATCAATTGGATTACAATTAGAAAGCAGGACTAATGCCTCTGTCTGTCATATTGTTGAAGGCTTGGACGGAACACAAAACCCTGTTGTCCTTTAAGGAATCTGGATTCTAGCCCTAGAATTTTGTTTAGCTGAGTCCTAGGGGTTTCATTTGCTCAGGACTTAATCATTCTAGCTATGCATGGATTTGTTTTTTCAGAACAGAAGACTGTTAGCATTAGTTTGACCACATTCAGTGCAGGTTATTTATCAGAAACCTTGTAACTGAGTTATCAGTTTGTCATATCTATTTTCTGGATGAATGAAAGTTAAGCTCTGGACTGATAAATGTGGAGTATCAGGAACTTTAAAGGTTACATTGAACCTCGAAGTCACTTGTGATCCTGTAACTCTGTAGTTTAGTCTCACCAAGTCTTTTTTTATTTTTTATTTTAAATAAATTTGACCCCCCCTTTTCTCCCCAATTTACGTGGTACCCAATCGCTAGTAATTACTATCTTGTCTCATCGCTACAACTCCCGTACGGGCTCAGGAGAGACGAAGGTCGAAAGCCATGCGTCCTCCGAAGCACAACCCAACCAAGCCGCACTGCTTCTTAACACAGCGCGCCTCCAACCCGGAAGCCAGCCGCACCAATGTGTCGGAGGAAACACCGTGCACCTGGCCCCCTCGGTTAGCGCGCACTGCGCCCGGCCCGCCACAGGAGTCACTGGAGCGCGATGAGACAAGGATATCCCTACCGGCCAAACACTCCCTAACCCGGACGACGCTAGGCCAATTGTGCATCGCCCCACGGACCTCCCGGTCGCGGCCGGCTGCGACAGAGCCTGGGCGCGAACCCAGAGACTGGTGGCGCAGCTAGCGCTGCGATGCAGTGCCCTAGACCACTGCGCCACCCGGGAGGCCCAATATAAGTCATTTTGACCCATATAAGATGTTGCCATGTTGAGGCAGATCAGCCATTATGCTGGGACATCAACTCACCTGTATCTGAACTCTCATCACTGGGACCCTGTGCACTCTCATGATTTATAGTGACAGTTGGCCGTGCTCCGTAATATGCTCACACAAAGAGAGGTTGTCTCTTCACTGTTTGGAAGACAGTATATACAGTGTGGCCTGATTCTCTCTGAATATTTTCTTCTTCCTTTCAAGTGAGATTACACAGCCACATTTATTCCATTTTTATCTATCACAATTTGGGGAAATTGAATTTACCTTCCTCAAGCTGTAGTGAATGAAAATGAATTTCTCTCTGAATACATTTCATTTTCCCATTCAATCCAATCCGTTGGTCTTTAAACCAGTAAGTGATGTTGGCATTCATATAGCCTCTTTAAGGGCTAGCAGCATAGATTCCTTTGAGCCCCAGGATCTTGACATAACGCATTGCTCTTAGCCTCTTTCCCCTCATTATCACGATGGCATCGCAATCTCCAACAAGGAAGTGGAACTGTGACTCACCCATCACCAAAGCACTGCCTAGACTCCCACCTTCTCTCCTCTGACAACTTTGACATCCGCCCCGCAGACACTTATTGCTTGGCAATCTGGGGCTTTCCATGCTTCATTACACACTAGGTCTGTGTGAGGCTGTGTGTTGCCGTCTGTAGGTTCCTGTCGTCACAGGGGAATTGAGCTGATGTGGTCTCGGATCTCTGTGGCCACTACTTCAGAGGCATTGCTAATCAACTACCAGGGGTGAATGGTGGTAAAAGTAATGTGGAATTTAAACTGTTGGGCCTCTTCAAAACCGTTGAGAGACTGTATCAGGTTTCCACTCTCCTGCCGTTAGGGGATCATTTATTTCATAATTTCTTCCATTTATGTTCCCACAGAGAACTTTATGTTGGGACCTTATAACTTACAATATTTCCACAAAGAGAGAGAGAGAGTGTGTGTGTGTGTGCATTGTGTGTCAGTGCATCTTTAACTCTGTTGGCTTGTAATTTGTCTGTGCTTGTAATCGTATAATTATACAGTAGATCGGTGTGTAATGATGTGGTATTTATAGGCCTGACTGGGTGAATCATATATAACAACATACGGCTGCAACCTTCCTAGAAGACCATATCCTGTTCTCATAATGTAGATTGTCTCATGTAAATGTGCCTCATCAAAAGCATATCTATCCAGTATAACCTCCATGTAGGTATGAGCTATGAGGGATCCTCTGATAAAACTGCAGCAGTGTCAGCCTTCATTACAGCAAATATGGGGTAAAATGCTATGTGCTAGTATTTTAAAGAGATGCCTATTGCCTACTATATGTGTGAGTTGAGCATCAGGATCATTACTGGAAGTGATATTGTATAGATTAGAAAGGTCTATGGAGAGGCCTACTGTATGTGTTGTAATTAGAGGCCTACTGTATGTGTTGTAATTAGAGAGGCCTACTGTATGTGTTGTAATTAGAGAGGCCTACTGTATGTGTTGTAATTAGAGGCCTACTGTATGTGTTGTAATTAGAGAGGCCTACTGTATGTGTTGTAATTAGAGAGGCCTACTGTATGTGTTGTAATTAGAGAGGCCTACTGTATGTGTTGTAATTAGAGAGGCCTACTGTATGTGTTGTAATTAGAGAGGCCTACTGTATGTGTTGTAATTAGAGAGGCCTACTGTATGTGTTGTAATTAGAGAGGACTACTGTATGTGTTGTAATTAGAGAGGACTACTGTATGTGTTGTAATTAGAGGCGACTACTGTATGTGTTGTAATTAGAGGCGACTACTGTATGTGTTGTAATTAGAGGCGACTACTGTATGTGTTGTAATTAGAGAGGCCTACTGTATGTGTTGTAATTAGAGAGGCCTACTGTATGTGTTGTAATTAGAGAGGACTACTGTGTGTGTTGTAATTAGAGAGGACTACTGTGTGTGTTGTAATTAGAGAGGCCTACTGTGTGTGTTGTAATTAGAGAGGCCTACTGTGTGTGTTGTAATTAGAGGCCTACTGTGTGTGTTGTAATTAGTGAGGCCTACTGTATGTGTTGTAATTAGAGAGGGCTACTGTATGTGTTGTAATTAGAGAGGACTACTGTGTGTGTTGTAATTAGAGAGGACTACTGTGTGTGTTGTAATTAGAGGGCTACTGTACGTGTTGTAATTAGAGGCCTACTGTATGTGTTGTAATTAGAGAGGACTACTGTGTGTGTTGTAATTAGAGGCCTACTGTATGTGTTGTAATTAGAGGCCTACTGTATGTGTTGTAATTAGAGAGGCCTACTGTATGTGTTGTAATTAGAGAGGCCTACTGTATGTGTTGTAATTAGAGAGGCCTACTGTATGTGTTGTAATTAGAGAGGCCTACTGTATGTGTTGTAATTAGAGAGGCCTACTGTATGTGTTGTAATTAGAGAGGCCTACTGTATGTGTTGTAATTAGAGAGGCCTACTGTATGTGTTGTAATTAGAGAGGCCTACTGTATGTGTTGTAATTAGAGAGGCCTACTGTATGTGTTGTAATTAGAGAGGCCTACTGTATGTGTTGTAATTAGAGAGGCCTACTGTATGTGTTGTAATTAGAGGCCTACTGTATGTGTTGTAATTAGAGGCCTACTGTATGTGTTGTAATTAGAGAGGACTACTGTGTGTGTTGTAATTAGAGGCCTACTGTATGTGTTGTAATTAGAGGCCTACTGTATGTGTTGTAATTAGAGAGGACTACTGTGTGTGTTGTAATTAGAGAGGACTACTGTGTGTGTTGTAATTAGAGAGGACTACTGTGTGTGTTGTAATTAGAGGGCTACTGTATGTGTTGTAATTAGAGGCCTACTGTATGTGTTGTAATTAGAGAGGACTACTGTGTGTGTTGTAATTAGTGAGGCCTACTGTATGTGTTGTAATTAGAGAGGCCTACTGTGTGTGTTGTAATTAGAGGCCTACTGTATGTGTTGTAATTAGAGAGGCCTACTGTATGTGTTGTAATTAGAGAGGCCTACTGTATGTGTTGTAATTAGAGAGGCCTACTGTATGTGTTGTAATTAGAGAGGCCTACTGTATGTGTTGTAATTAGAGAGGCCTACTGTATGTGTTGTAATTAGAGAGGCCTACTGTATGTGTTGTAATTAGAGAGGCCTACTGTATGTGTTGTAATTAGAGAGGCCTACTGTATGTGTTGTAATTAGAGGCCTACTGTATGTGTTGTAATTAGAGGCCTACTGTATGTGTTGTAATTAGAGAGGACTACTGTGTGTGTTGTAATTAGAGAGGACTACTGTGTGTGTTGTAATTAGAGGGCTACTGTATGTGTTGTAATTAGAGAGGACTACTGTGTGTGTTGTAATTAGTGAGGCCTACTGTATGTGTTGTAATTAGAGGGCTACTGTATGTGTTGTAATTAGAGAGGACTACTGTATGTGTTGTAATTAGAGAGGACTACTGTGTGTGTTGTAATTAGAGAGGACTACTGTGTGTGTTGTAATTAGAGAGGGCTACTGTGTGTGTTGTAATTAGAGGGCTACTGTGTGTGTTGTAATTAGAGAGGCCTACTGTGTGTGTTGTAATTAGAGAGGACTACTGTGTGTGTTGTAATTAGAGAGGACTACTGTGTGTGTTGTAATTAGAGAGGCCTACTGTGTGTGTTGTAATTAGAGGCCTACTGTGTGTGTTGTAATTAGAGAGGACTACTGTGTGTGTTGTAATTAGAGAGGACTACTGTGTGTGTTGTAATTAGAGAGGACTACTGTGTGTGTTGTAATTAGAGAGGACTACTGTGTGTGTTGTAATTAGAGAGGCCTACTGTGTGTGTTGTAATTAGAGAGGCCTACTGTGTGTGTTGTAATTAGAGAGGCCTACTGTGTGTGTTGTAATTAGAGAGGCCTACTGTGTGTGTTGTAATTAGAGAGGCCTACTGTGTGTGTTGTAATTAGAGAGGCCTACTGTGTGTGTTGTAATTAGAGAGGCCTACTGTGTGTGTTGTAATTAGAGGCCTACTGTGTGTGTTGTAATTAGAGGCCTACTGTGTGTGTTGTAATTAGAGAGGCCTACTGTGTGTGTTGTAATTAGAGAGGCCTACTGTGTGTGTTGTAATTAGAGAGGCCTACTGTGTGTGTTGTAATTAGAGAGGCCTACTGTGTGTGTTGTAATTAGAGAGGCCTACTGTGTGTGTTGTAATTAGAGAGGCCTACTGTGTGTGTTGTAATTAGAGAGGCCTACTGTGTGTGTTGTAATTAGAGAGGCCTACTGTGTGTGTTGTAATTAGAGGCCTACTGTGTGTGTTGTAATTAGAGAGGCCTACTGTGTGTGTTGTAATTAGAGAGGCCTACTGTGTGTGTTGTAATTAGAGAGGACTACTGTGTGTGTTGTAATTAGAGAGGACTACTGTGTGTGTTGTAATTCGAGAGGCCAACTGTGTGTGTTGTAATTAGAGAGGACTACTGTGTGTGTTGTAATTAGAGAGGACTACTGTGTGTGTTGTAATTAGAGAGGCCTACTGTGTGTGTTGTAATTAGAGAGGACTACTGTGTGTGTTGTAATTAGAGAGGACTACTGTGTGTGTTGTAATTAGAGAGGCCTACTGTGTGTGTTGTAATTAGAGAGGACTACTGTGTGTGTTGTAATTAGAGAGGACTACTGTGTGTGTTGTAATTAGAGAGGACTACTGTGTGTGTTGTAATTAGAGAGGACTACTGTGTGTGTTGTAATTAGAGAGGCCTACTGTGTGTGTTGTAATTAGAGAGGCCTACTGTATGTGTTGTAATTAGAGAGGCCTACTGTATGTGTTGTAATTAGAGAGGACTACTGTGTGTGTTGTAATTAGAGAGGCCTACTGTGTGTGTTGTAATTAGAGAGGACTACTGTGTGTGTTGTAATTAGAGAGGACTACTGTGTGTGTTGTAATTAGAGAGGACTACTGTGTGTGTTGTAATTAGAGAGGACTACTGTGTGTGTTGTAATTAGAGAGGCCAACTGTGTGTGTTGTAATTAGAGAGGCCTACTGTGTGTGTTGTAATTAGAGAGGCCTACTGTGTGTGTTGTAATTAGAGAGGCCTACTGTATGTGTTGTAATTAGAGAGGCCTACTGTATGTGTTGTAATTAGAGAGGCCTAATGTATGTGTTGTAATTAGAGAGGCCTACTGTATGTGTTGTAATTAGAGAGGCCTACTGTGTGTGTTGTAATTAGAGAGGCCTACTGTGTGTGTTGTAATTAGAGAGGCCTACTGTATGTGTTGTAATTAGAGAGGCCTACTGTATGTGTTGTAATTAGAGAGGCCTACTGTATGTGTTGTAATTAGAGAGGACTACTGTGTGTGTTGTAATTAGAGGCCTACTGTATGTGTTGTAATTAGAGAGGCCTACTGTATGTGTTGTAATTAGAGAGGCCTACTGTATGTGTTGTAATTAGAGAGGCCTACTGTATGTGTTGTAATTAGAGAGGACTACTGTATGTGTTGTAATTAGAGAGGCCTACTGTATGTGTTGTAATTAGAGAGGCCTACTGTATGTGTTGTAATTAGAGAGGCCTACTGTATGTGTTGTAATTAGAGAGGCCTACTGTATGTGTTGTAATTAGAGAGGCCTACTGTATGTGTTGTAATTAAACCCAGAAGAATTAGCATTAACTGTTTGGTGCTGCTCTTTATGCATTTATAGATTGTGAATGTGCTTCAGTCACCAATACTAATGATTCTCTGTCTTCTCTGATTCCATACAGTTATCCAGAAAGCAGTAGAAGGTAAGACCATTTTTCTTTTTTCTTTTCTTTTTCTGCTACTATGAGGTGACTTACTTGACTATCATCTTCTTTCTAGAATATCTCTGATGTGCTGCATAATGTACTTTGAGGCTGCTTTTTCCTGGGCCCTTTTTCATGGCATCTATGTTTTTATTTTTTTATTTTATTTATCCGTTATTTTACCAGGTAAGTTGACTGAACACGTTCTCATTTGCAGCAACGACCTGGGGAATAGTTACAGGGGAGAGGGGGGGGGGGGGGGGTGAATGAGCCAATTGTAAACTGGGGATTATTAGGTGACCGTGATGGTATGAGGGGCAGATTGGGACTTCAGCCAGGACACCGGGGTTAACACCCCTACTCTTACGATAAGTGCCATGGGATTTTTAATGACCTCAGAGAGTCAGGACACCCGTTTAACGTCCCATCCGAAAGACGGCACCCTACACAGGGCAGTGTCCCCAATCACTGCCCTGGGGCATTGGGATATTTTTTTAGACCAGAGGAAAGAGTGCCTCCTACTGGCCCTCCAACACCACTTCCAGCAGCATCTGGTCTCCCATCCAGGGACTGACCAGGACCAACCCCGCTTAGCTTCAGAAGCATATGTCCAGCAACTTTTCCCTGACTGTGGCTTTAGCTGTCCATTAACGATTGAAGAGCAAACGGCTATCTTTAACCCAACAGTTAATTGTCTAAAATTGGTTCTGCGTTGCTTTTTTGACATAGTGATTGTCTCTGTGAGACTTGCACAGACTCACACAGAAAGACAGTAGGGATGTCATCATCTGTGTGATCAGTGCTGCACTTTGTGCTAACTGTAGCTACCATCTACAATAACCCAGCTATTAAGACGGTTGATTACCAAGCCATTGACATCAAGGCAGTATATCATACTGTCAAAAGATTGGCACTCTGATTACACACTAATGGAAATGCTTTGCTTGCAGAATGAAAATATTTCCCCCAGCATTACTTGTCCCTGTTAGAAGGAAAACACAATTTGTCTTTGATAATGTGATCATTGGCAGTCTGTTTAACCACATCACAATAAAACAAATATAATTGCTCTTCAACAAAACAGACAGACTGTAAATGAAGATTGAACGTGGAGGTGGGGAAGCCCAGTGTAGCTGAGTTGTCGTGCAGTGAGAGACTTCCATCAGGCCTGTTAGGAGGAGCTCTGGTGGTGTAGTGGTGCCAGAGAATCCAACAGGCTCAGGGGTCCATGCTCTGGGTGCGCTGGGCCTCTGCATGTTAGAAATCACTGCTGCTGCTGCTCACCAGAACAGCCAGCTACCCACACCTGTTATCTAATACTGTTGCTCTGTACATTTGTATATTGTAAATAAATGACTGCACAGAAGGAATAAATGGTATTTTCAGTTAAATTTTTACAACATGCAACGATGTCCACATAGTTCGCAATGAGTGTTGACAGTCAGCACTGTGCGTACTGTACAGTGCTATGAACGTTGATGTGCTTGAATACACACGTTATCATTCTATTCCAAATGGTTTCCCTGACTAATTCTTACATACTATTCTGTGTGTATTCTTTTGGAACACTGCACTGTCAGTGTCTAACAGTGGACTGGGAGAGTTGATTAGTAAGCAGGGGATGGTTGTAATGTGAAGGGCTATATCCAGGCCCTACATGGGACGATGATGATGATGAGTAGAAAGCTTCAGTTCAGAAGGGTCCTCTTTCAACCCCAGCCTCTAGTCACTCTTCATTTCCCTTGTGATGAGCAAGGGTGCTATGACCACACTCACAGCAAAAGGTGAGCTTTGTTAAATTAAATGACATGCTGCAAAGAGAAAGAATGAGTCTTTATTGGATTAAAGCTTTGACATGGAGTCTGCGTCGCATCCCGGTGAACAAGGCATGAAAACAAAGATGACACTTGAAAAATTATGTGTTGAGCTAGATCTCCTCTTTTTGCTTTATCCAGGGGGATTGCAATGTGACATCCAGCTGTAAGTCTTTGTAGTCCCCATATCAATGGGCCTAGATGGCTGCCTATACAAAACGGCAAACACCCCATTTAAAAATAGTAACCTCAATGCTTTTATTTTGTCTGCACTGAGGGCTTTCATACTGTGGGTTAGTGATGACAACCTCTGGATTATAAGTGGTTGGAACTCCAGAGTGTCTCCAGGAGTCAGCCTGTGGAATCCCTCATGTCTGCAGTCTGTCATGGAGCCTGGGCTACCTGAATGGGGGGGGGCAAGGTGGGGCATGCTTTTCAGGACAGGAGACGTTGAGTGCAGCATCCTCTGATGTGCTGTGAGCAAAAGTGGGTCTGTGAGAGAGAGATAAGAGAATCCACACGTGAATGTAGAACACCAACAGACAGTAACCACTGCTTCCTCTGTGTGTTAATAGTGTTAGTGGTTTGCATAATGCACACACCATCTACAAAATGAAACCATTTTGGAGAATGACTTTATTTCAATTACCTGGTTCCCACTGGTTGAATCAATAGTGTTTCCACGTAAGTTCAATGAAATTACGCTGAACCATCGTGGAACAAACGTGGAATTGACATCTGTGATTCTGTGCCCAGTGGGTTGGTTGTTTATATATATATTTTTTGATGTTGTTCCTTTTAAAGAGATGTTATGATGTCATACGGTACTTTTAATAGTTGATAGAGTGATGGTGTGAATGACTCTGACCCTGTGAGAACCTCAGCACAGACATCTTCAAATGAGAGGACAGGACAGGACACAGCTGCTACTGCTGCTGCTGGTGGCCAGGGAGCTCTAAGCACCACTGTCCTTGGTTTAATCCGCTCAAGAATACTCTCCTTCAAAACACTGCAACTTCATGAAGAAACAAACTCAGCAAAAGCACAAATCCTAACCCTTTACGCTTTGCCTTTTTCTTCAGAATATTCTCACACATGAAATGTAAAATCTTAGTGGTCATTTCACAGATAGCCTTCTCGTAGTCCACTCGTGGACTTTGGATTTGATACAATAACTATGAGGTTATTAAAGTGTAGATTGTCAGCTTTAATTTCAGTGTATTTTCATTCATACTGGGGGAGCTTTTTTGAAATTACAGCACTTTTTGTACATAGTCCCCACATTTTTAGGATTTGGATGTTATTGGATCAGACTGCTAGGTTGGAGGTTAACTAGCATTATTTAAAAGTGGCAATATGTCACTTTTTGGGTGACCTGACCAAATTCACATAGAAATGTGAGTTATAGTCCTATCATTATACTTGAAAGCAAGTCTAAGAAGTGGTAGATATGTTCTATGTGCTAATGTTCTATGCTTCCTGTTCTTAAGTTTAGTTTTTTGCATCTTTTACTTTCGATTTTGTACACCAGCTGAAACAACAATATTTTTGCTTATGGAACAAATATTTCACAGTGCTTTACGTGGTACAATGATTCTCTACACTATACTATCTTATTTTGTCACATAAACTGAAACTTAACAAACTATTAGAGTTTTAGCAACCAGGAAATGGCGGAGTGATTTTCTGCATAGTGCAACGTTAAATACACAGTGGCACACGTATTTCACTTTCAAAGAAATGGGTTCACTCTTATTTTTCTTGGAATCATGGATGAACTGAATAGTTAGAACTGGTTAGAAATTAATGAACAAACAAAAACAACACGTTTCAATATGTGCAAAGGTTCTCTACGCACCTGCAAACAGACCTGAATGTCAAATATATATCTGTAGCAGTAATGGAGAAAGAATTATGAGAGAGAAATGTTATTGCAATATTTTTTGAAACCCACAAGAAAAACTACTTATTGCATAGAACACCTTTTTTCTCTTTTTTAAAAATCCGTCTTTATGACCTTTTATAGCTTGTTTGCCCTCATTTTGATTGTTTTATGGAGCATAGCAGAGACAGCAGTTAACTAGATTTAGCATTTAGCAGTAATTTTATTGTTTCAAAGATATATTGTAAATGTATTCATAGACATGTAATTACAACAATGTAAAAAAAAAAAACAGTGTGAAGGTGGAATCATTTATCTTGACATTAGAAACATGGAGGAAGGGGATTGGGGAGCGTGGAGGAAGGGGATTGGGGAGCGTGGAGGAAGGGGATTGGGGAGCGTGGAGGAAGGGGATTGGGGAGCGTGGAGGAAGGGGATTGGGGAGCGTGGAGGAAGGGGAGCGTGGAGGAAGGGGATTGGGGAGCGTGGAGGAAGGGGAGCGTGGAGGAAGGGGATTGGGGAGCGTGGAGGAAGGGGAGCGTGGAGGAAGGGGAGGTGGGGAGCGTGGAGGAAGGGGAGGTGGGGGAGTGGGGAGCGTGGAGGAAGGGGAGTGGGGAGCGTGGAGGAAGGGGAGTGGGGAGCGTGGAGGAAGGGGAGTGGGGAGCGTGGAGGAAGGGGAGTGGAGAGCGTGGAGGAAGGGGAGTGGAGAGCGTGGAGGAAGGGGAGTGGAGAGCGTGGAGGAAGGGGAGTGGAGAGCGTGGAGGAAGGGGAGTGGGGAGCGTGGAGGAAGGGGAGTGGGGAGCGTGGAGGAAGGGGAGTGGGGAGCGTGGAGGAAGGGGAGTGGGGAGCGTGGAGGAAGGGGAGTGGGGAGCGTGGAGGAAGGAGTGGGGAGCGTGGAGGAAGGAGTGGGGAGCGTGGAGGAAGGGGAGCGTGGAGGAAGGGGAGCGTGGAGGAAGGGGAGCGTGGAGGAAGGGGAGCGTGGAGGAAGGGGAGCGTGGAGGAAGGGGAGCGTGGAGGAAGGGGAGCGTGGAGGAAGGGGAGCGTGGAGGAAGGGGAGCGGGGAGGAAGGGGAGCGGGGAGCGTGGAGGAAGGGGAGCGGGGAGCGTGGAGGAAGGGATTGGGGAGCGTGGAGGTGGGGAGCGTGGAGGAAGGGAGTGGGGAGCGTGGAGGAAGGGATTGGGGAGCGTGGAGGAAGGGGATTGGGGAGCGTGGAGGTGGGGAGCGTGGAGGAAGGGGATTGGGGAGCGTGGAGGAAGGGAGTGGGGAGCATGGAGGAAGGGGATTGGGGAGCGTGGAGGTGGGGAGCGTGGAGGAAGGGAGTGGGGAGCGTGGAGGTGGGGAGCGTGGAGGAAGGGAGTGGGGAGCGTGGAGGAAGGGGATTGGGGAGCGTGGAGGTGGGGAGCATGGAGGAAGTGAGTGGGGAGCGTGGAGGAAGGGAGTGGGGAGCGTGGAGGAAGGGAGTGGGGAGCATGGAGGAAGGGGATTGGGGAGCGTGGAGGTGGGGAGCGTGGAGGAAGTGAGTGGGGAGCGTGGAGGTGGGGAGCGTGGAGGAAGGGAGTGGGGAGCGTGGAGGAAGGGAGTGGGGAGCGTGGAGGAAGGGAGTGGGGAGCATGGAGGAAGGGGATTGGGGAGCGTGGAGGTGGGGAGCGTGGAGGAAGTGAGTGGGGAGCGTGGAGGTGGGGAGCGTGGAGGAAGTGAGTGGGGAGCGTGGAGGTGGGGAGCGTGGAGGAAGTGAGTGGGGAGCGTGGAGGAAGGGAGTGGGGAGCGTGGAGGAAGGGAGTGGGGAGCATGGAGGAAGGGGATTGGGGAGCGTGGAGGTGGG
Organism: Salvelinus fontinalis; assembly: GCF_029448725.1. Taxonomy (NCBI): domain Eukaryota; kingdom Metazoa; phylum Chordata; class Actinopteri; order Salmoniformes; family Salmonidae; genus Salvelinus; species Salvelinus fontinalis. Next base: position 4,292,788 of record NC_074674.1, read on the forward strand.
GAGCATGGAGGAAGTGAGTGGGGAGCGTGGAGGTGGGGAGCATGGAGGAAGTGAGTGGGGAGCGTGGAGGTGGGGAGCGTGGAGGGAGTGGGGAGCGTGGAGGAAGGGAGTGGGGAGCGTGGAGGAAGGGAGTGGGGAGCATGGAGGAAGGGGATTGGGGAGCGTGGAGGTGGGGAGCATGGAGGAAGTGAGTGGGGAGCGTGGAGGTGGGGAGCGTGGAGGAAGGGAGTGGGGAGCGTGGAGGAAGGGAGTGGGGAGCGTGGAGGAAGGGAGTGGGGAGCGTGGAGGAAGGGAGTGGGGAGCGTGGAGGAAGGGAGTGGGGAGCGTGGAGGAAGGGAGTGGGGAGCGTGGAGGAAGGGAGTGGGGAGCGTGGAGGAAGGGGATTGGGGAGCGTGGAGGAAGGGGATTGGGGAGCGTGGAGGAAGGGAGTGGGGAGCGTGGAGGAAGGGGATTGGGGAGCGTGAAGGTGGGGAGCGTGGAGGAAGGGGATTGGGGAGCGTGGAGGTGGGGAGCATGGAGGAAGGGGATTGGGGAGCGTGGAGGAAGGGGATTGGGGAGCGTGGAGGAAGGGGATTGGGGAGCGTGGAGGAAGGGGATTGGGGAGCGTGGAGGAAGGGAGTGGGGAGCATGGAGGAAGGGGATTGGGGAGCGTGGAGGTGGGGAGCGTGGAGGAAGGGAGTGGGGAGCATGCGGGAGGGTAGTGGGGAAGGGAGCATGGAGGTGGGGAGTGGCTAGCGTGGAGGAAGGGAGTGGGGAGCGTGTAGGAAGGGAGTGGGGAGCGTGGAGGAAGGGAGTGGGGAGCGTGGAGGGAGTGGGGAGCGTGGAGGGAGTGGGGAGCATGCGGGAGGGTAGTGGGGAAAGGGAGTATGAAGGAGAGGAGTGGGGAAAGGGAGCATGGAGGAGGGGAGTGGGGAAAGGGAGCATGGAGTGGGGAGCATGCGGGAGGGTAGTGGGGAAAGGGAGTATGGAGGAGAGGAGTGGGGAAAGGGAGTATGGAGGAGAGGAGTGGGGAAAGGGAGCATGGAGGAGGGGAGTGGGGAAAGGGAGCATGGAGGAGGGGAGTGGGGAGCATGCGGGAGGGTAGTGGGGAAAGGGAGTATGCGGGAGGGTAGTGGGGAAAGGGAGTATGCGGGAGGGGAGTGGGGAAAGGGAGCATGAAGGAGAGGAGTGGGGAAAGGGAGCATGAAGGAGAGGAGTGGGGAAAGGGAGCATGGAGGGAGGGGAGTGGGGAAAGGGAGCATGGAGGATGGGGAGCATGGAGGAGGGGAGTGGGGAAAGGGAGCATGGAGGATGGGGAGCGTGGAGGGGGGGAGTGGGGAGCATGCGGGATGGTAGTGGGAAAGGGAGCATGGGAGTGGGGAGCATGCGGGAGGGTAGTGGGGAAAGGGAGTAAGAAGGAGAGGAGTGGGGAAAGGGAGCATGGAGGAGGGGAATGGGGAAAGGGAGCATGGAGGATGGGAGTGAGGAAAGGGAGCATGGAGGATGGGAGTGGGGAAAGGGAGCATGGAGGAAGGGAGTGGGGAAAGGGAGCATGGAGTGGGGAGCATGCGGGAGGGTAGTGGGGAAAGGGAGTATGAAGGAGAGGAGTGGGGAAAGGGAGCATGGAGGAGGGGAGTGGGGAAAGGGAGCATGGAGGAGGGGAGTGGGGAAAGGGGGATCGTGGTCAACGTCATACTGGGGGGAAACACGAGAGCCTGTTGCTATGCCAACACAGATTGGGCATGCACAAGATGCATCCACCACGGTCAGGTTTGACACTTCAAAAGGAAAAATAAAGCTGGTGATGTTTATCTTAGTCAAAACAGAATATTTCAGCTGTGACAAACCTCTGTGTCTTTGATGCTGTCCAGCTCTGCTCAGCTCTCTGCTATATTATCTCTGACTTCCAGCCTAAGACCTTGTATTGACCTCATTTCCTCCTGCCCTCTGAAAGGTCAATGAATGGGGAGGTGTATAACAAACTGGTACATGTGTATATACACCTTATTAATAACTGGTACATGGACATAGTCTAAAGATCTGTGTTCTGATTAGATGATCGATAACACCTCATTCCCCAGTTAAATTTGCCAATTTCCTCCAACACAGCTTTCACAAAAAGAACCAGCTAGCTCCATGAATCACATTTGTGATGGAAGACTCAATGCCCTTTTGAAAAAATGTTGTTGTCTCTGTCAACACAGTAAATACAATAGATGTGCTGATGGAGTGATTACTGTCTTTTTGTTACTGGTGGAAAAGTCCTTCCAGTGCACAAGGTTGTGTTTTGTTTAATCCAATTGTGTTCACGGTTTCTTTCTTTTCGATTGAGGCATAGCTGTTTATCTAAATGTGTTAGGAATGCTATTTGTTTTTGATGAATCTGTACGTGAAATGACAATGTATGAGCTTTGTTGAGCTGGAAAAAAGGTTATATCTCAAAGAACCTGCTAAAATGCCAGGGAGAGGAACATCACTGATGATGCAGCATATATGAGATGGTTACCATTTTGATCTCTAAAAGTGTTAACATTTTCTACATTATACAGATACTTTATAAGGAAACTTCCAGCACCCTGAAGATGAAAGCCCTGAAAAATATAACTGTCAACAAAGACTGCAAGAAATCGCATTAAAATTTCTACCTTGTCTTTGTTCGGGCTGAACAATTCCCTTAATTTCTTGCGTGTGAATGCTTATGGTGTAATTGTGTGATACAAATGCTTGTCTTTGGTCATTTAAAGACTTCAATCAGCCACATTCCTTGTCTAACACAATTCCGGTTCATTTTAATTACTAAATGCCCACATTCAAGCGGCAAGCCACAAGGCCTTTGGTCCAATTGTTTACACAATAAAGTTGATTCTGTGATGTCCACAGAATTGGAGTGCTCCAGTTCACTGAGATCTAGTTGATTGAGTTACATTGTATTTTATGAATGTGTTTTGCATATGATGTATTCTTCCCTGGCCAACAACTGCAGCACTATGGTTACATTAAAGCGGTCACGTTATGCCTCCCACACCCTGGGTTATTGATTGTTATGGCCCTCCCTCGCCCTGCTTAATGCTGAATCTAGTTAAGGAGACAGTCCTCACTACCTTCATCCTATTGAAGGGACTGGTTTGTGTACCTGTCGCATGCATTGTTTGAGGTATATATTTGCGGTGCTCGTTTTGATTTATTTACACTGGAGAACATTGGAGAACTTCATATGAACAAAATGTTTATTGTAAAAGTGACAAAAACCTTATTCTAATGTGAGAAAGCTGTCTGCTCAAGAGTAAGCCTGTGTGTTCCATTAGAAAAAAAGCTTCTGTGTGAGCAACTACCCTAGAGGGTTGCACCAATTTAGAAGCTTTTTTTCTTATCCCACTCTTCCCACTCTTTGTATCAGTCCTCACTACCTTCATCCTATTGAAGGGACTGAGGCGTTTGTCTTTTTTCAGTTTAATTTCCTCCTCCGTTTTAGTTTTGATTTGAACTCTGACATCCGTACCTATCCCAGGATGTCTGTCACAAACTGCAGTCCAACGGTTGTGACAATGCTTTTGTTTCTTCCCAATCCTTTTTATGACCTTCCTGTTGTTCCTATTCTTTTTTCTGTTCTCTCCCTCAAGGTCTGGCGCACTTGATGTTAAACCGCCAAGGTATGGGGTCTGTTGGTTTTCTTTTCTCCCTCAACCACCTGCACACTCTCTCACTGCCCTGAAATCATTTTACTTCCCTGTACCACACTGACATTTCCCTTCCTCTTCCCCCTTCCATTTACTTGTCCTTTCATTTCTGCTTCCTGTCATGTTGTGCTATCTGTGCCCACACCACTCCAACTATGTCCGTCAAACCCTTGTCCCCACCTCTGGCCAGCTACTGGAACTTCACCTTTGACCTCTACAGCCTTTCGCCAAGGTAACGCTTTTACGCCCACAGTCTTTCATCGGTTTGGTTTTCATGTGATCCTTTCCAAGAGAAAACATACCTCGTGCTTCAGATGATTTGTGATTTACAATTGCTCTTAAATCTGTCTTTGAAATTTCAACATACATGTTGCTTTTTCTGTATACATACACTATGGTTCTCTTCCGTTATGATACAATTGAATTGAGATGAAATAGGAGAATATGTACAATGTTTAATATTCACACAATTAACCCAATAATTTAAAAGTTAATGTTATGCAGTCTGTTTGCTCATCAACAATGTTTGTTGAGTTTGAAAAGGTAGTCAGTCCAAATCAAATCAAATTGTATTGGTCACATACACATATTTAGCTAAATAATTGTGTTCCTAGCTCCAACAGTGCAGTAATATCTAACAATACACAACAATACACACTAATCTAAAAAGTAAAAGAATGTAATTAAGAAATATATAAATATTAGGACGACCAATGTCAGAAACCGGAGAATAAATATATATATACACACACATCTGTATGTATATATATATATAATGAGTAGGTATGTCCAAAATATCTATATATATATATATAGTTGAAGTCAGAAGTTTACATACACCTTAGCCAAATACATTTAAACTGACATTGCTGACATTTAATCCTAGTAAAAATTCCCTGTTTTTGGTCAGTTAGGATCACCACTTTATTTTAAGATTGTGGAATGTCAGAATAATAGTAGAGAAAATGATTTCTTTCAGCTTTTATTTCTTTCATCACATTCCGAGTGGGTCAGAAGTTTACATACACTCAATTAGTATTTGGTATCATTGCCTTTAAATTGTTTAACTTGGGTCAAATGTTTTGGGAGCCTTCCACAAGCTTCCCACAATAAGTTGGGTCAATTTTGGCCCATTCCTCCTGACAAAGCTGGTGTAACGGAGTCAGGTTTGTAGGCCTCCTTGCTCGAACACGCTTTTTCAGTTCTGCCCACAAATCTTCTATAGGATTGAGGTTAGGGCGTTGTGATGGCCACTCCAATACCTTGACTTTGTTGTCCTTAAGCCATTTTGCCACAACTTTGGAAGTATGCTTGGTGCCATTGTCCATTTGGAAGACCCATTTGCGACCAAGCTTTAACTTCCTGTCTTGAGATGTTGATTCAATATATCCATATAATTGTCCTTTCTCACGATGCTATCTATTTTGTGAAGTGCACCAGTCCCTCCTGCAGCAAAGCACCCCCACAACATGATGCTGCCACCCCCGTGCTTCACGGTTGGGATGGTGTTCTTCGGCTTGCAAGCCTCCCCCTTTTTCCTCCAAACATAACGATGGACATTATGGCCAAACAGTTCTATTTTTGTTTCATCAGACCAGAGGACATTTCTCAAAAAAGTATGATCTTTGTCCCCATGTGCAATTGCAAACCATAGTCTAGCTTTTTTATGGCGGTTTTGGAGCAGTGGCTTCTTCCATGCTGAGTGGCCTTTCAGGTTATGTCGATATAGCACTCGTTTTACTGTGGATTTAGATACTTTTATACCTGTTTCCTCCAGCATGTTCACAAGGTCCTTTGCTGTTGTTCTGAGATTGATTTGCACTTTTCGCACCAAAGTACGTTGGTTTCTCGTAGACAGAACGCGTCTCCTTCCTGAGCGGTATGATGGCTGCGTGGTCTCATGATGTTTATACTTGCGTACTATTGTTTGTACAGATGAATGTGGTACCTTCAGCCATTTGGAAATTGCTCCCAAGGATGAACCAGACTTGTGGAGGTCTACAATTTTTGGCTGATTTCTTTAGATTTTCCCATAATGTCAAGCAAAGAGGCACTGAGTTTGAAGGTAGGCCAAGAAATACATCCACAGGTACACCTGCAATTGGCTCAAATTATGTCAGTTAGCCAATCAGAAACTTCTAAAGCCATAACATTATTTTCCGAAATTTTCCAAGCTGTTTAAAGGCACGGTCAACTTAGTGTATGTAAACTTCTGACCCACTGGAATTGTGATACAATGAATTATAAGTGAAATAATCTGTCTGTAAACAAATGTTGCAAAAATTACTTGTGTCATGCACAAAGTAGACCTGCCAAAACTATAGTTTGTTAACAAGACATTTGTGGAGTGGTTGAAAAACGAGTTTTAATGACTCCAACCTAGGTGTATGTGAACTTCCGACTTCAACTGTGTATATATACAGTGGAGAGAACAAGTATTGGATACACTGCCGATTTTGCAGGTTTTCCTACTTACAAAGCATGTAGAGGTCTGTAATTTGTATCATAGGTACACTTCAACTGTGAGAGACGGAATCTAAAACAAAAATCCAGAAAATCACATTGTATGATTTTTAAGTAATTAATTTGCATTTTATTGCATGACATAAGTATTTGATACATCAGAAAAGCAGAACTTAATATTTGGTACAGAAACCTTTGTTTGCAATTACAGAGATCATACGTTTCCTGTAGTTCTTGACCAGGTTTGCACACACTGCAGCAGGGATTTTGGCCCACTCCTCCATACAGAACTTCTCCAGATCCTTCAGGTGTCGGGGCTGTCGCTGGGCAATACGGACTTTCAGCTCCCTCCAAAGATTTTCTATTGGGTTCAGGTCTGTAGACTGGCTAGGCCACTCCAGGACCTTGAGATGCTTCTTACGGAGCCACTCCTTAGTTGCCCTGCCTATGTGTTTCGGGTCGTTGTCATGCTGGAAGACCCAGCCACGACCCATCTTCAATGCTCTGACTGAGGGAAGGAGGTTGTTGGCCAAGATCTCGCGATACATGGCCCCATCCATCCTCCCCTCAATACGGTGCAGTCGTCCTGTCCCCTTTGCAGAAAAGCATCCCCAAAGAATTATGTTTCCACCTCCATGCTTCACGGTTGGGATGGTGTTCTTGGGGTTGTACTCATCCTTCTTCTTCCTCCAAACACGGCGAGTGGAGTTTAGACCAAAAAGTTATATTTTTGTCTCATCAGACCACATGACCTTCTCCCATTCCTCCTCTGGATCATCCAGATGGTCATTGGCAAACTTCAGACGGGCCTGGACATGCGCTGGCTTGAGCAGGGGGACCTTGCGTGCGCTGCAGGATTTTAATCCATGGCGGCGTAATGTGTTACTAATGGTTTTATTTGAGACTGTGGTCCCAGCTCTCTTCAGGTCATTGACCAGGTTCTGCCGTGTAGTTCTGGGCTGATCCCTCACCTTCCTCATGATCATTGATGAGTGAGATCTTGCATGGAGCCCCAGACCGAGGGTGATTGACCGTCATCTTGAAATTCTTCCATTTTCTAATAATTGTGCCAACAGTTGTTGCCTTCTCACCAAGCTGCTTGTCTATTGTTCTGTAGCCCATCCCAGCCTTGTGCAGGTCTACAATTTTATCCCTGATGTCCTTACACAGCTCTCTGGTCTTGGCCATTGTGGAGAGGTTGGAGTCTGTTTGATTGAGTGTGTGGACAGGTGTCTTTTATACAGGTAACGAGTTCAAACGGGTGCAGTTAATACAGGTAATGAGTGGAGAACAGGAGGGCTTCTTAATTAAAGAAAAACTAACAGGTCTGTGAGAGCCAGAATTCTTACTGGTTGGTAGGTGATCAAATACTTATGTCATGCAATAAAATGCAAATGAATTGCTTAAAAAGCATACAATGTGATTTTCTGGATTTTTGTTTTAGATTCCGTCTCTCACAGTTGAAGTGTACCTATGATAAACATTACAGACCTCTACATGCTTTGTAAGTAGGAAAACCTGCAAAATCGGCAGTGTATCAAATACTTGTTCTCCCCACTGATATATATATATATATATATATATATATATATATATATATATATATATATATATATATATATATATATATATATATATATATATATATATATATATATATATATCAGTGGGGAGAACAAGTATTTGATATCTATATATATATTAGTTTGGACATACCTACTCATTCAAGTGTTTTTCTTTATTTTTACTATTTTCTACATTGTAGAATAACAGTGAATACATCAGAACTATGAAATAACACATTTGAAATCATGTAGTAACCAAAAAAGTGTTAAACAAATCAAAATACTTTTTATATTATTCAAAGTAACCACCCTTTGCCTTGATGACAGCTTTACACACTCTTGGCATTCTCTAAACCAGCTTTATGATGAATTATTTTCCATCAGTCTTGAAGGAGTTCCCACATTTGCTGAGCACTTGTTGGCTGCTTTTCCTTCACTCTGTGGTCCAACTCATCCAAACCATCTCAATTGGGTTGAGCTCGGGTGATTGTGGAGGCCAGGTTGTCTGATGCAGCACTCCATCACTCCTTCTTGGTCAAATAGCCCTTACACCGTGCTTCACGGTGGGAACCACACATGCTGAGATCATCCGTTCACCTACTCTGCGTCTCACAAAGACACGACGGTTGGAACCAAAAATCTCAAATTTGGAATCAGACCAAAGGACAGATTTCCACCGGTCTAATGTCCATTGCTCGTGTTTCTTGGCCCAAGCAAGTCTCATCTTCTCATTGGTGTCCTTTAGTAGTGGTTTCTTTGCAGCAATTCGACCATGAAGGTCTGATTCACACAGTCTCCTCTGAACAGTTGATGCTGAGATGTCTGTTACTTGAACTCTGTGAAGCATTTATTTGGACTGCAATCTGAGGTGCAGTTCATTTCTGAGGCTGGTAGCTCTAATGAACTTGTCATCTGCAGCAGAGTTATCTCTGGGTCTTCCTTTCCTATGGGGGTCCTCATGATAGCCAGTTTCATCATAGCGCATGATTGTTTTTCCAACTGCACTTGAAGAAACTTCCAAAGTTCTTGACATTTTCCGGATCGACTGACCTTCATGTCTTTTACCAAATAGGGCAATCTTCTGTATACCTTGTCACAACACAACTGATTAGCTCAAACGCATTCAGAAGAAAATAAATTCCACAAATGAACTTTTAACAAGGCACACCTGTTAATTGAAATGCATTCCATGTGACTACCTCATGAAGCTGGTTGAGATAATGCCAAAAGTGTGCAAAGCCGTCAATGCAAAGGGTGGCTACTTTGAAGATTCTCAAATGTAAAATATATTTTTATTTAACACTTTTTTTTGGTTACTTCATGATTCCATATTCGTTATTTCATAGTTTTGATGTCTTCATTATTATCCTACAATGTAGAAAATAGTGAAAATAAATAAAAGACCCTTGAATGAGTCAGTATGTCCAAACTTTTGACTGGTACTGCACATATGAAGTGGTTAAAACAGTATGTAAACATTATTAAAGTGACAAGTGTCCCATTATTAAAGTGACTAGGAAATGATTATCTTTGTGCATATGCATTTTCCAGGCAGAATTATGCATGGCTGTGCTGCACACATTAATCTAATCTGCATGCCTTTAAGATCCAGATTTAGTTAGTATTTAGGCATGCCTGTCCTAAGGCCAGCCAGATATAAATAAACATTTCAGGCCCTTACATCAAGGTTACCTGGTAACAGAATGAGGATTTTCCCAGCAGTACGTTAATAGCATAACAGGAAGGTATTCTACAGGAATGAAACCATTGAGAGACAAATCAGATGAACAGTCGCAGCCAGACAGACGGCGACACAGAAGGATGACAGGCAGGCAAGCTGACGCACCATATTGGACCACCAGCGAGTTCATTAAATCATCTTTCTTGAACAAATGATATCCAAATTAAGAAATCTTTGAATTATTCATGGACAGTGTTGGATGCTCTCTCTAGATGATGCACCTAATACAAAGAGACATAGAGCAGTTAATATAGACAATACTCTGCAGTTAATAGGAGGAAAACAAAGCTTCCTAGATTCACCAATTGCATCTGTATGTCCACATGGCTTCCTCTGGTTACTTCTATTTAAATAAACAAAGAGAGCCCAGTACCAAATGATGAACACTGGGTCTTAATCTACATAACGCTGTGAGTGCCATCATTCAGAGCGAGGTGTGGTGTCAACTGTCCATGTGGGCTTTGGTATTAATATTGTATGTCAGACATATCAAAAGTAATGCCTTCAATCAAGCTGTACATGTACATGATCATTTACTACTTTGCTTCAGACAGGAATACGTTGAGCTTTTGCTGATCAAAGTATTAATCCTGTCGCCATGGCAATTGGCCTGCCTTCCAGTCAACAGAAAGGATCGGCAATTACAGTCCTTTTACAGCTAGACTAACACACTGCTCTGCTGCTCAGTGGCTCGAACAGCGTCGTAATACTCTGCATCCTTTCTCTGTCGCTAGCTAGCTGACACAGGCATTCATTTCAGGGTCAAACATCTAACAAACTAGCTAGGCTACATAATGACATGGTTCCTTCTTGTTAACTGCCAATTACTGAGCTGTCCAAAGAAACCGTTTAAATAGAGTCTATACCGTCACTCCTATTACTGATTCTAACCACCAAATACGTTTTGTACTAGCACCATTTTCCTTTATGGTTTTGACAAAAGTACTTTAGATCATGAAGGAAGCAGCTTTTATGGATATTTGTGTCTCATGTAGAGGTAGATACATACATATTTTTGTACTCAAACTGTCTACGGTATCAAAGAGCTTGCCAGCTTGTAGTCCTAAAAACCGGAAATTAGTTACCTCTAGTTTGTTCAGCCATTCCTATGTGGAAAATGAATGGGGAAATGAGTTACCTCTAGTTTGTTCAGCCATTCCTATGGGGAAAATGAACGGGGAAATGAGTTACCTCTAGTTTGTTCAGCCATTCCTATGGGGAAAATGAACGGGGAAATGAGTTACCTCTAGTTTGTTCAGCCATTCCTATGGGGAAAATGAACGGGGAAATGAGTTACCTCTAGTTTGTTCAGCCATTCCTATGGGGAAAATGAACGGGGAAAGAATGAGATTTTGTGATAACCTCTAACCTTATTTTTGGCATTTAACACAGGCTTATGTGATCTTATACGTTTTGTTCTATGAGATAATAGCAGTCAGTAACATGACCTTCATGAATTATGAAGACTTTATGTGCTTTAGGTGCGTCTTTTGATTACATAAATGCTTCAAAATGCACAAAGTTTTTTTTTGTTGGTTTATTTCACCCTTATTTAACCAGGTAGGCTAGTTGAGAACAAGTTCTCATTTACAACTGCGTCCTGGCCAAGATAAAGCAAAGCAGTTCGACACATACAACAACACAAAGTTACACATGGAATAAACAAACATACAGTCAATAAGTAGAAAAAGTCTATATACAGTGTGTGCAAATGAGGTAAGATAAGGGAGGTAAGGCAATAAATAGGCCATGGTAGCGAAGTAATTACAATATAGCAATTAAACACTGGAGTGATAGATGTGCAGAAGATGAATGTGCAAGTAGAGATACTAGGGTGCAAAGGAGCAAAATAAATAAATACAGTATGGGGATGAGGTAGTTGGATGGGCTATTTACAGATGGGCTATGTACAGGTGCAGTGATCTGTGAGCTGCTCTGACAGCTGGTACTTAAAGTTAGTGAGGGAGATATGAGTCTCCAGCTTCAGTGATTTTTGCAGTTTGTTCCAGTCATTGGCAGCAGAGAACTGGAAGGAAAGGCGGCCAAATGAGGAATTGGCTTTGGGGGTGACCAGTGAAATATACCTGCTGGAGCACGTGCTTTGGGTGGGTGCTGCTGTGGTGACCAGTGAGCTGAGATAAGGCGGGGCTTTACCTAGCAAAGACTTGTAGATGACCTGTAGCCAGTGGGTTTGGCGACGAGAGCATACAGGTCGCAGTGGTGGGTAGTATATGGGGCTTTGGTGACAAAATGGATGGCACTGTGATAGACTGCATCCAGTTTGTTGAGTAGAGTGTTGGAGGCTATTTTGTAAATGACATCGCCAAAGTCAAGGATCGGTAGGATAGTCCGTTTTACGAGGGTATGTTTGGCAGCATGAGTGAAGAATGCTTTGTTGCAAAATAGGAAGCCGATTCTAGATTTAATTTTGGATTGGAGATGCTTAATGTGAGTCTGGAAGGAGAGTTTACAGTCTAACCAGACACATAGGTATTTGTAGTTGTCCACATATTCTAAATCAGAACCGTCCAGAGTAGTGATGCTGGACAGGCGGGCAGGTGCGGGCAGCGATCGGTTGAAGAGCATGCATTTAGTTTTACTTGCATTTAAGAGCAGTTGGAGGCCACGGAAGGAGAGTTGTATGGCATTGAAGCTCGTCTGGAGGTTAGTTAACACAGTGTGCAAAGAAGGGCCAGAATTATACAGAATGGTGTCGTCTGCGTAGAGGTGGATCAGAGAATCACCAGCAGCAAGAGTGACATCATTGATGTATACAGAGAAGAGAGGCGGCCTGAGAATTTAACCCTGTGGTACCCCCATAGAGACTGCCAGAGGTCCGGACAACAGGCCCTGCGACTTAACACACTGAACTCTATCTGAGAAGTTGTTGGTGAACCAGAAAGTGACGTTAGCTGATGAAGATATTCTCATAGAACAAAACGTATAAGATCTCCTAAGCCTGTGTTTACCACAGACCTTGTTTTCTGCATTTATCCACCCCCCCGAAAAAAACATTTATCTCCCCAAAGGCTTTGGCCAACGAGCCATGGCGTTAATACCTACAAAAGACTCCATTACTATTGCTCTCTATACCTGTGGGTTTCTACCGTATGTTTCACATCACACAATGTGTGCACAACATGACCTGAATGAATGAATGCTTTTCACATTTTATTTATTTTTTATTTTTTACCTTTATATAACTAGGCAAGTTAGTTATAAACAAATTCTTATTTCCATTGACGGCCTACCCCGGCCAAACCCTGACCCGGACAAAGCTGGGCCAATTGTGCGCCGCCCTATGGGACTCCCAATCACAGCCGGTTGTGATACAGCCTGGAATCGAACCAGGGCCTGTAGTGATGCCTCTAGCACTGAGATGCAGTGCCTTAGACCACTGCGCCACACTGAGGCATGGGTAAAGGAGGACAGCTGAACTGGTATGTGTACTCAGTTGAAACAACCCAGCTTCACATGCTGTGGCTGTCCATTCATGTTTCAGTACACCGTTGACCTGCTGTCACTTTGTGATCCCGGCACAACAACTTGTCTGCTAACCATGAGGACATTTGCGAACAGTGAAAGAGCAGTGTGGCTTTTCTGCTACTGGGTGCACAAACACGATGAACGCATACTAAGATCATCTTAAACTATATTTAGGATGGAGTAGGTGTTGAAGGATTTGATCAATACCCTGACTGACTGTTTTGAGAGGATGGAGTAGGTGTTGAAGGATTTGATCAAAGCCTTGATTGACTTTTGAGTGGATGGAATAGGTGTTGAAGGATTTGATCAATACCATGACTGACTGTTTTGAGAGGATGGAATAGGTGTTGAAGGATTTGATCAAAACCCTGACTGTCTGTTTTGAGTGGATGGAGTAGGTGTTGAAGGATTTGATCAAAACCCTGACTGTCTGTTTTGAGTGGATGGAGTAGGTGTTGAAGGATTTGATCAAAACCCTGACTGACTGTTTTTTTTCTTCTCTCTTCGCAGCCGTATCATCGCAATCTGGTAAGATAGCATACCTTTTATTTGACAGTGAATAGCAGCTGCATTTTTGAATTACATTGAATGTATTCTGACTATGTCTGCCCCAGTTCTGCAGTGAGAGTTGCATAAACATTTGGGTAATTATGGAAACAGGTCATACTGTGACTGTCTTACAATGGATCTGCGCTTTAAATCCTTGTCGTACAAGGGCATGTTTGCTTTATTTATGAGCCTAGTAGAACATTCCAGAGAGTCTGAACATCCCCTATCAGTGAAGGATATGAACACCTGGGAAAGAGACAGATTTTTCCTCAAATACCTACAGTACTTTTCAAACATTGTCTCTTCTATCAGATCATAGCAACTGGTGGGTAGTGGAGTTTGTAGTGTTTGTTTAGCAAGACACAGATGTACCTCTAAATATGTCTAGGTTTGCCAGACCATTTCCTGGAGTAGGTGAAATAGAAAGCCTTTGACACCAGAGGAGGCTGGTGGGGGGAGCTAGAGGAGGACATGCTCATTGTAATGGCTGGAATGGAATCCATGGAACAGTCAAAAATGGTTTCCATTAGTTTGATGTGTATGATACCGTCCCATTCCAGTCATTACAATGTCCTCCTATATCACCTCCCACCAGCCTCCTCTGACACAATTGTATGTGTTGGATAATGAGAAGTAGAGGAAAAAGACAGGACAGGAAATGATGCGTGGATTGTGACATCACAGAAACATTGCTAGAGGCAATGGACTATGCTGTTCTATAATACAGCAACAACTAATCATGACTAGTCATTACACGCAAAGCATTGCCATGGCTTTTCACTTGACATGGTCTTCATCTGTGAGCTGTGCTGCTGCTGGACGCCAAATGAGGTGTAGCAAAGATCCATTACAGTTGTCGCAGGGGTGGGCAACTCCAGTCCTCAGGAGCCTGATTGGTGTCACTTTTTCTCCATCCCTAGCAAACACAGCTGATTAATCAAATGTCATTCTAAACTGAAGATCACATTAAGTGATTATTGGAGTCAGGTGTGTTAGCTGGGGCAAAGCTGTGGCACCAATCAGGCCCCCGAGGACTGGAGTTGCCCAACCCTGAATGCATACAGTACATTCACCCTGTGGAGCTGTATTCCCTTGATGCAATTAAGCAATTCCATGTCTTCCAACAATATCTGGTTGGCTAAATGTAGCATTGATGACTCACTGTTTTCACATAACTCAAGACACCATAGCATTACACTCAAATAGCTGTGTCAAATCAGTTTAAAAGCCTTATTTTCTCTGTCTGGGATCTGACCTAAGAGCCCGGTAGTAACCTTTCTAATGTTGCTAGGGAGATGTAGATACCTGCTGGTTTAATTTCTCCAGAATTCAAAGCAGGCCATGTGTCTGTCTGTCTGTCTGTCTGTCTGTCTGTCTGTCTGTCTGTCTGTCTGTCTGTCTGTCTGTCTGTCTCTGTCTGTCTTTAGCAAGGATCCACCTAATCCAGCCAGGGGATTTCACTCCCTCTTTTTGTTTCTGTTAGCCCATGTCTTTATGTAGCTTGGCTAATTTTCGCAGGCACATTATAATAGAAGCACTTTAAAGTCAGCTTAGAAAGGTGGGCACTTAAGTCTATCCTTCTTTTCAATGACCGTTTAAATAGATTAGAATAAGTCTCAGATACATGTTAGAGGTGTATAGGCGGTAAAAGTGTAAGTTATCATTATGAGTTATGGTAGGAAGTCTTCCTCCGGGCCACGGTATAGGAGTAGATAAGCTGCATACGGATTCCATTTCCTGGGCCTTTGAGAGCATTAGTCACATGGTTGTGCCCCACAGCTAGCAGCTTTATGGTAGTATTACCATTTCTGTCATCTGCCACCTATTGGAATCTGCCACCTACACATCCTGCCTTGCAGCTCTGAGCTGAGGTGTGTAATGGAGGTACTGTATGTCTGCACCAAGGGGAAAGTTGTTTCTGCAAATTGTCTTTGGCATTCTGACATGAAAAATGTGATGGAGTAAGTCTGTTTGGTGCTGGCGAGGGCAGGAATTTGAGATAGGGTAAGAGTGTAAGGAAGGTCGACTGAAGGCTTTGGTTGTCTGAGCCTTTCACTTTCACAGGACAATAAACTTTAACTGGACAATAAAACAATGTGCTGACTTTTG
This sequence comes from Salvelinus fontinalis, assembly GCF_029448725.1. Lineage (NCBI taxonomy): Eukaryota > Metazoa > Chordata > Actinopteri > Salmoniformes > Salmonidae > Salvelinus > Salvelinus fontinalis. The sequence goes on from NC_074674.1 coordinate 4,308,357, forward strand.
GGAAAACTGATGTGCAGTATTGGATTTACATTAAGCTGCGTTGCCTGTTTCCAAAATGGGCTTCATAAAGTCCATACCTCATGTATATCAACACTTATTCTAAATACTCAAAATACTTGACATTTAGAATCAGTTGAAACCTTGATTGATTTAGTAATCTGATTCCAATTATTCCCAGTACTTATTCCCAGGATTTGCTCTGTGTGTGTGTGTGTGTGTGTGTGTGTGTGTGTGTGTGTGTGTGTGTGTGTGTGTGTGTGTGTGTGTGTGTGTGTGGACTGGAATATTAAAAAGATAACGTTTGATTGAATGTATACCTCTGGGCATTAAGGGGGCCAGTGATTAATCACATCAGTGAACCAGAGTGCTGGGCTGTTGCTGAGACTGGGGATTCTGGTGCTGCTATACATACTACTGGTCTGACTGGGGGATGGGAGTGGTACTGCTATACATACTACTGGTCTGACTGGAGGAGGGGAGTGGTACTACTATACATACTACTGGTCTGACTGGAGGATGGGAGTGGTACTGCTATACATACTACTGGTCTGACTGGGGGATGGGAGTGGTACTACTATACATACTACTGGTCTGACTGGGGGATGGGAGTGGTACTGCTATACATACTACTGGTCTGACTGGAGGAGGGGAATGGTACTACTATACATACTACTGGTCTGACTGGAGGATGGGAGTGGTACTACTATACATACTACTGGTCTGACTGGGGGATGGGAGTGGTACTGCTATACATACTACTGGTCTGACTGGTGGATGGGAGTGGTACTGCTATACATACTACTGGTCTGACTGGAGGATGGGAGTGGTACTACTATACATACTACTGGTCTGACTGGAGGATGGGAGTGGTACTGCTATACATACTACTGGTCTGACTGGAGGATGGGAGTGGTACTGCTATACATACTACTGGTCTGACTGGAGGATGGGAGTGGTACTGCTATACATACTACTGGTCTGACTGGAGGATGGGAGTGGTACTGCTATACATACTACTGGTCTGACTGGGGGATGGGAGTGGTACTACTATACATACTACTGGTCTGACTGGGGGATGGGAGTGGTACTACTATACATACTACTGGTCTGACTGGAGGATAGGAGTGGTACTACTATACATACTACTGGTCTGACTGGAGGATGGGAGTGGTACTACTATACATACTACTGGTCTGACTGGAGGAGGGGAGTGGTACTGCTATACATACTACTGGTCTGACTGGAGGAGGGGAGTGGTACTACTATACATACTACTGGTCTGACTGGAGGATGGGAGTGGTACTGCTATACATACTACTGGTCTGACTGGAGGAGGGGAGTGGTACTACTATACATACTACTGGTCTGACTGGAGGAGGGGAGTGGTACTACTATACATACTACTGGTCTGACTGGAGGATGGGAGTGGTACTGCTATACATACTACTGGTCTGACTGGAGGATGGGAGTGGTACTACTATACATACTACTGGTCTGACTGGGGGGTGGGAGTGGTACTACTATACATACTACTGGTCTGACTGGGGGATGGGAGTGGTACTACTATACATACTACTGGTCTGACTGGGGGGTGGGAGTGGTACTACTATACATACTACTGGTCTGACTGGGGGATGGGAGTGGTACTACTATACATACTACTGGTCTGACTGGAGGATGGGAGTGGTACTACTATACATACTACTGGTCTGACTGGAGGATGGGAGTGGTACTACTATACATACTACTGGTCTGACTGGAGGAGGGGAGTGGTACTACTATACATACTACTGGTCTGACTGGAGGATGGGAGTGGTACTGCTATACATACTACTGGTCTGACTGGAGGATGGGAGTGGTACTGCTATACATACTACTGGTCTGACTGGAGGAGGGGAGTGGTACTGCTATACATACTACTGGTCTGACTGGAGGAGGGGAGTGGTACTACTATACATGCTACTGGTCTGACTGGAGGATGGGAGTGGTACTACTATACATACTACTGGTCTGACTGGAGGATGGGAGTGGTACTACTATACATACTACTGGTCTGACTGGGGGATGGGAGTGGTACTGCTATACATACTACTGGTCTGACTGGGGGATGGGAGTGGTACTGCTATACATACTACTGGTCTGACTGGGGGGTGGGAGTGGTACTACTATACATACTACTGGTCTGACTGAGGGATGGGAGTGGTACTACTATACATACTACTGGTCTGACTGGGGGATGGGAGTGGTACTGCTATACATACTACTGGTCTGACTGGGGGATGGGAGTGGTACTGCTATACATACTACTGGTCTGACTGGGGGGTGGGAGTGGTACTACTATACATACTACTGGTCTGACTGGGGGGTGGGAGTGGTACTGCTATACATACTACTGGTCTGACTGGGGGATGGGAGTGGTACTACTATACATACTACTGGTCTGACTGGGGGATGGGAGTGGTACTACTATACATACTACTGGTCTGACTGGGGGATGGGAGTGGTACTACTATACATACTACTGGTCTGACTGGAGGATGGGAGTGGTACTGCTATACATACTACTGGTCTGACTGGGGGATTGGAGTGGTACTGCTATACATACTACTGGTCTGACTGGAGGATGGGAGTGGTACTACTATACATACTACTGGTCTGACTGGAGGATGGGAGTGGTACTGCTATACATACTACTGGTCTGACTGGAGGATGGGAGTGGTACTGCTATACATACTACTGGTCTGACTGGGGGGTGGGAGTGGTACTGCTATACATACTACTGGTCTGACTGGGGGATGGGAGTGGTACTGCTATACATACTACTGGTCTGACTGGAGGATGGGAGTGGTACTGCTATACATACTACTGGTCTGACTGGGGGATGGGAGTGGTACTGCTATACATACTACTGGTCTGACTGGAGGATGGGAGTGGTACTACTATACATACTACTGGTCTGACTGGAGGAGGGGAGTGGTACTGCTATACATACTACTGGTCTGACTGGAGGATGGGAGTGGTACTACTATACATACTACTGGTCTGACTGGGGGATGGGAGTGGTACTGCTATACATACTACTGGTCTGACTGGGGGGTGGGAGTGGTACTGCTATACATACTACTGGTCTGACTGGGGGGTGGGAGTGGTACTGCTATACATACTACTGGTCTGACTGAGGGATGGGAGTGGTACTGCTATACATACTACTGGTCTGACTGGAGGAGGGGAGTGGTACTACTATACATACTACTGGTCTTACTGGGGGATGGGAGTGGTACTACTATACATACTACTGGTCTTACTGGGGGATGGGAGTGGTACTACTATACATACTACTGGTCTTACTGGGGGATGGGAGTGGTACTACTATACATACTACTGGTCTGACTGGAGGAGGGGAGTGGTACTGCTATACATACTACTGGTCTGACTGGAGGATGGGAGTGGTACTACTATACATACTACTGGTCTGACTGGAGGATGGGAGTGGTACTACTATACATACTACTGGTCTGACTGGAGGATGGGAGTGGTACTGCTATACATACTACTGGTCTGACTGGAGGATGGGAGTGGTACTACTATACATACTACTGGTCTGACTGGAGGATGGGAGTGGTACTGCTATACATACTACTGGTCTGACTGGAGGATGGGAGTGGTACTACTATACATACTACTGGTCTGACTGGAGGATGGGAGTGGTACTGCTATACATACTACTGGTCTGACTGGAGGATGGGAGTGGTACTACTATACATACTACTGGTCTGACTGGGGGATGGGAGTGGTACTGCTATACATACTACTGGTCTGACTGGAGGATGGGAGTGGTACTACTATACATACTACTGGTCTGACTGGGGGATGGGAGTGGTACTGCTATACATACTACTGGTCTGACTGGAGGATGGGAGTGGTACTGCTATACATACTACTGGTCTGACTGGGGGATTGGAGTGGTACTGCTATACATACTACTGGTCTGACTGGAGGATGGGAGTGGTACTACTATACATACTACTGGTCTGACTGGGGGATGGGAGTGGTACTGCTATATATACTACTGGTCTGACTGGGGGATGGGAGTGGTACTGATATACATACTACTGGTCTGACTGGAGGAGGGGAGTGGTACTGCTATACATACTACTGGTCTGACTGGAGGATGGGAGTGGTACTGCTATACATACTACTGGTCTGACTGGAGGATGGGAGTGGTACTGCTATACATACTACTGGTCTGACTGGGGGATGGGAGTGGTACTGCTATACATACTACTGGTCTGACTGGGGGATGGGAGTGGTACTACTATACATACTACTGGTCTGACTGGAGGAGGGGAGTGGTACTACTATACATACTACTGGTCTGACTGGAGGATGGGAGTGGTACTGCTATACATACTACTGGTCTGACTGGAGGATGGGAGTGGTACTGCTATACATACTACTGGTCTGACTGGGGGATGGGAGTGGTACTGCTATACATACTACTGGTCTGACTGGAGGATGGGAGTGGTACTGCTATACATACTACTGGTCTGACTGAGGGATGGGAGTGGTACTACTATACATACTACTGGTCTGACTGGGGGATGGGAGTGGTACTACTATACATACTACTGGTCTGACTGGAGGATGGGAGTGGTACTACTATACATACTACTGGTCTGACTGAGGGATGGGAGTGGTACTGCTATACATACTACTGGTCTGACTGGAGGATGGGAGTGGTACTGCTATACATACTACTGGTCTGACTGGGGGGTGGGAGTGGTACTGCTATACATACTACTGGTCTGACTGGAGGATGGGAGTGGTACTACTATACATACTACTGGTCTGACTGGGGGGTGGGAGTGGTACTGCTATACATACTACTGGTCTGACTGGAGGATGGGAGTGGTACTGCTATACATACTACTGGTCTGACTGGGGGATGGGAGTGGTACTGCTATACATACTACTGGTCTGACTGAGGGATGGGAGTGGTACTACTATACATACTACTGGTCTGACTGGAGGATGGGAGTGGTACTACTATACATACTACTGGTCTGACTGGAGGATGGGAGTGGTACTACTATACATACTACTGGTCTGACTGGAGGATGGGAGTGGTACTGCTATACATACTACTGGTCTGACTGGAGGATGGGAGTGGTACTACTATACATACTACTGGTCTGACTGGAGGATGGGAGTGGTACTACTATACATACTACTGGTCTGACTGGAGGAGGGGAGTGGTACTGCTATACATACTACTGGTCTGACTGGGGGATGGGAGTGGTACTGCTATACATACTACTGGTCTGACTGAGGGATGGGAGTGGTACTACTATACATACTACTGGTCTGACTGGAGGATGGGAGTGGTACTACTATACATACTACTGGTCTGACTGGAGGATGGGAGTGGTACTGCTATACATACTACTGGTCTGACTGGAGGAGGGGAGTGGTACTACTATACATACTACTGGTCTGACTGGAGGAGGGGAGTGGTACTACTATACATACTACTGGTCTGACTGGAGGATGGGAGTGGTACTACTATACATACTACTGGTCTGACTGGAGGATGGGAGTGGTACTACTATACATACTACTGGTCTGACTGGAGGATGGGAGTGGTACTACTATACATACTACTGGTCTGACTGGAGGATGGGAGTGGTACTGCTATACATACTACTGGTCTGACTGGAGGATGGGAGTGGTACTACTATACATACTACTGGTCTGACTGGAGGATGGGAGTGGTACTACTATACATACTACTGGTCTGACTGGAGGATGGGAGTGGTACTACTATACATACTACTGGTCTGACTGGAGGATGGGAGTGGTACTGCTATACATACTACTGGTCTGACTGGAGGATGGGAGTGGTACTACTATACATACTACTGGTCTGACTGGAGGATGGGAGTGGTACTGCTATATATACTACTGGTCTGACTGGAGGATGGGAGTGGTACTACTATACATACTACTGGTCTGACTGGAGGAGGGGAGTGGTACTGCTATACATACTACTGGTCTGACTGGGGGATGGGAGTGGTACTGCTATACATACTACTGGTCTGACTGAGGGATGGGAGTGGTACTACTATACATACTACTGGTCTGACTGGAGGATGGGAGTGGTACTACTATACATACTACTGGTCTGACTGGAGGATGGGAGTGGTACTGCTATACATACTACTGGTCTGACTGGAGGAGGGGAGTGGTACTACTATACATACTACTGGTCTGACTGGAGGAGGGGAGTGGTACTACTATACATACTACTGGTCTGACTGGAGGATGGGAGTGGTACTACTATACATACTACTGGTCTGACTGGAGGATGGGAGTGGTACTACTATACATACTACTGGTCTGACTGGGGGATGGGAGTGGTACTACTATACATACTACTGGTCTGACTGGAGGATGGGAGTGGTACTACTATACATACTACTGGTCTGACTGGGGGATGGGAGTGGTACTACTATACATACTACTGGTCTGACTGGAGGATGGGAGTGGTACTGCTATACATACTACTGGTCTGACTGGAGGATGGGAGTGGTACTACTATACATACTACTGGTCTGACTGGAGGATGGGAGTGGTACTACTATACATACTACTGGTCTGACTGGGGGATGGGAGTGGTACTACTATACATACTACTGGTCTGACTGGAGGATGGGAGTGGTACTACTATACATACTACTGGTCTGACTGGGGGATGGGAGTGGTACTACTATACATACTACTGGTCTGACTGGAGGATGGGAGTGGTACTGCTATACATACTACTGGTCTGACTGGGGGGTGGGAGTGGTACTACTAATGATACTACTGGTCTGACTGGAGGAGGGGAGTGGTACTACTATACATACTACTGGTCTGACTGGAGGAGGGGAGTGGTACTACTATACATACTACTGGTCTGACTGGAGGAGGGGAGTGGTACTACTATACATACTACTGGTCTGACTGGAGGATGGGAGTGGTACTGCTATACATACTACTGGTCTGACTGGGGGATGGGAGTGGTACTGCTATACATACTACTGGTCTGACTGGAGGATGGGAGTGGTACTACTATACATACTACTGGTCTGACTGGAGGATGGGAGTGGTACTACTATACATACTACTGGTCTTACTGGAGGATGGGAGTGATACTACTATACATACTACTGGTCTGACTGGAGGAGGGGAGTGGTACTACTATACATACTACTGGTCTGACTGGGGGATGGGAGTGGTACTACTATACATACTACTGGTCTGACTGGAGGAGGGGAGTGGTACTACTATACATACTACTGGTCTGACTGGGGGATGGGAGTGGTACTACTATACATACTACTGGTCTGACTGGGGGGTGGGAGTGGTACTGCTATACATACTACTGGTCTTACTGGAGGATGGGAGTGGTACTACTATACATACTACTGGTCTTACTGGAGGATGGGAGTGGTACTACTATACATACTACTGGTCTGACTGGAGGAGGGGAGTGGTACTACTATACATACTACTGGTCTGACTGAGGGATGGGAGTGGTACTACTATACATACTACTGGTCTGACTGGGGGATGGGAGTGGTACTGCTATACATACTACTGGTCTGACTGGAGGATGGGAGTGGTACTGCTATACATACTACTGGTCTGACTGGAGGATGGGAGTGGTACTGCTATACATACTACTGGTCTGACTGGAGGATGGGAGTGGTACTGCTATACATACTACTGGTCTGACTGAGGGATGGGAGTGGTACTGCTATACATACTACTGGTCTGACTGGAGGAGGGGAGTGGTACTACTATACATACTACTGGTCTGACTGGGGGATGGGAGTGGTACTACTATACATACTACTGGTCTGACTGAGGGATGGGAGTGGTACTACTATACATACTACTGGTCTGACTGGAGGAGGGGAGTGGTACTACTATACATACTACTGGTCTGACTGGGGGATGGGAGTGGTACTGCTATACATACTACTGGTCTGACTGGAGGAGGGGAGTGGTACTACTATACATACTACTGGTCTGACTGGAGGATGGGAGTGGTACTGCTATACATACTACTGGTCTGACTGGAGGAGGGGAGTGGTACTGATATACATACTACTGGTCTGACTGGAGGAGGGGAGTGGTACTGCTATACATACTACTGGTCTGACTGGAGGATGGGAGTGGTACTGCTATACATACTACTGGTCTGACTGGAGGATGGGAGTGGTACTGCTATACATACTACTGGTCTGACTGGAGGATGGGAGTGGTACTACTATACATACTACTGGTCTGACTGGGGGATGGGAGTGGTACTACTATACATACTACTGGTCTGACTGGGGGATGGGAGTGGTACTGCTATACATACTACTGGTCTGACTGGGGGATGGGAGTGGTACTACTATACATACTACTGGTCTGACTGGGGGGTGGGCGTGGTACTACTATACATACTACTGGTCTGACTGGGGGATTGGAGTGGTACTACTATACATACTACTGGTCTGACTGGAGGATGGGAGTGGTACTACTATACATACTACTGGTCTGACTGGAGGATGGGAGTGGTACTACTATACATACTACTGGTCTGACTGGAGGATGGGAGTGGTACTACTATACATACTACTGGTCTGACTGGAGGAGGGGAGTGGTACTACTATACATACTACTGGTCTGACTGGAGGAGGGGAGTGGTACTACTATGCATACTACTGGTCTGACTGGAGGAGGGGAGTGGTACTACTATACATACTACTGGTCTGACTGAGGGATGGGAGTGGTACTACTATACATACTACTGGTCTGACTGGAGGATGGGAGTGGTACTACTATACATACTACTGGTCTGACTGGGGGATGGGAGTGGTACTACTATACATACTACTGGTCTGACTGGAGGAGGGGAGTGGTACTACTATGCATACTACTGGTCTGACTGGAGGAGGGGAGTGGTACTACTATACATACTACTGGTCTGACTGAGGGATGGGAGTGGTACTACTATACATACTACTGGTCTGACTGGAGGATGGGAGTGGTACTGCTATATATACTACTGGTCTGACTGAGGGATGGGAGTGGTACTACTATACATACTACTGGTCTGACTGAGGGATGGGAGTGGTACTACTATACATACTACTGGTCTGACTGAGGGATGGGAGTGGTACTACTATACATACTACTGGTCTGACTGAGGGATGGGAGTGGTACTACTATACATACTACTGGTCTGACTGGGGGATGGGAGTGGTACTGCTATACATACTACTGGTCTGACTGGAGGATGGGAGTGGTACTACTATACATACTACTGGTCTGACTGGAGGATGGGAGTGGTACTGCTATACATACTACTGGTCTGACTGGAGGATGGGAGTGGTACTACTATACATACTACTGGTCTGACTGGAGGATGGGAGTGGTACTACTATACATACTACTGGTCTGACTGGAGGAGGGGAGTGGTACTACTATACATACTACTGGTCTTACTGTGGGATGGGAGTGGTACTACTATACATACTACTGGTCTGACTGGGGGATGGGAGTGGTACTACTATACATACTACTGGTCTGACTGGAGGAGGGGAGTGGTACTACTATACATACTACTGGTCTGACTGGAGGAGGGGAGTGGTACTACTATACATACTACTGGTCTGACTGGAGGAGGGGAGTGGTACTACTATACATACTACTGGTCTGACTGGAGGAGGGGAGTGGTACTACTATACATACTACTGGTCTGACTGGGGGATGGGAGTGGTACTACTATACATACTACTGGTCTGACTGGAGGAGGGGAGTGGTACTACTATACATACTACTGGTCTGACTGGGGGATGGGAGTGGTACTACTATACATACTACTGGTCTGACTGGAGGAGGGGAGTGGTACTACTATACATACTACTGGTCTGACTGGGGGATGGGAGTGGTACTACTATACATACTACTGGTCTGACTGGAGGAGGGGAGTGGTACTACTATACATACTACTGGTCTGACTGGGGGATGGGAGTGGTACTACTATACATACTACTGGTCTGACTGGAGGAGGGGAGTGGTACTACTATACATACTACTGGTCTGACTGGGGGATGGGAGTGGTACTACTATACATACTACTGGTCTGACTGGAGGATGGGAGTGGTACTGCTATACATACTACTGGTCTGACTGGGGGATGGGAGTGGTACTGCTATACATACTACTGGTCTGACTGGGGGATTGGAGTGGTACTGCTATACATACTACTGGTCTGACTGGAGGATGGGAGTGGTACTACTATACATACTACTGGTCTGACTGGAGGATGGGAGTGGTACTACTATACATACTACTGGTCTGACTGGAGGATGGGAGTGGTACTGCTATACATACTACTGGTCTGACTGGAGGAGGGGAGTGGTACTGCTATACATACTACTGGTCTGACTGGAGGAGGGGAGTGGTACTACTAATGATACTACTGGTCTGACTGGGGGATGGGAGTGGTACTACTATACATACTACTGGTCTGACTGGGGGATGGGAGTGGTACTACTATACATACTACTGGTCTGACTGGAGGATGGGAGTGGTACTACTATACATACTACTGGTCTGATTGGGGGATGGGAGTGGTACTACTATACATACTACTGGTCTGACTGGAGGATGGGAGTGGTACTACTATACATACTACTGGTCTGATTGGGGGATGGGAGTAGTACTGCTATACATACTACTGGTCTGACTGCACGATGAGATTGGTACTACTATACATACTACTGGTCTGACTGGGGGATGGGAGTGGTACTGCTATACATACTACTGGTCTGACTGGGGGGTGGGAGTGGTACTACTATACATACTACTGGTCTGACTGTGGGATGGGAGTGGTACTGCTATGCATACTACTGGTCTGACTGGGGGATGGGAGTAGTACTGCTATTTATACTACTGGTCTGACTGGGGGATGGGAGTGGTACTACTATACATACTACTGGTCTGACTGGGGGATGGGAGTGGTACTGCTATACATACTACTGGTCTGAGTGGGGGAGGGGAGTAGTACTACTATACATACTACTGGTCTTACTGGGGGATGGGAGTGGTACTACTATACATACTACTGGTCTGACTGGAGGATGGGAGTGGTACTGCTATACATACTACTGGTCTGACTGGAGGATGGGAGTGGTACTGCTATACATACTACTGGTCTGACTGGGGGATGGGAGTGGTACTGCTATACATACTACTGGTCTGACTGGGGGATGGGAGTGGTACTACTATACATACTACTGGTCTGACTGGAGGATGGGAGTGGTACTGCTATACATACTACTGGTCTGACTGGGGGAGGGGAGTGGTACTACTATACATACTACTGGTCTGACTGGGGGATGGGAGTGGTACTACTATACATACTACTGGTCTGACTGGAGGATGGGAGTGGTACTGCTATACATACTACTGGTCTGACTGGAGGATGGGAGTGGTACTACTATACATACTACTTGTCTGACTGGAGGATGGGAGTGGTACTGATATACATACTACTGGTCTGACTGGGGGATGGGAGTGGTACTGCTATACATACTACTGGTCTGACTGGAGGATGGGAGTGGTACTACTATACATACTACTGGTCTGACTGGAGGATGGGAGTGGTACTGCTATACATACTACTGGTCTGACTGGGGGATGGGAGTGGTACTGCTATACATACTACTGGTCTGACTGGAGGATGGGAGTGGTACTGCTATACATACTACTGGTCTGACTGGGGGATGGGAGTGGTACTGCTATACATACTACTGGTCTGACTGGAGGATGGGAGTGGTACTGCTATACATACTACTGGTCTGACTGGAGGATGGGAGTGGTACTGCTATACATACTACTGGTCTGACTGGAGGATGGGAGTGGTACTGCTATACATACTACTGGTCTGACTGGAGGATGGGAGTGGTACTACTATACATACTACTGGTCTGACTGGAGGATGGGAGTGGTACTACTATACATACTACTGGTCTGATTGGGGGATGGGAGTGGTACTGCTATACATACTACTGGTCTGACTGGAGGATGGGAGTGGTACTACTATACATACTACTGGTCTGACTGGAGGATGGGAGTGGTACTACTATACATACTACTGGTCTGATTGGGGGATGGGAGTGGTACTACTATACATACTACTGGTCTGACTGGAGGAGGGGAGTGGTACTACTATACATACTACTGGTCTGACTGGAGGATGGGAGTGGTACTGCTATACATACTACTGGTCTGACTGGGGGGTGGGAGTGGTACTGCTATACATACTACTGGTCTTACTGGAGGATGGGAGTGGTACTGCTATACATACTACTGGTCTGACTGGAGGATGGGAGTGGTACTACTATACATACTACTGGTCTGACTGGAGGATGGGAGTGGTACTGCTATACATACTACTGGTCTGACTGGGGGATGGGAGTGGTACTGCTATACATAATACAGGTCTGACTGGGGGATGGGAGTGGTACTGCTATACATACTACTTGTCTGACTGGGGGATGGGAGTGGTACTACTATACATACTACTGGTCTGACTGGAGGATGGGAGTGGTACTACTATACATACTACTGGTCTGACTGGAGGATGGGAGTGGTACTACTATACATACTACTGGTCTGACTGGAGGATGGGAGTGGTACTGCTATACATACTACTTGTCTGACTGGGGGATGGGAGTGGTACTACTATACATACTACTGGTCTGACTGAGGGATGGGAGTGGTACTGCTATACATACTACTGGTCTGACTGGGGGGTGGGCGTGGTACTACTATACATACTACTTGTCTGACTGGGGGATGGGAGTGGTACTACTATACATACTACTGGTCTGACTGAGGGATGGGAGTGGTACTGCTATACATACTACTGGTCTGACTGGGGGGTGGGCGTGGTACTACTATACATACTACTGGTCTGACTGGGGGATGGGAGTGGTACTGCTATACATACTACTGGTCTGACTGGAGGATGGGAGCGGTACTACTATACATACTACTGGTCTGACTGGGGGATTGGAGTGGTACTACTATACATACTACTGGTCTGACTGGAGGAGGGGAGTGGTACTACTATACATACTACTGGTCTGACTGGGGGATGGGAGTGGTACTGCTATACATACTACTGGTCTGACTGGGGGATGGGAGTGGTACTACTATACATACTACTGGTCTGACTGGGGGATGGGAGTGGTACTACTATACATACTACTGGTCTGACTGGAGGAGGGGAGTGGTACTACTATACATACTACTGGTCTGACTGGAGGAGGGGAGTGGTACTACTATACATACTACTGGTCTGACTGGGGGATGGGAGTGGTACTGCTATACATGCTACTGGTCTGACTGGAGGAGGGGAGTGGTACTACTATACATACTACTGGTCTGACTGGGGGATGGGAGTGGTACTACTATACATACTACTGGTCTGACTGAGGGATGGGAGTGGTACTACTATACATACTACTGGTCTGACTGGGGGATGGGAGTGGTACTGATATACATACTACTGGTCTGACTGGAGGATGGGAGTGGTACTACTATACATACTACTGGTCTGACTGGAGGATGGGAGTGGTACTGCTATACATACAACTGGTCTGACTGAGGGATGGGAGTGGTACTACTATACATACTACTGGTCTGACTGGAGGATGGGAGTGGTACTACTATACATACTACTGGTCTGACTGGGGGATGGGAGTGGTACTACTATACATACTACTGGTCTGACTGGAGGATGGGAGTGGTACTACTATACATACTACTGGTCTGACTGGAGGAGGGGAGTGGTACTACTATACATACTACTGGTCTGACTTGAGGAGGGGAGTGGTACTACTATACATACTACTGGTCTGACTGGAGGATGGGAGTGGTACTACTATACATACTACTGGTCTGACTGGAGGATGGGAGTGGTACTACTATACATACTACTGGTCTGACAGGAGGAGGGGAGTGGTACTACTATACATACTACTGGTCTGACTGGAGGAGGGGAGTGGTACTACTATACATACTACTGGTCTGACTGAGGGATGGGAGTGGTACTACTATACATACTACTGGTCTGACTGGAGGAGGGGAGTGGTACTGCTATACATACTACTGGTCTGACTGGAGGATGGGAGTGGTACTACTAATGATACTACTGGTCTGACTGGAGGAGGGGAGTGGTACTGCTATACATACTACTGGTCTGACTGGAGGAGGGGAGTGGTACTGCTATACATACTACTGGTCTGACTGGAGGAGGGGAGTGGTACTACTAATGATACTACTGGTCTGACTGGAGGAGGGGAGTGGTACTGCTATACATACTACTGGTCTGACTGGAGGAGGGGAGTGGTACTGCTATACATACTACTGGTCTGACTGGAGGATGGGAGTGGTACTACTATACATACTACTGGTCTGACTGGAGGAGGGGAGTGGTACTGCTATACATACTACTGGTCTGACTGGGGGATGGGAGTGGTACTACTATACATACTACTGGTCTGACTGAGGGATGGGAGTGGTACTACTATACATACTACTGGTCTTACTGGAGGATGGGAGTGGTACTGCTATACATAATACTGGTCTGACTGGAGGATGGGAGTGGTACTACTATACATACTACTGGTCTGACTGGAGGAGGGGAGTGGTACTACTATACATACTACTGGTCTGACTGGAGGATGGGAGTGGTACTGCTATACATACTACTGGTCTGACTGGGGGATGGGAGTGGTACTGCTATACATACTACTGGTCTGACTGGAGGATGGGAGTGGTACTACTATACATACTACTGGTCTGACTGGGGGGTGGGAGTGGTACTACTATACATACTACTGGTCTGATTGGGGGATGGGAGTGGTACTGCTATACATACTACTGGTCTGACTGGGGGATGGGAGTAGTACTGCTATACATACTACTGGTCTGACTGCACGATGAGATTGGTACTACTATACATACTACTGGTCTGACTGGGGGATGGGAGTGGTACTGCTATACATACTACTGGTCTGACTGGGGGGTGGGAGTGGTACTACTATACATACTACTGGTCTGACTGGGGGGTGGGAGTGGTACTACTATACATACTACTGGTCTGACTGTGGGATGGGAGTGGTACTACTATACATACTACTGGTCTGACTGGAGGATGGGAGTAGTACTGCTATTTATACTACTGGTCTGACTGGGGGATGGGAGTGGTACTGCTATGCATACTACTGGTCTGACTGGAGGATGGGAGTAGTACTGCTATTTATACTACTGGTCTGACTGGGGGATGGGAGTGGTACTGCTATGCATACTACTGGTCTGACTGGGGGATGGGAGTAGTACTGCTATTTATACTACTGGTCTGACTGGGGGATGGGAGTGGTACTGCTATACATACTACTGGTCTGACTGGAGGATGGGAGTAGTACTGCTATTTATACTACTGGTCTGACTGGAGGAGGGGAGTGGTACTGCTATACATACTACTGGTCTGACTGGAGGATGGGAGTAGTACTGCTATTTATACTACTGGTCTGACTGGGGGATGGGAGTGGTACTGCTATACATACTACTGGTCTGACTGGAGGATGGGAGTAGTACTGCTATTTATACTACTGGTCTGACTGGGGGATGGGAGTGGTACTGCTATACATACTACTGGTCTGACTGGGGGATGGGAGTGGTACTGCTATACATACTACTGGTCTGACTGGGGGATGGGAGTGGTACTACTATACATACTACTGGTCTGACTGGAGGATGGGAGTGGTACTGCTATACATACTACTGGTCTGACTGGGGGATGGGAGTAGTACTGCTATTTATACTACTGGTCTGACTGGGGGATGGGAGTGGTACTACTATACATACTACTGGTCTGACTGGGGGATGGGAGTGGTACTACTATACATACTACTGGTCTTACTGGGGGATGGGAGTGGTACTACTATACATACTACTGGTCTGACTGGAGGATGGGAGTGGTACTGCTATACATACTACTGGTCTGACTGGGGGATGGGAGTGGTACTGCTATACATACTACTGGTCTGACTGGGGGATGGGAGTGGTACTGCTATACATACTACTGGTCTGACTGGAGGAGGGGAGTGGTACTGCTATACATACTACTGGTCTGACTGGGGGGTGGGAGTGGTACTGCTATACATACTACTGGTCTGACTGGAGGATGGGAGTGGTACTACTATACATACTACTGGTCTGACTGGAGGATGGGAGTGGTACTACTATACATACTACTGGTCTGACTGGAGGAGGGGAGTGGTACTACTATACATACTACTGGTCTGACTGGAGGATGGGAGTGGTACTACTATACATACTACTGGTCTGACTGGAGGATGGGAGTGGTACTACTATACATACTACTGGTCTGACTGGGGGGTGGGAGTGGTACTGCTATACATACTACTGGTCTGACTGGGGGATGGGAGTGGTACTACTATACATACTACTGGTCTGACTGGAGGATGGGAGTGGTACTACTATACATACTACTGGTCTGACTGGGGGATGGGAGTGGTACTACTATACATACTACTGGTCTGACTGGAGGATGGGAGTGGTACTACTATACATACTACTGGTCTGACTGGAGGATGGGAGTGGTACTACTATACATACTACTGGTCTGACTGGGGGATGGGAGTGGTACTGCTATATATACTACTGGTCTGACTGGGGGATGGGAGTGGTACTGCTATATATACTACTGGTCTGACTGGGGGATGGGAGTGGTACTGCTATACATACTACTGGTCTGACTGGAGGATGGGAGTGGTACTGCTATACATACTACTGGTCTGACTGGGGGATGGGAGTGGTACTACTATACATACTACTGGTCTGACTGGAGGAGGGGAGTGGTACTACTATACATACTACTGGTCTGACTGGAGGATGGGAGTGGTACTGCTATACATACTACTGGTCTGACTGGAGGAGGGGAGTGGTACTACTATACATACTACTGGTCTGACTGGAGGATGGGAGTGGTACTACTATACATACTACTGGTCTGACTGGGGGGTGGGAGTGGTACTACTATACATACTACTGGTCTGACTGGGGGATGGGAGTGGTACTACTATACATACTACTGGTCTGACTGGGGGATGGGAGTGGTACTACTATACATACTACTGGTCTGACTGGAGGATGGGAGTGGTACTGCTATACATACTACTGGTCTGACTGGAGGAGGGGAGTGGTACTACTATACATACTACTGGTCTGACTGGAGGATGGGAGTGGTACTACTATACATACTACTTGTCTGACTGGAGGATGGGAGTGGTACTACTATACATACTACTGGTCTGACTGGGGGATGGGAGTGGTACTACTATACATACTACTGGTCTGACTGGGGGATGGGAGTGGTACTGCTATACATACTACTGGTCTGACTGGGGGATGGGAGTGGTACTGCTATACATACTACTGGTCTGACTGGAGGATGGGAGTGGTACTACTATACATACTACTGGTCTGACTGGAGGATGGGAGTGGTACTGCTATACATACTACTGGTCTTACTGGAGGATGGGAGTGGTACTGCTATACATACTACTGGTCTGACTGGAGGATGGGAGTGGTACTGCTATACATACTACTGGTCTGACTGGAGGATGGGAGTGGTACTGCTATACATACTACTGGTCTGACTGGAGGATGGGAGTGGTACTGCTATACATACTACTGGTCTGACTGGAGGATGGGAGTGGTACTGCTATACATACTACTGGTCTTTTCCTACCAGTACTGACTTAAATACTTAATAAATAGAAATACTTTATTCAGGAATAAATGTACTTCATACAATTGTGATGTGTTATTTTAAGGTTATTGTACTAACTGTAAGTCGCTCTGGATAATGACTAAAATGTAAACATTTATTTAAATGTACCCGCATTATGGTGACTATGAGTGGTGTCAGCAGTATGGGAGGAGTCAGCGGTCTGATAGAGGCTCTGTGTTGATCATATCTACTACTTCCAGGACTGTGTTTCTTTGTTAAACTAGAAATTATTTGTTCAGAGATGTATTCAAATCTAGTTTGATTTTGGTTTGTTTCTTATTTACACACTCCCTGTCCTGTGCATTAAAATATATTTTTTACATGTGGGACGGTTTTGATTATCCTAATTATTTGATATTGCTGTCAGCCTGTCACAGTGAGTGGGAACTCTTTTATGTGTGTTACTTCACCATCAGAGAACGCAGGGTGTGTGGTTGGGACCTGTCAGATACAGATATGCATGTCTTTGTTTATCCCACCTGGTGAGAGAGAGCTGATATCATGCTCATTGGGATCATGTGTGCCATCATTACGGGCTGGAGAAGTTCATCAACTGATATTAAAGTAACATTTTAATTTACCCAAATTGGAAGATTACCAAATCAAATGGATACCAAGTCTGTTTTTTTGCTCTGTCAGTGAAGCTAATGCTACACTGTAGCTAAGTAAATATATCCACTTTCATACACTGAAACACAGACACACACACACACACACACACACACACACACACACACACAACAAAAGTTAATGACCCAGACCTCAGACTCCGTTCATAATCCCACGTTGTCTAATGGCTTTGCAGTCAGCTTGAGGGAGCATATGGTGTCCTTGACATGGCCTTGGTATTAGAGAGAAGAAGAAAGGAAGCGAGAAGAAGACTGATAGGCAGGTTTCTATCATCATCCTGCACTCTCAGCAGTCACAGGCGCGTGCACACACGTTATTTCTAAAACATTATTTTTTACTTGTGAGTTTAGGTATGCAACTCGCCCTTAATTGGTGAAATGTCCTCTTCTCGCTGATTGTGGAAAGGGCCTGCATAGTTCAACATCACTGCAGTCGTGCAATCTGATGTGTAAGAATGCAGATAGCGGAGTACCTCTTCCTTTTATGTCTTTTTACAAATGTTTAGTTTAAGTCTTCTTTCAATATTGCCCACATCCTGTTAAACCACGTTCAGGTAACTCAAACCTCCATCCTGTTAAACCACGTAGAGCTAACTCAAACCTCCATCCTGTTAAACCACGTAGAGGTAACTCAAACCTCCATCCTGTTAAACCACGTAGAGGTAACGCCAACCTCCATCCGGTTAAACCACGTAGAGGTAACTCAAACCTCTATGCGGTTAAACCACGTAGAGGTAACTCAAACCTCCATCCTGTTAAACCACGTTCAGGTAACTCAAACCTCCATCCTGTTAAACCACGTAGAGCTAACTCAAACCTCCATCCTGTTAAACCACGTAGAGGTAACTCAAACCTCCATCCTGTTAAACCACGTAGAGGTAACGCCAACCTCCATCCGGTTAAACCACGTAGAGGTAACTCAAACCTCTATGCGGTTAAACCACGTAGAGGTAACTCAAACCTCCATCCTGTTAAACCACGTTCAGGTAACTCAAACCTCCATCCTGTTAAACCACGTAGAGCTAACTCAAACCTCCATCCTGTTAAACCACGTAGAGGTAACTCAAACCTCCATCCTGTTAAACCACGTAGAGGTAACGCCAACCTCCATCCGGTTAAACCACGTAGAGGTAACTCAAACCTCTATGCGGTTAAACCACGTAGAGGTAACTCAAACCTCCATCCTGTTAAACCACGTAGAGGTAACGCCAACCTCCATCCGGTTAAACCACGTAGAGGTAACTCAAACCTCCATCCTGTTAAACCACGTAGAGGTAACTCAAACCTCCATCCTGTTAAACCACGTAGAGGTAACTCAAACCTCCATCCTGTTAAACCACGTAGATGTAACTCAAACCTCCATCCTGTTAAACCACGTAGATGTAACTCAAACCTCCATCCTGTTAAACCACGTAGATGTAACTCAAACCTCCATCCTGTTAAACCACGTAGAGGTAACGCCAACCTCCATCCTGTTAAACCACGTAGAGGTAACTCAAACCTCCATCCTGTCAAACCACGTAGAGCTAACTCCAACCTCTATCCTGTTAAACCACGTAGAGGTAACTCAAACCTCCATCCTGTTAAACCACGTAGAGCTAACTCAAACCTCCATCCTGTCAAACCACGTAGATGTAACTCAAACCTCCATCCTGTTAAACCACGTAGAGGTAACTCCAACCTCTATCCTGTTAAACCACGTAGAGGTAACTCCAACCTCCATCCTGTTAAACCACGTAGAGGTAACTCCAACCTCCATCCTGTTAAACCACGTAGAGCTAACTCCAACCTCTATCCTGTCAAACCACGTAGAGATAACTCAAACCTCTATCCTGTTAAACCACGTAGAGATAACTCAAACCTCCATCCTGTTAAACCACGTAGAGCTAACTCAAACCTCCATCCTGTCAAACCACGTAGATGTAACTCAAACCTCCATCCTGTCAAACCACGTAGATGTAACTCAAACCTCCATCCTGTTAAACCACGTAGAGCTAACTCCAACCTCTATCCTGTCAAACCACGTAGAGGTAACTCAAACCTCTATCCTGTTAAACCACGTAGAGGTAACTCAAGCCTCTATCCGGTTAAACCACGTAGAGGTAACTCAAGCCTCTATCCGGTTAAACCACGTAGAGGTAACTCAAGCCTCTATCCGGTTAAACCACTTAGAGGTAACTCAAACCTCTATCCGGTTAAACCACGTAGAGGTAACTCAAACCTCTATCCTGTTAAACCACGTAGAGGTAGCTCAAGCCTCTATCCTGTCAAACCACGTAGAGGTAACTCAAGCCTCTATCCGGTTAAACCACGTAGAGGTAACTCAAACCTCTATCCGGTTAAACCACGTAGAGGTAACTCAAACCCCTATCCGGTTAAACCACGTAGAGGTAACTCAAACCTCTATCCGGTTAAACCACATAGAGGTAACTCAAACCTCCATCCTGTCAAACCACGTAGAGCTAACTCCAACCTCTATCCTGTTAAACCACGTAGAGGTAACTCAAACCTCCATCCTGTTAAACCACGTAGAGCTAACTCAAACCTCCATCCTGTCAAACCACGTAGATGTAACTCAAACCTCCATCCTGTCAAACCACGTAGATGTAACTCAAACCTCCATCCTGTTAAACCACGTAGAGCTAACTCCAACCTCTATCCTGTCAAACCACGTAGAGGTAACTCAAACCTCTATCCTGTTAAACCACGTAGAGGTAACTCAAGCCTCTATCCGGTTAAACCACGTAGAGGTAACTCAAGCCTCTATCCGGTTAAACCACGTAGAGGTAACTCAAGCCTCTATCCGGTTAAACCACGTAGAGGTAACTCAAACCTCTATCCTGTTAAACCACGTAGAGGTAGCTCAAGCCTCTATCCTGTCAAACCACGTAGAGGTAACTCAAGCCTCTATCCGGTTAAACCACGTAGAGGTAACTCAAACCTCTATCCGGTTAAACCACGTAGAGGTAACTCAAACCCCTATCCGGTTAAACCACGTAGAGGTAACTCAAACCTCTATCCGGTTAAACCACATAGAGGTAACTCAAACCTCTATCCGGTTAAACCACATAGAGGTAACTCAAACCTCTATCCGGTTAAACCACGTAGAGCTAACTCCAACCTCTATCCTGTTAAACCACGTAGAGGTAACTCAAACCTCCATCCTGTTAAACCACGTAGAGCTAACTCAAACCTCCATCCTGTCAAACCACGTAGATGTAACTCAAACCTCTATCCTGTCAAACCACGTAGAGGTAACTCAAGCCTCTATCCGGTTAAACCACGTAGAGGTAACTCAAACCTCTATCCGGTTAAACCACGTAGAGGTAACTCAAACCCCTATCCGGTTAAACCACGTAGAGGTAACTCAAACCTCTATCCGGTTAAACCACATAGAGGTAACTCAAACCTCTATCCGGTTAAACCACGTAGAGGTAACTCAAGCCTCTATCCTGTCAAACCACGTAGAGGTAACTCAAGCCTCTATCCGGTTAAACCACGTAGAGGTAACTCAAGCCTCTATCCGGTTAAACCACGTAGAGGTAACTCAAACTTCTATCCGGTTAAACCACGTAGAGGTAACTCAAACCTCTATCCGGTTAAACCACGTAGAGGTAACTCAAACCTCCATCCTGTCAAACCACGTAGAGCTAACTCCAACCTCTGTCCTGTCAAACCACGTAGAGGTAACTCAAACCTCTATCCTGTTAAACCACGTAGAGGTAACTCAAGCCTCTATCCGGTTAAACCACGTAGAGGTAACTCAAGCCTCTATCCGGTTAAACCACGTAGAGGTAACTCAAGCCTCTATCCGGTTAAACCACTTAGAGGTAACTCAAACCTCTATCCGGTTAAACCACGTAGAGGTAAATCAAACCTCTATCCTGTTAAACCACGTAGAGGTAGCTCAAGCCTCTATCCTGTCAAACCACGTAGAGGTAACTCAAGCCTCTCTCCGGTTAAACCACGTAGAGGTAACTCAAACCTCTATCCGGTTAAACCACGTAGAGGTAACTCAAACCCCTATCCGGTTAAACCACGTAGAGGTAACTCAAATCTCTATCCGGTTAAACCACATAGAGGTAACTCAAACCTCTATCCGGTTAAACCACGTAGAGGTAACTCTAGCCTCTATCCTGTCAAACCACGTAGAGGTAACTCAAGCCTCTATCCGGTTAAACCACGTAGAGGTAACTCAAGCCTCTATCCGGTTAAACCACGTAGAGGTAACTCAAACCTCTATCCGGTTAAACCACGTAGAGGTAACTCAAACCTCCATCCTGTCAAACCACGTAGAGCTAACTCCAACCTCTATCCTGTTAAACCACGCAGAGGTAACTCAAACCTCCATCCTGTTAAACCACGTAGAGCTAACTCAAACCTCCATCCTGTCAAACCACGTAGATGTAACTCAAACCTCTATCCTGTCAAACCACGTAGAGGTAACTCAAGCCTCTATCCGGTTAAACCACGTAGAGGTAACTCAAGCCTCTATCCGGTTAAACCACGTAGAGGTAACTCAAGCCTCTATCCGGTTAAACCACGTAGAGGTAACTCAAACCTCTATCCGGTTAAACCACGTAGAGGTAACTCAAACCTCCATCCTGTCAAACCACGTAGAGCTAACTCCAACCTCTATCCTGTTAAACCACGTAGAGGTAACTCAAACCTCCATCCTGTTAAACCACGTAGAGCTAACTCAAACCTCCATCCTGTCAAACCACGTAGATGTAACTCAAACCTCTATCCTGTCAAACCACGTAGAGGTAACTCAAGCCTCTATCCGGTTAAACCACGTAGAGGTAACTCCAACCTCCATCCTGTCAAACCACGTAGAGGTAACTCAAGCCTCTATCCTGTCAAACCACGTAGAGGTAACTCAAGCCTCTATCCGGTTAAACCACGTAGAGGTAACTCAAGCCTCTATCCGGTTAAACCACGTAGAGGTAACTCAAACCTCTATCCGGTTAAACCACGTAGAGGTAACTCAAACCTCCATCCTGTCAAACCACGTAGAGCTAACTCCAACCTCTATCCTGTTAAACCACGCAGAGGTAACTCAAACCTCCATCCTGTTAAACCACGTAGAGCTAACTCAAACCTCCATCCTGTCAAACCACGTAGATGTAACTCAAACCTCTATCCTGTCAAACCACGTAGAGGTAACTCAAGCCTCTATCCGGTTAAACCACGTAGAGGTAACTCAAGCCTCTATCCGGTTAAACCACGTAGAGGTAACTCAAGCCTCTATCCGGTTAAACCACGTAGAGGTAACTCAAACCTCTATCCGGTTAAACCACGTAGAGGTAACTCAAACCTCCATCCTGTCAAACCACGTAGAGCTAACTCCAACCTCTATCCTGTTAAACCACGTAGAGGTAACTCAAACCTCCATCCTGTTAAACCACGTAGAGCTAACTCAAACCTCCATCCTGTCAAACCACGTAGATGTAACTCAAACCTCTATCCTGTCAAACCACGTAGAGGTAACTCAAGCCTCTATCCGGTTAAACCACGTAGAGATAACTCAAGCCTCTATCCGGTTAAACCACGTAGAGGTAACTCAAACCTCTATCCGGTTAAACCACGTAGAGGTAACTCAAACCTCTATGCTGTTAAACCACGTAGAGGTAACTCAAACCTCCATCCTCCATCTCAACCCCTGAGAGGGCTTTCTCCTACTCCATCATTTCATCTTCTTCAGCATATTTTAACTAACACCATCTACAAAAGAAAATTTACCAACATGTTGGCGCGATTCAGCTGCTATATGTGTTTGCGTGGGCTGGAAGTGATCTCTCATTTGACCTACGAGTGCATTTGTGTAGGGTACATTTTCAAGGCTTTGCTCATCTCCGTCATTGTTGAAGTGTCTCTTTTTTCTTTCCTAGTGGTGAAAGTCTCAGTGGGATCAGATGGTGGGGATGGACTCTAAAATGAGCACAATGAGACGTCCTCACAGTGGGGTTCAGGAGACCCTGAGGTTCACTCCCATGTGGATGTTATAAATTAGGAAGGCATGCTTCACTAGATACTGTAACGAGGGTGTTGCTACAGTTTGGGTTACCGTGATAGTAAATGTTTCCTGGTTGCCATATTATGTACAGATGTATTGTGTAATATCTGGTTGCTTAAGTTTTGTATGGTGGACACTCAAATCAGCTTGTCACCATGGCTGAGATGTACCTGTTCTGTCTGAGCTAGAGTGTGCCTATAATTGTTTTCAACAAGGGAAGATGACACTGTGATTTTTGGAAATCCTACTCTTTTGTCGTGCGTGGTCCACGTCTCAGAGTGTGTATCTTTTATATCCTTAAGAAGAGGCTGTCTGTGCTAGCCAGCCCGGCTGAGCCGTCAATCTCATATGTGTGGCTGATAGAAGATAACTCAAGTAATAACTAAAAGTATGATAATACATAGATAGGAAGCAAGATATTTATCCGCTGAAGAATATTTTCCTCATTGTTCACTGTGAAAATGTAGTTGACATATTGAAGGCGTTGTTTTAACTCTCTTTCTCAGCATTGCAACATTAAAGGTTGTGCTAGAATATGATGTCAAAACATCATCTCCTTCCATTTAATGGTGTCTGTCCTCATGGGATGAGAAGGCACAATATACACCTGAATGAGGAAAGCACAGCAGTTCCCTTGAGACTGACAGTCAGTGGAAGACAATGGAACTATCCTGTAGCTCTTTTCCCATTTCATATTGTGTGAATTAGATGTATGACCTCTATCCTGCCCCCAGCGCCTTCCACCAGGTGTACGTGACCGTCTTTGTGGGTTGTCACGGCGTCCAGCTGGATGTATAGATATCAGTGCAGGTCTTTCAGGTGTTAAAGGCTGCCTCTCTCTCTTACCAGTAATGTGAGGAGACTCCAAGATGATTGACAGTATTGAGATGCAGCATACACTAGCCTTCGGCAATATGGGAAAACAAATTACTATATTCCTCACTCTATTTAAACGTTTTTCTGAGTTGTCTGCGCTGTTGTATGCCCTCTCTCCCTGTTGTCATGTGAGATTCCAGTCAGCTCCCCCAGATCGGGATTGTGAGAGCTGTCTCATAGGAACACAGCTGTGTCTGTCATGCAATGCCATGCACTTTAGGGACCAGCCACATTATATCAGGCCCGAGCACTGACGGAGACACTGCACAGAGACAGATCTGTTGGGCCGCTGGCCTCCGCACATGATGGAACTTACCTGGAGGAAGACGGGGGCTATTGCACAGTACAGTGGATTCTCATGGTGATACAATATCATCAATATTAGCACTTTATTTACTGTTTGGGGAATAAACAGATGACTTGAACTAGCGTGAACTGTCTTGAATGAGCTTCTGTAAAGTAGGCTGAGTTACAAATCTGGATAGGGAAAGGAGTTCAGTCTCAGGGATTCCCTTGCCACATACAAAGAGGAGAGGGATGGAGGAGGAGAGTGTACTACTCTCCACTCATGTATATGAGATCAGTGCACTCGCAGCTGAAAAATATATTTGATGTTCTGCTGACTATTTGTTTGTTGATAGACATACCTGCTCCGTAATTCCGTGAGCTCATGTTGCCAGTGTAAGACCACTGGGGTTGAAAGGCCGCCCGTAGACACATAAGCTGTGTGGCTCGCACAGTAGACCTGAAGAGATTCCGCCCGTAGACACATAAGCTGTGTGGCTCGCACAGTAGAACTGAAGAGATTCCACCCGTAGACACATAAGCTGTGTGGATCGCACAGTAGACCTGAAGAGATTCCACCCGTAGACACATAAGCTGTGTGGATCGCACAGTAGAACTGAATAGATTCCACCCGTAGACACATAAGCTGTGTGGATCGCACAGTAGAACTGAATAGATTCCACCCGTAGACACATAAGCTGTGTGGATCGCACAGTAGACCTGAAGAGATTCCACCCGTAGACACATAAGCTGTGTGGATCGCACAGTAGAACTGAATAGATTCCACCCGTAGACACACAAGCTGTGTGGATCGCACAGCAGACCTGAAGAGATTCCACCCGTAGACACATAAGCTGTGTGGATCGCACAGTAGACACATAAACTCTGTGGATTGTACAGTAGAATTGAAGGAATTCCATTAGGATTATGTGTGTGGGAGTATCTTCACAGAGCTCCTGTCTTTATTATATGATATTGTGTTCCTAAAATAAGACAATGTAATTAGATACTTTCTAAGATATTTCTCATTATCTTGCTCTCTCTCTATTGTCTCTGTCTCTATCGTCTCTCTCATCTCTCTCTCTCTATCGCCTCTCTCTATTACAGGTTTTTGCATTGTCATTATGGGAAAGGAACGGGGGGGGAGATACCTAGTCAGTTGTACAACTGAATTCAGCTGAATCAGATGTGCGGGGTGCTTCCTAAATCGACGTCAACATCATATGGCTATTATGTGTAGAATGATGAGGGGGAAGAAAACAAACATTTAATCCATCTTAGAATAAGGCTGCAACGCAACAAAATGTGGAATAAGTCAAGGGGTCTGAACAAATGCCCTGTATAGGGCCTGTTTCCTGGGCCTAGATGAAGTCTAGTCTCCTATGGTATTTTTTTCTCTATATCGTCTATCTCTATCCTCTCCATCGTCTCTCTCTATCGTCTCTCCCTCTGTCGTCTCTATCGTCTCTCTCATCTATCTCCCTCCCTCCATCTCACACTCTCTCGCTCTATGTCCGTCTCTCTCTCTATCGTCTCTCTATCGTCTCTCTCTTTCGTCTCTATCGTCTCTCTCTCAATCGCCTCTCTCTCGCTATCGTCTATCTCTATTCTCTCTCTCTCTATCGTCTCTCTCTTTCTATCGTCTCTCACTTAAATTCAATTCAAGGGGCTTTATTGGCATGGGGAAAATATGTTAACATTGCCAAAGCAAGTGAAGTAGATAATATACAAAAGTGAAATAAACAATAAAAATGAACAGTGAAAATTACACTCACAGAAGTTCCATAAAGTGGTGCATGCTGGGAGTTGTATGAGCGAGTGTTGTCTGGAGTTAGATCGCCTGTTTTTCCCTACTTGTTTTACTTTTCTTGGTGGTTTTTCTTTTTCTATGCATGATTACGGTGATGATTTATTTAATTTATTTTGTTTGTTTTTCTTGTTGGAATTTCCCTGGCTTTGGCAGGGATGACGACCCACATGGGGACGCCATCTCTGTCACTTCGGCACGGCTTTAGGTGTGTTACTGAAGCTACTGTCACTATGAAGTTTCTGGTTGCCGTAGGAGAGAAGGTAGGCTATTAGAATGTTGCTTATGCATCGCGGATTAATAAAACGGTGGTGGTTTTTCTTCAAGAAGAGCGTCTTGTTGAGCACGGTGTACTTCTTAAAGAAAGTCTTGTTGATCATATGGTTGAGCATGGTGTACTTCTTAAAGAAGAGAGTCTTGTTGATCGTATGGTTGAGCATGGTGTCCTTCTTAAAGAAGAGAGTCTTGTTGATCGTATGGTTGAGCATGGCGTACTTCTTAAAGAAGAGAGTCTTGTTGATTGTATGGTTGAGCATGGTGTCCTTCTTAAAGAAGAGAGTCTTGTTGATCGTATGGTTGAGCAGGGTGTACTTCTTAAAGAAGAGAGTCTTGTAGATCGTATGGTTGAGCATGGTGTCCTTCTTAAAGAAGAGAGTCTTGTTGATCGTATGGTTGAGCATGGTGTACTTCTTAAAGAAGAGAGTCTTGTTGATCGTATGGTTGAGCATGGTGTACTTCTTAAAGCAGAGTGTCTTGTTGATCGTATGGTTGAGCATGGTGTACTTCTTAAAGAAGAGTGTCTTGTAGATCGTATGGTTGAGCCTGGCGTACTTCTTAAAGAAAGTCTTGTTGTTCATATGGTTGAGCATGGTGTACTTCTTAAAGAAGAGAGTCTTGTTGATTGTATGGTTGAGCATGGTGTACTTCTTAAAGAAGAGTGTCTTGTTGTTCATATGGTTGAGCATGGTGTACTTCTTAAAGAAGAGTGTCTTGTAGATCGTATGGTTGAGCATGGTGTACTTCTTAAAGAAGAGCACCTTGTTGATTGTATGGTTGAGCACGGTGTACTTCTTAAAGAAGAGAGTCTTGTTGATCGTATGGTTGAGCACAGAGTACTTCTTAAAGAAGAGAGTCTTGTTGATTGTATGGTTGAGCATGGTGTACTTCTTAAAGAAGAGAGTCTTGTTGATCGTATGGTTGAGCATGGTGTACTTCTTAAAGGTGTACTTCTTATGTTTATTCAAGTTACGCCGCTTTTTTCTACGTCAGCAAGGGTAATGATTTAGAATGTGGCGCCGTTTAATGAGCTATTGGAGTGCGAATTTTTGCGGTTTGGGAAGTTTGCAAGTTCAATTAAGATTGTCCCGTTGGGTTGCAAACACCCGGCTCTGAAACAGGTTATGTCGTTTCGGCGACAGGTGTTTATGTTTTTGGACTCACTGGAGCAGACTTAGGAGTTATCGTTTAAAGTCAAGTATGACAACAGACTGTATATGGCTTATGCTAGTACGGGTAGTCAACAGCGTTTTGACTGTGGGGATGTTGGCCAAAAGCGACATGCTTGCCCGAAAAGGGACAAGGCGGAGGGAAGGGCGTAGGGGGTCCTCGAGGACTAGCCACCCCTCATAGCCTGGTTCCTTTCTAGGTTTCTTCCTAGGTTTTGACCTTTCTAGGGAGTTTTTCCTAGCCACCGTGCTTCTTCACCTGCATTGCTTGCTGTTTGGTGTTTTAGGCTGGGTTTCTGTACAGCACTTTGACATATCAGCTGATGTAAGAAGGGCAATATAAATACATTTGATTTGATTTGGGCCCACTTATGTAGCGAGAGGTGAGCCGGCGGTGGTAGAGCAGACCTGCCAGGGCCCAGGTCTGGCAGTACTGCTCTAGCAGGTCCAGGTTCTGATGTAGGCCATGTGCTGTAGGCCATAGTCTCTCTCTCTATCTTCTCTCTCTATCGTATCTCTATAGTGTCTCTCTCTGTCGTCTCTCTCTCTGTCGTATCTCTATAGCCTCTCTCTCTATCGTCTCTCTCTCTAGTCTCTCTCTCTATAGTCTCTATCTCTATCTTCTCTCTCTATCATCTCTCTCTCTATCGTATCTCTATAGTCTCTCTCTCTATGGTATCTCTCTCTGTCGTATCTCTATAGCCTCTCTCTCTATCGTCTCTCTCTCTAGTCTCTCTCTCTCTATAGTCTCTATCTCTATCTTCTCTCTCTATCATCTCTCTCTCTATCGTATCTCTATAGTCTCTCTCTCTATCGTATCTCTATAGTCTCTCTCTATCGTCTCTCTATTGTCTCTCTCTCTATAGTCTCTCTCTCTATCATATCTCTATAGTCTCTCTCTCTATCGTATCTCTATAGCCTCTCTCTATTGTCTCTCTCTATCGTCTGTATCTCTATAGTCTCTCTCTATATCGTATCTCTATAGTCTCTCTCTATACCGTATCTCACTATAGTCTCTCTCTATAGTCTCTCTCTCTCTCTGTCATCTCTCTCTCTGTCGTCTCTCTGTCGTCTCTTTCTCTGTCGTATCTCTATAGTCTCTCTCTCTCTGTCGTCTCTCTGTCGTCTCGCTATAGTCTCTCTCTCTCTGTCATCTCTCTATAGTCTTTCTCTCTGTCGTCTCTCTATAGTCTCTCCTCTGTCGTCTCTCTATAGTCTCTCTCTCTGTCGTCTCTATATAGTCTCTCTCTCTGTCGTATCTCTATAGTCTCTTTCTCTGTCGTATCTCTATAGTCTCTCTCTCTGTCGTCTCTCTATAGTCTCTCTCTCTGTCGTCTCTATATAGTCTCTCTCTCTGTCGTCTCTCTCTCTCTGTCGCCTCTCTCTCTGTCGTCTCTCTATAGTCTTTCTCTCTGTCGTCTCTCTCTGTCGTCTCTCTATAGTCTCTCTCTCTATAGTCTCTCTCTCTATAGTCTCTCTCTCTGTCGTCTCTATATAGTCTCTCTCTCTGTCGTATCTCTATAGTCTCTCTCTCTGTCGTCTCTCTCTCTATCGTATCTCTATAGTCTCTCTCTCTATAGTCTCTCTATAGTCTCTCTCTCTGTCGTCTCTCTCTGTCGTCTCTCTATAGTCTCTCTCTCTATAGTCTCTCTCTCTATAGTCTCTCTCTCTGTCGTCTCTATATAGTCTCTCTCTCTGTCGTATCTCTATAGTCTCTCTCTCTGTCGTCTCTCTCTCTATCGTATCTCTATAGTCTCTCTCTCTATAGTCTCTCTATAGTCTCTCTCTCTGTCATCTCTCTATAGTCTCTCTCTCTGTCGTCTCTATAGTCTCTCTCTCTGTCGTATCTCTATAGTCTCTCTCTCTGTCGTCTCTCTCTCTGTCGTCTCTCTATAGTCTCTCTCTCTATAGTCTCTCTCTCTGTCGTCTCTATATAGTCTCTCTCTCTGTCGTCTGTCGTCTCTCTCTCTATCGTATCTTTATAGTCTCTCTCTCTGCCGTCTCTCTATAGTCTCTCTCTCTGTCATCTCTCTATAGTCTCTCTCTCTGTCGTACCTCTATAGTCTCTCTCTCTGCCGTCTCTCTATAGTCTCTCTCTGCCGTCTCTCTATAGTCTCTCTCTGTCGTCTCTCTATAGTCTCTCTCTCTGTTGTACCTCTATAGTCTCTCTCTCTCTGTCGTCTCTCTCTCTGTCATATCTCTATAGTCTCTCTCTCTATCGT
This sequence comes from Salvelinus fontinalis, assembly GCF_029448725.1. Classification (NCBI taxonomy): domain Eukaryota; kingdom Metazoa; phylum Chordata; class Actinopteri; order Salmoniformes; family Salmonidae; genus Salvelinus; species Salvelinus fontinalis. The sequence goes on from NC_074674.1 coordinate 4,339,566, forward strand.
ATCTCTATAGTCTCTCTCTCTATGGTATCTCTCTCTCTATCGTATCTCTATAGGCTCTCTCTCTATCGTATCTCTCTCTATCTTCTCTCTCTATCGTATCTCTATAGTCTCTCTCTCTATCTTCTCTCTCTCTCTATCATCTCTGTCGTCTCTCTCTCTGTCGTATCTCTATAGTCTCTGTCATCTCTCTATAGTCTCTCTCTCTGTCGTCTCTCTCTATCGTCTCTCTATCTATCGTCTATCGTCTCGATCTCTCTATCGTCTCTCTCTATCGCCTCTCTATATCGTCTCTCTATCATCTCTCTCTCTATCCTCTTTCTATCGTCTCTATATCTTCTCTCTGTCTATCGTCTCTCTCTCTATTGTCTCTCTATCGTCTCTCTCTCTCTATCGTCTCTCTTTTGTCTCTCTCTATTGTCTCTCTATCGTCTCTGTGTCTATCGTTTCTCTATTGTATCTCTCTCTCTTGTCTCTTTCTCTATCGTCTCTCTCTCTCACCTCTCTCTCTCCCCTCTATCGTCTCTCTCTCCCTGTACCGTCTCTCTCTCTCCATCGTCTCTATCATCTATCTATTGTCTATCTTCTCTCTCATCTCTCTATTGTCTCTCTCCCTCTCGTCTCTCTCTATCCTCTCTCGTCTCTCTATCGTCTCTCTCCCTCTTGTCTCTCTCTATCCTCTCTCTATCATCTCTCTCTATTGTCTCTTTCACTCCCTATTGTCTCTCTCTCTAGATCGTCGCTCTCTGTATATCGTCTCTCTCTATCCTCTATCGTATCTCTCTCTCTATCGTCTCTCTCTCTCTATCGTCTCTCTCTCTCTATCGTCTCTCTTTCTCTATAGTCTCTCTCTCTTTCTCTATCGTCTCTCTCTCTGTCGTCTCTCTCTCTGTTGTCTCTCTCTCTATATCGTATCTCTATCTTGTCTCTCTCTATCGTCTCTTTCTCTCTCTTGTCTCTCTATCTTCTCTCTCTATCGTCTCTCTCTGTCGTCTTTCTCTCTCTCAAAGGACTGTGTAGGAGGGGATATAGACAGATACAGACTGAAAGGGAGGGAGGGGTGTAGGGGGATAGAGAGTAGGGGGGAGGGGGATGGTAGTGAGACAGAATGATGAATTGTAGCAGAGGCCACCCATGCGTAGTTGTCTGTGGTACTGTTCCTCAGATGCTGTGTAGTGCTAATTAAATGCCTCTTGTCACATGGGGTCACCAGACTTTAGCAGGCGACAAGTAGGATGGGAGACGGAGATAGAAGTACGATCCTTACAACGTGTCAAATGAGAAGACCGACGAGAGCCAGAGAAGGCTAATCCGAAGACAAAAGTTGTTGCCTTGGACTATGTTCTGATAGATATAGATGAAGGCTTGTATGTGGATGCCAACTGTCATGTCTTTGGCATCATTAAAACTGAAGACTTATCAAATAACTCTCTGTTCTTATTATTACGCCATTAAACTGATTAATTATTTAACTGTAATTAACTAGGAAGTCGGGGCACCAAGGAAAATATTCAGATTACAAAGTTATACTTTTCCTAATATAACTTTCAGATATTTTAATATCTGATCACTTAGTCTTCTGATTAATTCATTATTATTTACCTCACGTTAGTCTCATTCCAAACGTCGTAAATTGTTGGTTATCTGCACCAACCCAGTCTTCACTATGAGTCATCCATACATCAATTGTCTTAAAATCATTTATTTACTGACTAAGTAATTCACAGAAATGCATCTCACAAACAAACAAAATAGATATGTTTACAAATAAATGATAGGGGGATGTGCACTAGTGGGCTAAACCGGTATGGCGGCTTGTTAGACAGAGTGATAATTATAACAAATGAAATGCTAATCCTTTGCACATGAACGCTCACTCATTAAGGAACAATTGCAATCAACATATATATTTACGCTCAGTGTGTCGTCGGGATCTCTGTTGAAAAGTTTGTTTCTGTTGGAGAGTCTGTCCGCCCTCTGTCGTGGTTAGAATGGATAGTTCAAAGTGACCTTCATTCATGTCGTTATAGGACAGATGTTTCGGCGGTTGTCGATCTTCGCGTTCAATGATACCGAATTCCTAGCTGCAGACTAGTAATTAATATCAAAGACTTATTAGTCTTAGTCTTATTCTGTCGGTATCGGTAGTCTAAGATTTTAACCACGTGGTATGGTTAAAAGATTCAGCCATCTACTCAAACCTTAGCTTATACTCAGGTTTATGGTCTCTACTCAAACCTTGGCCCTCTCGTGGTAAGCTGGACAGCAAACTTTAGCCATCTCGTAATTGAGGTAAGCTCGGTCTGGTGATAGAAAACCCAGGTGGGGGTTTTATTCAGAATGTCTCATGAAGCCAGGTCCTGTCTGGCCCCCTGGAGTCGTGCCAATGACTTAGTGAAACTTTTTAGGGAATTGGAGTTTCCTTCATTAAACAGTCCAAAATCACATTACACAATTTCACAAACAGTATCATCCTCACACATTCATCTTATACAACAATTAGATGTAAGCCTCATAACTGAGGCTATTATATAAACAACGTTATGGTAATGTTGCCGTATTGTCTCCCATGAGTTTCACAAAATTGTACCAAACGGACCAGTTCGTCGCTGGATTCTTCACCGATCTTTCATACCTTCTCCAGAACATAAATGTTGTTCGGACCTCAAGTTCTGTGAAGTGGAAGAAATTCCTTTGTTCTCTCTATGAAAACTCCCTCTCTCTCTCTAGACTGTGGCCATGAGGAGATAATCTCCTCCAGGAATTTATGACCTCTCTGACCAGAGCAGCCTGGTTGTAGGAGACAGAGAGAGGGGGATGTGCTCGCTGTACCCAAAGAGGGCAACGTCATGACACAACCTTAAGACGTTATTCACTTTGATGGTAGAGAGACATTAAGACAATGAGCAGCTCTCATTTTCATTGCGCTGTGTGGCAGTTAAATGTGGGTTCAGCTTTGCTGTAAATAGCAGCAGCAGTTGACTGAATCATACACTGCTCAAAAAAATAAAGGGAACACTTAAACAACACAAAGTAACTCCAAGTCAATCATACTTCTGTGAAATCAAACTGTCCACTTAGGAAGCAACACTGATTGACAATAAATTTCACATGCCGTTGTGCAAATGGAATAGACAACAGTTGGAAATTATAGGCAATTAGCAAGACACCCCCAATAAAGGAGTGGTTCTGCAGGTGGTGACCACAGACCACTTCTCAGTTCCTATGCTTCCTGGCTGATGTTTTGGTTACTTTTGAATGCTGGCGGTGCTTTCACTCTAGTGGTAGCATGAGACGGAGTCTACAACCCACACAAGTGGCTCAGGTAGTGCAGCTCATCCAGTATGGCACATCAATGGGAGCTGTGGCAAGAAGGTTTGCTGTGTCTGTCAGCGTAGTGTCCAGAGCATGGAGGCGTTACCAGGAGACAGGCCAGTACATCAGGAGACGTGGAGGAGGCCATAGGAGGGCAACAACCCAGCAGCAGGACCGCTACCTCCGCCTTTGAGCAGGAGGAGCACTGCCAGAGCCCTGCAAAATGACCTCCAGCAGGCCACAAATGTGCATGTGTCTGCTCAAACGGTCAGAAACAGACTCTATGAGGGTGGTATGAGGGCCCGACGTCCACAGGTGGGGGTTGTGCTTACAGCCCAACACCGTGCAGGACGTTTGGCATTTGCCAGAGAACACCAAGATTGACAAATTCGCCACTGGCGCCCTGTGCTCTTCACAGATGAAAGCAGGTTCACACTGAGCATGTGACAGACGTGACAGAGTCTGGAGACGCCGTGGAGAACGTTCTGCTGCCTGCAACATCCTCCAGCATGACCGGTTTGGCGGTGGGTCAGTCATGGTGTGGGGTGGCATTTCTTTGGGGGGCCGCACAGCCCTCCATGTGCTCGCTAGAGGTAGCCTGACTGCCATTAGGTACCGAGATGAGATCCTCAGACCCCTTGTGAGACCATATGCTGGTGCGTTTGGCCCTGGGTTCCTCCTAATGCAAGACAATGCTAGACCTCATGTAGCTGGAGTGTGTCAGCAGTTCCTGCAAGAGGAAGGCATTGATGCTATGGACTGGCCCGCCCGTTCCCCAGACCTGAATCCAATTGAGCACATCTGGGACATCATGTCTCGCTCCATCCACCAACGCCACGTTGCACCACAGACTGTCCAGGAGTTGGCGGGTGCTTTAGTCCAGGTCTGGGAGGAGATGCCTCAGGAGACCATCCGCCACCTCATCAGGAGCATGCCCAGGCGTTGTAGGGAGGTCATACAGGCACGTGGAGGCCACACACACTACTGAGCCTCATTTTGACTTGTTTTAAGGACATTACATCAAAGTTGGATCAGTCTGTAGTGTGGTTTTCCATTTTAATTTTGAGTGTGACTCCAAATCCAGACCTCCATGGGTTGATAAATTTGATTTCCATTGATCATTTTTGTGTGATTTTGTTGTCAGCACATTCAACTATATAAAGAAAAAAGTATTTAATAAGAATATTTAATTCATTCAGATCTAGGATGTGTTATTTTAGTGTTCCCTTTATTTTTTTGAGCAGTGTACATTAGATCTGAAGAAGAGCGTTATCTGGGAGTTAGAGTATTCAAGGTAAGAGCTGGCCTCTGCTTGATTGAATCCTGCACAAATCATCTAGATTCCAAATGACATTCGTAGGCTTCATGCTTGATGGATTCTCTCAAGTGATCAAATTAATGTAATTTTCCACTTGATAGTCTGTAGGACATCCACGTGCAGGAATGTTTTACATTTCATCAGATGGTGAATTTGAAAAGCAACATTGCATCTGATTGCACCCAACCATAACTTGATAGGATGTGCTCCCGAGTGACGCAGCAGTCTAAGACACTGCATCTCAGTGCTAGAAGCGTCACTACAGACCCTGGTTCGATCCCGGGCTGTATCACAACCATCCGTGATCTGGAGTCCCATAGGACGGCGCACAATTGGCCCACCGTTGTCCGGGTTAGGGGAGGGTTTGGCTGGGGTAGGCCGTCATTGTAAAATAAGAATTTGTTCTTAACTGACTTGCCTAGTTAAATAAAGGTTAAAGAAAATACCTGTAATTGAGCAAATTTGCTTAAGAACGGTGGTTAGATATATCCCTAGACATCTGTAGGACCCAGGAAGGTGATAGTGCTGCCATGTGTGTCAGATGCATCATTAATATCTCATCCCCGTTGTCCATGGAAAAGCTACAGTAGTCAGTTTTCCCCTGAAGGAAATTCAAGGAATTTAATAAGAACTTTTAAATATGTGTAAGGAAAATGTTTGGCAGATATTATGGTGATATGATGGATATGATGGTGATGATATCTTTGTTGAGTGGTTCTTTGATATGTTCACCCATCCATTTTTGTGTCATAATTGGGAGAAATATACATTAAAGAATATATATATATATATATATATTATTAACCTGTAATGACAGTATTCAAAGCTCCATTTCAAGAAGCTTGAACAGTACAATGTATGTTTTACATTGTTATAATGTTGTATTGACTCCTGCTGCCTTCTTGGCCAGGTTCTCCCTTGTTAGTCTTTCACTGCAGTTGGCTAAATCAGGGTCTCACATATTGATTCTTGGTAGTCTTAAACAAATCTACTTGGAAACAAAAGTATACCCCTCACACACATGGTTATGAGTTTAAAAAAGAAGACACTTGTTCCATGCCAATATTACACGTTATATACATCACAGAAGACTGAAATATAACAAAACTGTTCGACAGTTTAATACACTTTATTAATTATGAAAAGTATTAGGGCTACATAGTCTCAGTGGGACTTTCCTGATTAACTTCTCTGGGGCAGGTGGGACGCAAACGTCAGGGAAAATACAGCGTGCCATATTCAAATAACATGATATACAAATCAAACTTTCATTAAATCACACATGTAAGATACCAAATTAAAGCTACACTCGTTGTGAATCCAGCCAACATGTCAGATTTCAAAAAAGTTTTTCGGCGAAAGCATAAGATGCTATTATCTGATGATAGCACAACATTAAACAAAGAGAGTAGCATAATTCAACACTGCAAGCATGACACAAAACGCAGAAATAAAATATAAATCATGCCTTACCTTTGACGAAATTCTTTTGTTGGCACTCCAATATGTCCCATAAACATCACAAATGGTCCTTTTGTTCGATTAATTCCGTGGATATATATCCAAAATGTCAATTTATTTGGACCGTTTCATCCAGAAAAACACAGCTTCCAACTTTCGCCACTTCACTACAAAATATATCAAAAGTTACATGTAAACTTTACCAAAACATTTCAAACTACTTTGGTAATACAACGTTAGGTATTTTTAAACGTTATTAATCGATCAATTTGAAGACGGGATGACCTGTGTTCAATACAAAAAGAAAACAAACTGACGCGACTTTTTTCGTAACGTGACTCTCTCAAAAAATTTACTTCATGTGACCCTCATTTACGATAGCCCTACTTCTTCACTACACAAAGGAATAACCTCAACCGATTTCCAAGGACTGGTGACATCCAGTGGAAGCGGTAGGAACTGCAAGCAAGTCCATTAGAAATCTGGTGTCTCTAAAAAAACTAATTGAAAGAAAGACAGTGACATCAAAAGAATACATATTCTGAATGGTTTGTCCTCAGGGTTTTGCCTGCTACATAAATTCTGTTATTCTCTCAGACATGATTCAAACAGTTTCAGAAACGAGTGTTTTCTATCCAAATCTACTAATAATATGCATATCTTATATTCTGGGGATGAGTAGCAAGCAGTTTAATTTTGGCATGCTATTTTTCCCGAAAGTGAAAATGCTGCCCCCTACCCTCAAGAAGATTTAAAGGTTAATTAAAATGAAAATAAAATAGCTGACGATAACACTAGCTGACGATAACTCTAGCTGACGATCTCTCTAGCTGACGATAACTCTAGCTGACGATCTCTCTAGCTGACGATAACACTAGCTGACGATAACACTAGCTGACGATAACACTAGCTGACGATAACACTAGCTGACGATAACACTAGCTGACGATAACACTAGCTGACGATAACACTAGCTGACGATAACTCTAGCTGACGATAACTCTAGCTGACGATAACACTAGCTGACGATAACACTAGCTGACGATAACTCTTGCTGACGATAACACTAGCTGACGATAACTCTAGCTGACGATAACTCTAGCTGACGATAACTCTAGCTGACGATAACTCTTGCTGACGATAACACTAGCTGACGATAACTCTAGCTGACGATAACTCTAGCTGACGATAACTCTAGCTGACGATCTCGCTAGCTGACGATCTCGCTAGCTGAATATCTCGTTAGCTGAATATCTCTCTAGCTGAATATCTCTCTAGCTGAATATCTCTCTAGCTGAATATCTCTCTAGCTGACGATCTCTCTAGCTGACGATCTCTCTAGCTGAATATCTCTCTAGCTGACGATAACGCTAGATGACGATCTCTCTAGCTGAATATCTCTCTAGCTGAATATCTCTAGCTGACGATAACTCTAGCTGACGATAACGATAGATGACGATAACGATAGATGACGATCTCTCTAGCTGAATATCTCTCTAGCTGAATATCTCTAGCTGACGATAACTCTAGCTGACGATAACGCTAGCTGACGATCTCTCTAGCTGAATATCTCTCTAGCTGAATATCTCTCTAGCTGAATATCTCTCTAGCTGAATATCTCTCTAGCTGAATATCTCTCTAGCTGACGATAACGCTAGCTGACGATAATGCTAGCTGACGATAATGCTAGCTGACGATCTCGCTAGCTGACGATAACTCTAGCTGACGATCTCGCTAGCTGACGATCTCGCTAGCTGACGATCTCGCTAGCTGACGATCTCGCTAGCTGACGAAAACTCTAGATGACGATAACTCTAGCTGACGATAACTCTAGCTGACGATAACTCTAGATGACGATAACTCTAGATGACGATCTCGCTAGCTGACGATCTCGCTAGCTGACGATCTCGCTAGCTGACGATCTCGCTAGCTGACGATCTCGCTAGCTGACGATCTCCCTAGCTGATGATTTTGCTAGCTGACGATAACACTAGCTGACGATAACACTAGCTGACGATCTCGCTAGCTGACGATCTCCCTAGCTGACGATCTCCCTAGCTGACGATCTCGCTAGCTGACGATCTCGCTAGCTGACAAAAACTCTAGATGACGATAACTCTAGCTGATGATCTTGCTAGCTGACGATAACTCTAGATGACGATCTCGCTAGCTGACGATCTCGCTAGCTGACGATCTCGCTAGCTGACAATCTCGCTAGCTGACGATCTCGCTAGCTGACGATCTCGCTAGCTGACGATCTCGCTAGCTGACGATCTCCCTAGCTGACGATCTCGCTAGCTGACGATAACACCAGCTGACGATAACACTAGCTGACGATCTCGCTAGCTGACGATCTCCCTAGCTGACGATCTCCCTAGCTGACGATCTCGCTAGCTGACGATAACACTAGCTGACGATCTCGCTAGCTGACGATCTCGCTAGCTGACGATCTCGCTAGCTGACGATCTCTCTAGCTGACGATCTCTCTAGCTGACGATCTCTCTAGCTGACGATCTCTCTAGCTGACGATCTCGCTAGCTGACGATCTCGCTAGCTGACGATCTCCCTAGCTGACGATCTCGCTAGCTGACGATCTCGCTAGCTGACGATCTCGCTAGCTGACGATCTCGCTAGCTGACGATCTCGCTAGCTGAATATCTCGCTAGCTGAATATCTCGCTAGCTGAATATCTCGCTAGCTGAATATCTCGCTAGCTGAATATCTCGCTAGCTGAATATCTCGCTAGCTGAATATCTCGCTAGCTGAATATCTCGCTAGCTGAATATCTCGCTAGCTGAATATCTCGCTAGCTGAATATCTCGCTAGCTGAATATCTCGCTAGCTGAATATCTCTCTAGCTGATGATCTCTCTAGCTGATGATCTCTCTAGCTGAATATCTCTCTAGCTGAATATCTCTCTAGATGACGATAACGCTAGATGACGATAACGCTAGCTGACGATAACGCTAGCTGACGATAACGCTAGCTGACGATAACGCTAGCTGACGATAACGCTAGCTGACGATCTCGCTAGCTGTCGATAACTCTAGCTGTCGATAACTCTAGCTGTCTAACTCTAGCTGTCGGTAACTCTAGCTGACGATAACACTAGCTGACGATATCAATGGTTGTGATAACAATAGCTGATAATAACAATAGCTGTGATAATTTCTGAAACATCAGCTATTGTTATCATTCTTGAACTGCATTGTTGGTTAAGGGCTTGTTAGTTAGCATTTCACGGTAAGGTCTACACCTGCTGTATTCTACGCATGTGACAAATAGCTTTTGATTATGACAGCCTTCTCTCCATCTCTCACCACAGCAAAAGAGGAGTCGGTTGCCACCTACAAAGGCAACGAGTTCTTCAGCTATGACTTATCTCAGATGCCCATCCAGAGCAAACTGGACGAGATCACTCTGTCCTTCCGCACGCTGCAGAGGAACGGCCTCCTCCTCCACACCGGGAAGTCAGCTGACTATGTCAACCTATCCCTGAGGAGCGGCGCTGTGTGGCTGGTCATTAACCTGGGCTCAGGGGCCTTCGAGGCCCTGGTGGAGCCCACCAACGGCAAGTTCAACGACAATGCCTGGCACGAAGTGCGCATCACACGCAACCTGCGCCAGGTACAGTACTGTACACCCCCTCTCTGTTCTTCTTCCTGCGCTCAGCAGTAGATCTAGCATTATTACAGGAAGATTTACATTTTCTATTTGAAGAGGGTGTGATACTAACATTATTTAGCTTCCAGTTGTTGTGAATGCATATCCATCATGGGCATCCAAGGGAGACCAGTTATAATGTCATTTTGTGATTGAATTATATTCACTGTGTTAATTTATCCCTCAGGACTGAAAAACAAAGATGTTTTAGGCTACCCTTTTCTGATTTAGCCCTCAATTTATCTTTATCAGTCCCAAGCCAAACTCCAGTGACTCATACCCCAAGTGTGAAAGTCTTTAGGGTACGTTGAGTAAATGTGCCTCACATATTCTGTAGTAATCCATTCTTATTTTCTACGGCAGTCGATACACAATCTTGTTCTTTTCAATTCAGTTCAGAGTAAAATGAATCAGACACATTTTTGTCTGTCTCAACATTTTTTCAGGTGAAACATGTTGATGCAGTGTGATGTTCCTCCCTGTGTGACTAGTGTTGAGGTGTATATTGTTGTGGCTGAATTGACTTGGAATGTGTTGATTGATTTCTGAGTCAGTCTCATTGAGTCATTGAGTCTCCACAGTATAACCCTACTAGTAACCAATATGATTTGTTCATGTATTGAAGTTGCTTTTATAATTCCATGTTTTTAACATAATATATTTTACTTTACCTTAATGCGTATAATGCTGTCAGTGAATTTATCCTGAGGAAGGATACTACCAATTTTTACGAGCTAAGGATATAGCTGATGAGTGGTCCATATTTAGCTAGATCAGACCTATCCTCTAGGGTTGAATTATAAAAAACCTTTTATCTTTTAAAGAATACAGCCATGTATTTCTTTACACCCTGTCAGGTTCAGTCAGTGCCATGCTCTCCTACTTAACCCTGGTCCTGCCTGCTTTCCCCTCCCATGCATTATTTGTAACTTATTTTGTACATCATGTTTCTGCCACCGTATCTTATGGCAAAAAAAGAGCTTCTGCATATCAGAACAGCGATCACTCACCTCGGATTGGACAAAGATTTCTTCTACAAAAAAGACGACGCACAAGACATTCTCCAAACACCCGACAGGACCGACATCTCCGTTATTTGCAAGAGGAAGCGATGCAGGTACAGAGGACAAAGAGCCGGATGCCTGGTCAGGACCCGGAGAAGGCGACTGGGAAAGCTGCTGTTACCGTCAATACTACTCACCAACGTGCAATCATTGGACAATAAATTAGACGAGGTACGATCATGAATATCTTACCAACGGGACATCAAAAACTGTAATATCCTATGTTTCATGGAATCGTGGCTGAATGACAACATGGATATTCAGCTAGCAGGATACACGTTGCACCGGCAAGATAGAACAGCACAGTCCGGTAAGACGAGGGGGGGCGGTCTGTGCATATTTGTAAACAACAGCTGGTGTACGAAATCTAAGGAAGTCTCTAGATTTTGCTCGCCTGAAGTAGAGTATATTGTGATAAATTGCAGGCCACACTACTTGCCTAGAGAGTTTTCAGCTATACTTTTTGTGGCTGTTTATTTACCACCACAGAAAGATGCTGGCACTGAGACCGCACTCAGTCAGCTGGATAAGGAAATAAACAAACAAGAAACCACTCACCCAGAGGCGGCGCTCCTAGTGGCCGGAGACTTTAATGCAGGGAAACTTAAATCAGTTTTACCAAATCTCTATCAGCATGTTAAATGTGCAACCAGAGGGCTAACAATTCTAGATCACCTGTACTCCACACACAGAGACGCGTACAAAGCTCTCTCTCGCCCTCCATTTGGTAAATCGGACCACAACTCTATCCTCCCGATTCCTGCTTACAAGCAAAAATTAAAGCAGGCAGCACAAGTGACTCGGTCTATAAAAAAGTGGTCAGCTGAAGCAGATGCTAAACTACAGGACTGTTTTGCTGTCACAGACTGGAACATGTTCCGGAATTCTTCTGATGGCATTGAGGAGTAGACCACTCCGCACCGCTTTCAAGGTGCGGGACTCTAACCTGGAAGCTTACAAGAAATCCTGCTATGCCCTGCGACGAACCATCAAACAGGCAAAGCGTCAATACAGGGCTAAGATTGAATCATACTATACCGGCTCCGACGATTGTCTTATGTGGCAGGGGTTGCAAACTATTACAGACTACAAAGGGAAGCACAGCTGTGAGCTGCCCAGTGACATGAGCATACCAGACCAGCTAAATCACTTCTATGCTCGCTTCGAGGCAAGCAACACTGAGGCATGCATCAGCTGTTCCGGACGATGTGTGATCACGCTCTCCATAGCCGACATGAGTAAGACCTTTAAACAGGTCAACATACACAAGGCTGCGGGGCCAGACGGATTACCAGGACGTGTGCTCCGGGCATGTGCTGACAAACTGGCAGGTGTCTTCACTGACATTTTCAACATTTCCCTGATTGAGTCTGTAATACCAGCAAGTTTCAAGCAGACCAACATAGTCCCTGTGCCCAAGAACACAAAGGCAACCTGCCTAAATGACTACCAACCCATAGCACTCACGTCTGTAGCCATGAAGTGGCTCACATCAACACCATCATCCCAGAAACCCTAGACCCACTCCAATTTGCATACCGCCCCAACAGATCCACAGATGATACAATCTCTATTGCACTCCACACTGCCTTTTCCCACCTGGACAAAAGGAACACCTATATGAGAATGCTATTCATTGACTACAGCTCAGCGTTCAACACCATAGTGCCCTCAAAGCTCATCACTAAACTGAGGACTCTGGGACTAAACACCTCTCTCTGCAACTGGATCCTGTACTTCCTGACGGGTCACCCCCAGGTGGTGAGGGTAGGTAGCAACACATCTGCCACGCTGATCCTCAACACTGGAGCTCCACAGGGGTGCGTGCACAGTCCCCTCCTGTACTCCCTGTTCACCCACGACTGCATGGCCAGGCACGACTCCAACACCGAGTTTGCAGACGACACAGCAGTGGTAGGCCTGATCACAGACAACGACGAGACAGCCTATAGGGAGGAGGTCAGAGACCTGGCCGTGTGGTGCCAGAATAACAACCTATCCCTCAATGTAGCCAAGACTAAGGAGATTATTGTGGACTACAGGAAAAGGAGGACCGAGCACGCCCCCATTCTCATCGACGGGTCTGTAGTGGAGCAGGTTGAGAGCTTCAAGTTCCTTGGTGTCCACATCAAGAACAAACTAGAATGGTCCAAACACACCAAGACCGTCGTGAAGAGGGCACGACAAAGCCTATTCCAGGAAACAAAAAAAGATTTGGCATGGGTCCTGAGATCCTCAAAAGGTTCTACAGCTGCAACATGGAGAGCATCCTGACCTGTTGCATCACTGCCTGGTACGGCAATTGCTCGGCCTCTGACTGCAAGGCACTACAGAGGGTAGTGCGTACGGCCGAGTACATCACTGGGGCTAAGCTGCCTGCCATCCAGGACCTCTACACCAGGTGGTGTCAGAGGAAGGCCCTAAAAATTGTCAAAGACCCAAGCCACTCCAGTCATAGACTGTTCTCTCTACTAACGCATGGCAAGTGGTACAAGAGTGCCAAGTCTAGGACAAAAAGGCTTCTCAACAGTTTTTACCCCCAAGCCATAAGACTCCTGAACAGGTAATCAAATGGCTACCCGGACTATTTACATTGTGTGCCCCCCCCCCCCCCCCCAAACCCTCTTTTTACGCTGCTGCTACTCTCTGTTTATCATATATGCATAGTCACTTTAACTATACATTCACGTACATACTACCTCAATTGGACCGACCAACCAGTGCTCCCGCACATTGCATTGTGTCCCACCACCCCCCAACCCCTCTTTTACACTACTGCTACTCTCTGTTCATCATATATGCATAGTCACTTTAACCATATCTACATGTACAAACTACCTCAATCAGCCTGACTAACCGGTGTCTGTATGTAGCCTCGCTACTTTTATAGCCTCGCTACTCTATATAGCCTGTCTTTTTACTGTTGTTTTATTTCTTTACCTACCTATTGTTCACCTAATACCTTTTTTGCACTATTGGTTAGAACCTGTGAGTAAGCATTTCACTGTAAGGTCTACCTGTTGTATTCAGCGCACGTGACAAATAAACTTTGATTTGATTTGAAACCTGTCTACAGGTGTAGGATCTTAATTTGATCACCCTGTTGCAGGAGAACTTTCCTGCAATGCAGGATGTTTTTAACGTGTAGTGTATTTGAGGTTTAAAAAGGCTTTTGAAGTTCCCACTGTTATTTTCCCTCACAAAAAATCTATCAAACCCTACATTAATTATAATCCACATAATAATTCACATTTCCATTTCTGCAGGATAATTTTCTTGTTGTAGCAAACTATCTCATTTACATTTACATTTAAGTCATTTAGCAGACGCTCTTATCCAGAGCGACTTACAAATTGGTGCATTCACCTTATGACATCCAGTGGAACAGCCACTTTACAATAGTGCATCTAAATCTTTTAAGGGGGGGGGGGGGGGGGGGGGGGCAGAAGGATTGCTTTACCCTAGGTATTCCTTGAAGAGGTGGGGTTTCAGGTGTCTCCGGAAGGTGGTGATTGACTCCGCTGTCCTGGCGTCGTGAGGGAGTTTGTTCCACCATTGGGGTGCCAGAGCAGCTGGCACCCCAAATTAAGATCCTACATCAAATCAAATGTATTTATCAAATCATCCTACACTGACTGCACATTGTATGGCTATTTAATATGCTGACTCTGTCTTCTATACTAACTCCATATGTGTTATTTCATAGTTTTAATGTCTTCACTATTATTCTACAATGTAGAGAATAGTAAAATAAGGAAAAACCTTGAATGAGTAAGTGATCTAAAACTTTTGACCGGTAGCGTGACTCTTCAAAAGGTAGTCTTCATTTTTTATATTCTTCATTTGTTTCTGTTAGATACTAAATTCAGCTTTTCATTGCTTTTTATTTAGTGGAGCTTTTATTTTATCTCTCAAATTAAATTTCCACTCAATTTTGATTTGTGTTATTGGTATCATTTTGAATGAAGGCCAAATCTATGCGTTGACAGCTACCTTACAAAGGGATGTATACACATATCAGGCATTTTATTGGTGTTTTCTAGAGCGCTTTGTTGACTTTACCATCTGCCATTTCTTTCTCCTCCCCTTTCTGATGAAGCACCCAGCTATTGAACATGCTATGGTAAACATTATATGATAATCAGCATATGAATTTGTTTAGTTTGGTTTGCCTGTTATTTTTCACAATATGTCTTGCTTTTTTTTGCTTTTACTCTCTAGAATGAACACGTTACAAAATTGGCAACAATCATTCCACTAGTGTCATCAGTGTTGTTTTTAAGTCACTGTAACAGATATCTTTGTCATTTAGAATTCACGTCTATCGCTGTCTCAGAAGTCAGAACTAGGCCTCCAGAGTGGTGCCGCAGTCTAAGCCATTGCATCGCAGTGCTTGAGGCGTCACTACAGACCCGGGTTCAATCCCAGGCTGTGTCACATCCGGCCATGACCGGGAGACCCATGAGGTGGCGTACAATTGGCCCAGCGTTGTCCGGGTTAGGGGAGGGTTTGGCCGGCCGGGATGCCCTTGTCCCATTACGCTCTAGCAACTCCTTGTGGCGGGCCAGGCGCATGCATGCTGACTTCAGACGCCAGTTGTACGATGTTTCCTCCGACACATTGATACGACTGTCTTCCGGGTTAAGCAAGTAGTGTGTCAAGAAGCAGTGCGGCTTGACAGGGTCGTGTTTCGGAGGACGCATGGCTCTCGACCTTAGCCTCTCCCGAGTCCGCACAGGAGTTGCAGCGATGGGACAAGACTGTAACTACCAATTTGGATATCCCGAAATTGGGGAGAAAAAGGGGTAAAAATAAAAAAAACTGAATAATAAATAAGAAGTCAGAACTAGAGAATTCGGTTTAGAAAAGGTCCATTGTGGCTAACAGGAAGAACAAGTATACATATTTCCTGTAGTAGGTATCAATGAAGTGTCAGGCACTGTGAAACAGTATTAATCAGAGAGAGAGACTTTAGTAAAAAAGAATTTAACTTCACAGCTTCACTTCCCTTTCGCCTTATAATCCAAACGTAGGATATAAATATGGAGACAGGTAGATCCATGTAGTTTATTTTTGGTTTGTCTTTTATTCATTCTGTTGCCTCTACAAACATCAACTGTACATAGTAGAAATCTACACCCTCTGTTAGTGTGATTTTCTCTTTCCATTTGACTTTATGTGAATAGCCCTTGATGGTTTATTACAACAAATAAAGCAACTTTTATTCAAACCAAAATTCCAAGGTCTTTCTATTCACACTAAGAGTATATAAAGTGCCTTCGGAAAGTATTCAGACCCCATTACTTTTTCAACACTTTGTTACGTTACAGCCTTATTCTAAAATGGATTAAACAAATAAAATCCTCATCAATCTACACACAATACCATAATGGCAAAGGATTTTTGCTAATTTAAAATAAAATGGAAATATCACATTTACATAAGTATTCAGACCCTTAACTCAATACTTTGTTGAAGCACCTTTGGCAGCTTTACAGCTTCAAGTCTAAATGGGTATGACGCTACAAGCTTGGCACACCTGTATTTGTGGAGTTTCTCACATAATTCTCTGCAGGTCCTCTCAAGCTCTGTCAGGTTAGATGGGGAGCGTTGCTGCACAACTATTTTCAGGTCTCTGCAGAGATGTTCGATTGGGTTCAAGTCTCGGCTCTGGCTGGGCTACTCAAGGACATTCAGAGACTTGTTCCGAAGCCACTCCTGCATTGTCTTGGCTGTGTGCTTAGGGTTGTTGTCCTGTTGGTAGTTGAACCTTCGCCCCAGTCTGAGGTGCCGAATGCTCTGGAGCAGGTTTTCATCAAAGATCTCTCTCTGTACTTTGCTCTGTTCATCTTTGCCTTGATCCTGACTAGTCTCCCAGTCCCTGCCGCTGAAAAATATCCCCACAGCCTGATGCTGCCACCACCATGCTTCACCGTAGGGATGATGCCAGGTTTCCTCCAGATGTGACGATTGGCAGTACATCTTGGTATCAAAAGACCAGAGGATCTTGTTTCTCATGGTCTGAGAGTTTAAGTGCCTTTTGGAAAACTCCAAGCGGGCTGTCATGTGCCTTTTTACTGAGGAGTGGCTTCCGTCTGGCCACTCTACCATAAAGGCCTGACGGTGGAGTGCTGCAGAGATGGTTGTCCTTCTTGAATGTTCTTCCATCTCATCAGAGGAACTCTAGTGCTTTGTCAGAGTGACCATCGGGATCTTGGTCACCTCCTTGACCAAGGCCCTTCTCCCCCAATTGCTCAGTTTGGGCAGGCGGCCAGCTCTAGGAAGAGGGTTCCAAACCTCTTCCATTTAAGAATGATGGAGGCCACTGTGTTCTTGGGGACCTTCAATGCTGCAGACATTTTATAGTATCCTTCCCCAGATCTGTGCCTCGACACAAACCTGTCTCGGAGCGCTACGGACAATTCCTTCGACCTCATCGGTTGGTTTTTGCTGTGACATACACTGACAAATGTGGGACCTTATATAGACAGGTGTGTGCCTTTCCAAATCATGTCTAATCAATTGAATTTACCACACGAGGACTCCAATCAGGTTGTAGAAACATCTCAAGGATGATCAATGGAAACAGGATGCATCTGACCTCAATTTCAAGTCTCATAGCAAAGGGTCTGAATACTTATGTAAATATGATATTTCAGTTTCAGTTAGGGATAGGAGGCAGCATTTTCACTTTGGATGAATTGCGTGCCCATAGTGAACTGCCTCCTACTCTGTCCCAGATGCTAATATATGCATATTATTACTATTGGATAGAAAACACTCTGAAGTTTCTAAAACTGTTTGAATTATGTCTGTGAGTATAACAGAATTCATATGGCAGGCAAACTTCCAAACAGGAAGTGGAAATTCTGAGGCTGGTGTTTTTTCTACTCATCGCCTATTCAAATCCCAGGAAGATATGGATTTGTTTGCACTTCCTACGCCTTCCACTAGATGTCAACAGTCTGTAGAACGTTGAATGAAGTTTATACTGTGATGTGGGACCGGGTGGGAGGTGTTTCAGTCAGTGGTCTGGCAGATTGCCAGTTCCTGGTCATGCGCATTCCTCATGATATCGCCTTGCGTTCCATAACTTTTACAGACACGAAGGAATGCTCCGGTTGGAACTTTATTGGATTTATATGATAACAACATCCTGAAGATTGATTCTCTACTTAGTTTGACAAGTTTATTCGACCTGTGATATAACTTTTTTAAGTTTTCGCCCGACGTTATGCGTCACTTGCACGAGCGTTTGGATATGTGTACTAAACGCACTAGCAAAAGTAGCTATTTGGACATAAATAATTGACATTATCGAACAAAACAACAATTTATTGTCGAACTAGGATTCCTGGGAATGCATTCTGATGAAGATAATCAAAGGTAAGGGAATATTTATGATGTAATTTCGTATTTCTGTTGACTCCAACATGGCGGAGAAATGTTATTTATATTTGAGCGCCGTCTCAGATTATTGCATGGTGTGCTTTTTCAGTAAAGTTTTTTTTAAATCTGACACAGGGTTGCATTAAGAACAAGTGTATCTTTAATTATATGTAAAACATGTATCTTTCATCAAAGTGTATGATGAGTATTTCTATTATTTGACGTGGCTCTGCAATTTCTCTGGATATTTTGGAGGCATTTCTGAACATGGCGCCAATGTAAACTAAGATTTTTGGATATAAATATGCACATTATCGAACAAAAAATACATGTATTGTGTAACATGATGTCCTACGAGTGTCATCTGATGAAGATCATCAAAGGTTAGTGATTCATTTTATCTCTATTTCTGTTTTTGTTACTCCTATCTTTGGCTGGGAAAATGGCTGTGTTTTTTGAACTTGGTGGTGATCTAACATAATCATATGTTGTGTTTTTGCTGTAAAGCATTTTTTAAATCGGAAACGATGGGTAGATTAACAAGATGTTTATCTTTCATTTGCTGTATTGGACTTGTTAATGTGTGAAAGTTACATATTTAAAAAAATATATTTTTGAATTTCCCGCGCTGCCTTTTCAGCGGAATGTTGTGGGGGGGTTCCGCTAGCGGAACGTGTGTCCTAGAAAGGTTAATTTGCAAAAATGTCTTTAAACCTGTTTTCCCTTTGTCATTATGGGGTATTGTTTTAGATTGCTGAGGATTTGTATTTATTTCATCCATGTTAGAATAAGGCTGTAACGTAACCAAATTTGGAAAAAGTCCAGGGGTCTGAATACTTTCCTAATGCACTCTGTGTCCATCTATCTGATTTGATCTAGTACTGAACTAACAACCATTTGTGTGTCTGACTCTAACGTCCTTACTAAAAGAACCCCCTTCCCTCTCACCCCAACCTGCATACAGACATTCTCTCTTCATTATCCCACCCCTACCCTCAACCATACTTCCCATAGACAGAACAATCCTATACTTACAAACCCTCTCATGCACTTCCCTGCATACATTTGGCTTTTCCTTGGATAGCTTCCAGTTACCTCACTGACATGCCGATAGAGAGAAATGCACCTCTTGTGGAAACTTTTTTTTTTTAACAAGCTCTGGTGGTCCGTTTTCACAAGCTGGAGTCCTCTTCTAAACAAAATAGCTCTTTCTTTCTATTTTGTCTCTCTCAATTCAATTCAAGAGGATTTATTGGCATGGGGAACATATGTTTACATTGCCAAACCAAGTGAAATGGATAAACTAAAGTGAAATAAATAACTCTTGTCTCTCTCTCGCTATCCCCAATTGCTTTCTCTCTCACACACCCTCAATCACACACTCTCTGACACACACACACACACACACACACACACACACACACACACACACACACACACACACACACACACTCTCTCTCTCTTTGACTCGCTCTCTCACAGACACACACACATACACTTTCAACAACTCCCTTGTTCATCCTTGCCTACAATTGAAGCTACAGATTCATTACAGCTCTAAACAGAAACAGCAGACATAAAAATGTGTTGTCCTTTAATGAGGGAAGTACATTTAAAACCAGGAAACACCAATAGCTAATGTTCAGAACGGGGCAATCCCTCAGAGTGGGTGGGTGCTTATATTTGTATATTTTTTTGTGCATATCCCACTCTACTTGAGACACCCGCCTGAGCAATTAGTGTTATGTGCTTAGCTCAAGGACACAGAGTGCAGGTGGCTGGGCTTCGCTTTTCTCAGAGGACCTCTGCGAAACATAGTATTTGTCAGTCAGCAATAATGGTCTTCAGAATTCACATAATATTATTAGGCCTACAGTATAGACCCCTTTGACAGTACACAACACGCTGCTCGTGACTCCTGGCGGCAGTAAAAACGCCATCGCCATCTGCACACAGTTTTATTCATTCTAAACACAAAAGCTTTTCCGGGGTTCTCATACGCTTACAAAGATGTTTTGGATGCAGTAATTGTTAGCTAGAATACTAACACTCATTGATGTAGGCTGTAGCGAAAGCTAGTCAAATAGCCTTTTTACTGGTTAGTGTTTTTAAGTATAATGCAGTTGTTTTGCGATGATGGCACAAACATAATAAGCAGGACATTCATACGAATCTTAAAATCCAATTATAATCCAAAAATAGTGTGAAATGCACTCATAAGCAACATGTAAATAGAGGCTTTTTTGTCTGCCATTTTATAAGAACCTTGTTCTGCCACCAATTTGCGCGCATCACCCTCGTGTGGCAATGTTTGCAAACACAGAAAGGGGTCTATTCCTCTCTAGTGTATTGAACTTGCAGGTTACTAATGTATCCAAATGTATCTCTCTGGCCCACTTGGTTTTGTTGATGAAACAAGGATAACACAGACCCTGCCTCTTGTCAACGATTAGCCAGCGATTTCAAAGATGATCACGTGACACATGATCACGTCTGATGGGGGAAACTTTGTGAGAGTTGACCAATCCACGCAGGGTTGTGTAAAACCACGTGCTGTACAGCGCAAGGTTATTATAGGAAACGAAAACTAAAAAAAGAATCATAAAAAAAGATTTTGTCAACTGAAATAATTAACAAACCTGTTTAAAAAAACGAAAACTATACTGAAACTATTATATTTGACAGTTTTTTTCCCTATAAACCTTTGGCCAAAATCGAATGGGGTTTCAAGCTTTTTATTCTAATGGGGGTTTGCACGCTTCTGAATCTGGCGGGTAAATTCTGCCAGAAGGCAGTGTTTCAAATAGGCCTAGCTTGTGCATCCCTATCACTAGCTAACTAGTAGATATGTGTATATTTATATACACACTAAACAAAAATATAAACGTAATATGCAACAATTTCATAGATTGTACTGAGTTACAGTTCATATAAGGAAACCAGTCAATTTCAATAAATCATTAGGCCCTAATCTATGGATTTCACATGACTGGGGATACATATATGCATCTGTTGGTCACAGATACCTTAAAAAGAAAGTAGGGTCGTGGATCACAAAACGAGTCAGTATGTGGTGTGACCACCATTTGCCTCATGCAGCGTGACACATCTCCTTCACATAGAGTTGATCAGGCTGTGGAATGTTGTCCCACCTCTTCAATGGCTGTGCGAATTTGCTGGATATTGAAGGGCTCTGGAACACGCTGTCATACACGTCGATCCAGAGCATCCAAAACATTCTCAATGGGTGACATGTCTGGTGAGTATGTAGGCCATGGTAGAACTGGGACATTTTTCAGCTTCCAGGAAGTGTATACAGATCCTTGCGAAATGGGGCCGTGCATTATCATGCTGAAACATGAGGTGATGAATGGCACGACAATGGGATCTTGTCACGGTATCTCTGTGCATTCAAACTGACATTGATAAAATGCAATTGTGTTCATTGTCTAGCTTATGCCTGCCCACACCATAACCCCAGCGCCACCATGGGGCACTCTGTTCACAACGTTGATATCAGCAAACCGCTCGCCCAACAAACCGATTTGCCATCTGTCCATTACAGTTGAAACCGAGATTCATCCATGAAGAGCACACTTCTCCAGGGTGCCAGTTGCCATTGAAGGTGAGCATTTGCTCACTGAAGTCCGTTACGATGCCGAACTGCACTCAGGTCAAGACCCTGGTGAGGAATGATGAGCACGCAGATGAGCTTCCCTGAGACGTTTTCTGACAGTTTGTGCAGAGATTTTTTGGTTGTGCAAACCCACAGTTTCATCAGTGGTCCAGGTGGCTGGTTTCAGCCTATCCCGCAAGTAAAGAAGGCGGATTTTGAGGTCCTGGACTGGCGTGGTAGAGAAAGGAACATTACATCCTCTGGCAGACATTTCCGATGATGAACTACTGTATCTGTCATGGAATGGGTGTCATGTCAAGTTCACATCTACAGACATACTTAGATATACTGTATAATATTGTACTGAAATCCAAAATATTGATGGAACGATTATATCATAATTTACTTGTCAACAACCCTCCCTATCTGTCGAGAATCGAGAAAAAGTAGAACGCTTCTGAGAATGGCTGGGCTCTCCAACTGCACTCATGACTCTTACAGCTAAGAATTCAAACAAATTTAAAGGCCAGCATTTAACGCAAAAACATAGCAGTGCATTGTTTCATTTGATGTTGAATTCAAATTCTTTCCACATTTCCCTTTTTGTCTCTTTCTGTCTGTTCTCTCTTTCCTCCTCCCACTTTCTCCATACCTCCATTTCTCTCTGGCCGCCCAGGTGACTGTCTCTGTGGATGGGATCCTGTCCACCACCGGCTACACCCAGGAGGACTACACCATGCTGGGCTCTGATGACTTGTTCTACATTGGGGGGAGTCCCAACACGGCTGACCTCCCTGGCTCCCCAGTCAGCAGTAACTTCATGGGCTGTCTCAAAGACGTAAGTACTGGTCAACTGCTCTCATCAGGGACTGATCTGGGAATACACACTGTCATAGGGCTTTTGTTGAGCTGTGTTCACATTCACAAACACCATTCACTTTGTAACATGACAGATTTTTTGTTGTTGTTGAGGAATGCATCACTTGGAATTTAGATTGTTAAACCTCCCAGTGCATCACACAGGAAGAACATACATTTATATTTATACATTTTTTCAGTTGCTAGTTAATGACAGATTGTAATGTGTGAACACATGTACTGCTCTAAGTGTTTAGATGTGTAGCCATAGAGTGAGCCCTAGAGTGAGCCCTAGAGTGAGCCCTAGAGTGAGCCCTAGAGTGAGCCCTAGAGTGAGCCCTGGAGTGAGCCCTGGAGTGAGCCCTGGAGTGAGCCCTGGAGTGAGCCCTGGAGCGGGCCCTGGAGCGGGCCCTGGAGCGGGCCATAGCTGTGTTTCATTTGCATACCTCTGCATATCACCTGGCATTGTACAGTATGGTAATTGGTCTGGTATGAATGTAGTTATGGACTTGAAATATACAATAGCATGTCTACCTGTATATGAACATCAGACTTTCTATTCTGTTGAATAATGCAGGTTCTACTCCCCCCTCCCGTTGTGACCTTCCTATACCCCCTCCCCTCTTTCCCCATCTCTCTCGTCCTCTCTCACTCTCTCTTAATCGCCATCGCTCTCTCCCTCCCCATCTCTCTCTCTCTCTCTCTCTCTCTCTCTCTCTCTCTCTCCTCTCCTCTCCTCTCCTCTCCTCTCTCCCTATGTTTCTCCCTTCCTCCTTCTCTCTCTGACAGAGCACATGTGTAATGAATACTGTGCCAGTGTTAGTGAGGTCTTAGCTTTACCATCCTGACAGCCAAATTAGACATTGATCTTCTTCATGGATTCCCAGGCAGCACATCCCTCCCTCTGTCTTTGTCTAGTTGACCCCTTCATTTATTAAATAATAATATAATAATTAAATAATACAAATACTGAGCTATATAGTATGCTACATTTTTTTTTTTACAAGTTATATAATTTTCTACCAATACAATTGCTCAGAGAAAGATATTTTGTTTAACAAGTAATGCAAAGATATCTAAAAAGATAGAGGTCAAAATGATTGGATCTCCTGTTTTCAATACTCCAGCACCTTCCCCTTACGAGGATAACGACACTGGGCCTTTAAAAAAATATATCATCGTTGGCAGCTTCAGAGTTGCAAAGAAAAAGCCATATCTCAGACTGGCCAATAAAAAGAAAAGATTAAGATGGGCAAAAGAACACAGACATTGGACAGAGGAACTCTGCCTAGAAGGCCAGCATCCCGTAGTCGCCTCTTCACTGTTGACGTTGAGACTGGTGTTTTTCGGGTGCTATTTAATGAAGCTGCCAGTTGAGGACTTGTGAGGCGTCTGTTTCTCAAACTAGACACTAATGTACTTGTCCTCTTGCTCAGTTGTGCACCGGGGCCTCCCACTCCTCTTTCTATTCTGGTTAGAGCCAGTTTGATCTGTTCTGTGAAGGGAGTATGTTGTATGAGATTTTCAGTTTCTTGGCAATTTCTCGCATGGAACAGACTTAATTTCTCAGAACAAGAATAGACTGACGAGTTTCAGAAGAAAGTTCATTTTGAGCCTGTAATCGAACCCACAAATGCTGATGCTCCAGATACTCAACTAGTCTAAAGAAGGCCAGTTGTATTGCTTCTTCTTTAATCAGAACAACAGTTTTCAGCTGTGCTAACATAATTGCAAAAGGGTTTTCTAATGATCAATTAAATTAGCCTTTTAAAATGATAAACTTGGATTAGCGAACACAACATGCCATTGGAACACAGGAGTGATGGTTGATGATAATGGGCCTGTGTATGCCTATGTAGATATTCCATTTAAAAAATCAGCCGTTTCCAAGAACAATAGTCATTTACAACATTAACAATGTCTACACTGTATTTCTGATCAATTTTATGTTATTTTAATGGACAAAAAAAAAGTGTTTTTCTTTAAAAAACAAGGATATTTCGAAGTGAGCCCAAACTCTTGAACGGTAGTGTATGTGTATCAGTAATTCCCAAAGAAACCTCCTAGCTCTGAACCTATGTAGTCCTCCAATATCTATCACACAATGTTACGCTGTAACAGGCATCAGGAGTCTGGATCAGTATGATTGATACTACCAAAAAAGAGAGAGATATTGAGTGTCATTCTGACATTTTTACTATTTTGTACTTTTCCCACCTATGGCTGAAGTTGACTCTCCAACAATTGCATTTTTCATACTGTGGATTACTTCTTATTGTTCTCATGAGATGTATTTTTTGGCCTGGCGATTACTGGTAATGGTATTGTGTGAATCCAAGCTGCTGCCTGGTGTATTTTGATTCAGAGACACACTAAAGTTATCACCCTGAAGCAGGGCGTCAGTCAGGTTTTGACTGCAAGTGCCGTTGGTGTGAAAATTAAAAACATGTTCAGCTGTGCTGCCTCCATCTGCACACAGGAACAGTGTACATGTAACAGACAGGCAGACACGCAGACAGACAGACAGACACGCAGGCAGACACGCAGGCAGACACGCAGGCAGACACGCAGGCAGACAGACAGACAGACAGACAGACAGGCAGGCAGGCAGGCAGGCAGGCAGGCAGGCAGGCAGGCAGGCATGAAGACAGGCAGACAGACAGACAGGCAGGCAGGCAGGCAGGCAGGCAGACATGAAGACAGGCAGGCAGAATTGTTAAAAAAAACACAACATGCACTTTAAATTAACCTTACAATTAGCAGTGTTGGGTGATTTGGAAAGTTGGTCAGTAAATAATATAATAATTCTCGTAGGAAAGGTTTTCATCTTTAGCTCACAATCTGTGGATAATATACGATTAGAAACATTCAAAAATTATGTAAAACATCACAGCACAATTGAAAGATACATGGCACATGGAAACCAAACGAGGGTGGTCTATGGTGATAGGTGGGATGGTCTGAGAGTGGCTGAGGGGTGGGGTTAAAGAGCTTATGTTTGGTAATGTATTATTGTTATGTAACTGCTTTATATAAAAGTACCATGTACAGTTGAAGTCGTAAGTTTACAAAAACTTTTTTTTTCAACCCCTCCACAATTGTCTTGTTAACAAACTATAGTTTTGGCAAGTCAGTTAGGACATCTACTTTGTGCATGACACAAGCAATTTTTCCAACAATTGTTTACAGACAGATTATTTCACTTATAACTCACTGTATCACAATTCCAGTGGGTCAGACGTGTACATACAGTAAGTTGACTGTGCCTTTAAACAGCTTGGAAAATTCCAGAAAATTATGCCATGGCTTTAGAAGCTTCTGATAGGCTAATTGACATAATTTGAGTCAATTGGAGGTGTACCTATGGATGTATTTCAAGGCCTACCTTCAAACTCAGTGCCTCTTTGTTTGACATCATGGGAAAATCAAAAGAAACCAGCCAAGACCTCAGAAACTAAATTGTAGACCTCCACAAGTCTGGGAGCAATTTCCAAACGCTTGAAGGTACCACGTTCATCTGTACAAACAATAGTACGCAAGTAGAAACACCATGGGACCACACAGCCATCATACCGCTCAGGAAGGAGACGCGTTCTGTCTCCTAGAGATGAACGTACTTTGGTTTGAAAGGTGCAAATCAATCCCAGAACAGCAGCAAAGGACCTTGTGACCATGCTGGAGGAAACAGGTACAAAAGTATCTATATCCACAGTAAAACGAGTCCTATATTGACATAACCTGAAAGGCCACTCAGCAAGGAAGAAGCCACTGCTCCAAAACCTCCATAAAAAATCCTGACTGCGGTTTGCAATTGTACATGGGGACAAAGATCGTACTTTTTGGAGAAATGTCCTCTGGTCTGATGAAACAAAAATAGAACTGTTTGGCCATAATGACCATCGTTATGTTTGGAGGAAAAAGGGGGAGGCTTGCAGGCCAAAGAACACCATCCCAACCATGAAGCACGGGGTGGCAGCATCGTGTTGTGGGGTGCTTTGCTGCAGGAGGGACTGGTGCACTTCACAAAATAGATGGCATCATGAGTAAGTAAAATTATGTGGATATATTAAGCAACATCTCAAGCCATCAGTCAGGAAGTTAAAGCTTGGTCGCAAATGGGTCTTCCAAATGGACAATGACGCCAAGCATACTTCCAAAGTTGTGGCAAAATGGCTTAAGGACAACAAAGTCAAGGTATTGGAGTGGCCATCACAAAGCCCTGACCTCAATCCCATAGAAAATATGTGCAGAACTGAAAAAGCGTGTGTGAGAAAGGAGGCCTACAAACCTGACTCAGTTACACCAGCTCTGTCCGGACGAATGGGCCAAAATTCACCCAACTTATTGTGGGAAGCTAGTGGAAGGCTACCCAATACCCAACAAGTTTGACCGAAGTTAAACAATTTAAAGGCAATGCTACCAAATACTAATTTAGTGTATGTAAACTTCTGACCCACTGGGAATGTGATGTAAGAAATATAAGCTGAAATAAATCATTCTCTCTACTATTATTCTGACATTTCACATTCTTAAAATAAAGTGGTGATCCTAACTGACCTAAGACAGGGAATTTTTACTTGGATGAAATGTCAGGAATTGTGAAAAACTGAGTTTAAATGTTTTTGGCTAAGGTGTATGTAAACTTCTGACTTCAACTATATGTAAAATGTGTATGTAAAATGTATATGTAAAATGTATGTATATGTAGCAGAAAAGCTGTAAAAAACAACGTAAAGATATTTGTCCTCCGAAGAGTGGGGTGGTGGAGGGGTAAAAAACATGAAGACAGGCAGGCAGGCATGAAGACAGGCAGGGAGGCATGAAGACAGGCAGGGAGGCATGAAGACAGGCAGGGAGGCATGAAGACAGGCATGAAGACAGGCAGGCAGGGAGGCATGAAGACAGGCAGGGAGGCATGAAGACAGGCAGGGAGGCATGAAGACAGGCAGGGAGGCATGAAGACAGGCAGGGAGGCATGAAGACAGGCAAGGAGGCATGAAAACACGCAGGGAGGCATGAAGACAGGCATGAAGACAGGCAGGGAGGCATGAAGACAGGCAGGGAGGCATGAAGACAGGCAGGGAGGCATGAAGACAGGCAGGCAGGCATGAAGACAGGCAGGGTGGCAGACAGGGAGATTATCTTTATGATCTGATGTTTTGTATTCAGTCATGTATTCTGTAATCTATTCAGTCATGTATTCTGTAATGTCTGGAGTGGATGTCTAGTAATGATTAATGCCATTATGTATGTTGTTGTTTGAAGTATGACTGTAAAAAAATATATACAATTACACAGTGGAATCTTTTGTCACATTTCATAGATAGAAACAGTTTCAATGAATGACAAATTGTTGATTGAATTTTAAGGTTTGGTATTGAGTAAAATTGCAGAAAAGAGTGAGGAATGAGGTCAATAACAGGACAGTAAGTGGTCTCTCTGCAGCCACCCACTCAGTGACAGTCCTGTCCCCTGTTCCTGTCCCTATAGGTGATTTACAAGAACAATGAGTTCAGACTGGAGCTGTCTCGTCTGGCTGCAGAGCGGGACCCTCAGGTCAGTGTTCACGGTGACCTGACCTTCCGCTGTGAGGATGTGGCTGCCCTGGAGCCAGTCACCTTCGACACGCCTGCCTCCTACCTCACCCTGCCCAGGTGGAACACCAAGAAGACCGGCTCCATCTCCTTTGACTTCCGGACCACGGAGCCCAGCGGCCTGCTGCTGTTCAGCCACGGGGACAGACGTCTGCGGGACCCAGACAGACAGCCGGACAGGCAGGCCAGGGCTGATTACTTTGCCATGGAGCTAATGGATGGCTTTCTCTACCTGGTGATGGACATGGGCTCTGGCACCATCAAGATGAAGGCCAGCAACAAGAGGGTCAACGATGGGGAGTGGTGCCACGTGGACTTCCAGAGGGAGGGGCGTAAGGGTGAGGGGAAGCACACATGATGGTTCTGATAAGCTCTGATTGGCCTGTTAGGTGTGATTTGAATAAGGCTTCAATCAGTGAGCCTAATGGGGACATGTCCCATAGTGAGATGACAAAGTTTCTGGCTTGTGAAATTACATTCACTATAACTATACAGAGACACTCATATTTTAGCTTACTTTAAATGTTTCTTTGCTGCAGTCAGAGATGCTGTGTGCATATCCAGTTTTAATTACAGTCTTATTTTTAGCAGTTATAATCTATGTATGACATTTCATAAATTGCCTTAACCTATTTTGCAAGTGGCCAATTATACTGTCACCTACCTCATGTGGGGAAATGTCTGTCCTCATTAGCCGAGCCCAGTGATTCCAGCCGGTTTGCTTACAGCTTATTGGTAACAGAGGATTATGCTATGACAAAGACCTGAGACATTCTTCTTCATTAGTCATTCCACAGTTTTACACCTGGTATACCTTGTGGATATCCTCTTCTGTTTGATGTTATATCCCAATGAATAGCTAGAACCACTGTGTTTATCACATCCTCCAATAGCAACACAGGAACTCACACTCTCACTTTATCTTCCCACTCCTCCACCGACACTCATTACTCACACACACCTGCACATCTTCTCAAACACACATACAGTGAGGTGAGAGCCTTGATAATAGTTGACTCACTCTGTTCTTTCCTTCAGGCTTCATCTCGGTGAACAGCCGCAGCACACCATTCTCTGCCAATGAAGGCAATGAGATCTTAGACCTGGAGGGGGAATTGTACCTGGGGGGTCTGCCCGAGGAACGCCAGCGCCTCATCCTCCCCCCAGAAGTCTGGACGGCCCCCCTCAACCTGGGCTACGTGGGCTGCATGCGGGACCTGTTCATGGATGGACGGAGCCGGGACCTGAGGAGACTGGCAGAGATCCAGAGTGCCTCTGGAGTCAGCAGCTTCTGCACCAGGGAAACTCACGTCAGGTGTGGCAGAGACGTCTGTGGCAACGGTGGGCAGTGCCGTGAGGGCTGGAACCGTCATGTGTGTGATTGCACCAGCACGGGCTACCTGGGTCCCAACTGTGAGAGCGGTGAGAGAGAGGGACAGCGGGTTGGGGAAACTGTGAAAGCGGTGAGAAAGAGGGACAGCGGGATGGGGAAACTGTGAGAGCAGTGAGAGAGGGACAGTGGGTTGGGGAAACTGTGAAAGCAGTGAGAGAGGGGGACAGTGGGATGGGGAAACTGTGAGAGCAGTGAGAGAGGGACAGCGGGATGAGGAAACTGTGAGAGCAGTGTGAGAGGGACAGCGGGATGCGGAAACTGTGAGAGCAGTGAGAGAGGGACAGCGGGATGAGGAAACTGTGAGAGCAGTGAGAGAGGGACAGCGGGATGAGGAAACTGTGAGAGCAGTGAGAGAGGGACAGCGGCATGGGGAAACTGTGAGAGCAGTGAGAGAGGGACAGCGGGATGGGGAAACTGTGAGAGCAGTGAGAGAGGGACCGCGGCATGGGGAAACTGTGAGAGCTGTGAGAGAGGGACAGCAGGATGGGGAAACTGAGAGAGGGACAGCGGGATGGGGAAACTGTGAGAGCAGTGAGAGAGGGACAGCGGGATGAGGAAACTGTGAGAGCAGTGAGAGAGGGACAGCGGGATGAGGAAACTGTGAGAGCAGTGAGAGAGGGACAGCAGGATGGGGAAACTGAGAGAGGGACAGCGGGATGGGGAAACTGTGGGAGCAGTGAGAGAGGGACAGCGGGATGGGGAAACTGTAAGAGTAGAGAGAGAGGGACAGCGGGATGAGGAAACTGTGAGAGCAGTGAGATAGGGACAGCGGGATGGGGAAACTGTGAGAGAGGGACAGCGGGATGGGGAAACTGAGAGAGGGACAGCGGGATGGGGAAACTGTGAGAGCAGTGAGAGAGGGACAGCGGGATGGGGAAACTGTAAGAGTAGTGAGAGAGGGACAGCGGGATGGGGAAAGTGTGAGAGCAGTGAGATAGGGACAGCGGGATGGGGAAACTGTGAGAGAGGAACAGCGGGATGGGGAAACTGTGGGGGCAGTGAGAGAGGGACAGCGGGATGGGGAACCTGTGAGAGTAGTGAGAGAGGGACAGCGGGATGGGGAAACTGAGAGTAGTGAGAGAGGGACAGCGGGATGGGGAAATTGTGAGAGCAGTGAGAGAGGGACAGCGGGATGGGGAACCTGTGAGAGAGGGACAGCGGAATGGGGAATGTTGCTCCCGTTTGAAATGAGACCGCAAAACTTTTAAAAAGTTTTCAGACATTTCATACAGACAATGTAAATTAAATCACATCTATGTGAGTCATTCAAGGGGTAACTTCCCACTTCATTAGTGATCTGTTAGTGAAGTGGCAGTACGTGAGGAATACATTGCTGAATTGCATCTCACTGCTGAGTATCAGTGATTCATCAGTATTGCGGTGGGCTCTCCATAAGTCTAAATCACCCTGCATCTACCACATAGATTTTTCTCACAGAGAGGAGAGGAACCCCATTGTGAAGCCATTTGGCTGATAACATTGAGGGATATAAATGTAATCATCATCCTATTTGTGACCTGAATAGAAATCTATGAGAAGAGGATGATTAGAGAGGCATCACATAACAGAGCTGTGTGGTGTATTACAGGCTTTTCCTGCCATCTAGTGTTGCTGCAGGAAACTGACAAACAGACAGACGTGGAAAAACACTGTTAGATGTGGTTCAGCAAAGATCACATCTTACATTGAATTCTTAATTTATTCTGAATCATGTGCTTATTTAGTGTTGAGTGTATAGGAAAAGGTTTTGTACTGTACGGGAACATTTATGACCAAAACATTAGCTAACCCTGTTTCTCTGTCTTTGTGTGTCACACACAGAGGCCACGGTGCTGAGCTACGACGGCAGCATGTACCTGAAGGTGACGCTGCCAGTCAGCATGCACACGGAGGCCGAGGACGTGGCGCTACGCTTTATGTCCCAGAGGGCCTTTGGGCTGCTGTTGGCCACCACCTCCCAGGACTCAGCTGACACCCTGCGTCTGGAGCTGGAAGCGGGCCGGGTCAAACTCACCGTCAACCTGGGTAATGCTAACAACACTAACTCTATGTACATCTCTCTATCTCCTCTGTGTTCTCTCCCTGTCTCTCTTCCACTCTCTCTCTCTCCCCCCTGTCTTTTTCTCTCTCCCTCTCCCCCTCCCTCTATTTCTCTGACCCATGCCCAGGTCAGTCGCTAGCTAATCCATCCCCCAACCCTTTCAGCCCTTCAACGGCCTGTGTGTCTGCAGTCCTAGGAACAGACAGTCAGAGTGGCCAGCTCACTTAAAACATACAGTACTGTACCATCATGACACAAACAGTACCGGTCAAGAGTTTGGACACACCTACTCATTCCATTTTTTCTATTTAAAAATAATAAAATAATAGAAGTAGTGTAGACTTCAAAACTATGAAATAACACATATGAAATCATGTAGTAACCAAAAAAGTGTTAAACAAATCCAATTATATTTTAGATTTTACATTATTCAAAGTATAAAATATACTTTGATTTGTTTAACACTGTTTTTGTTACTACATGATTCCATATGTGTTATTTCATAGTTTTGATATCTTCACTATTATTCTACAATTTAGAAAATTATAAAAATAAAGAAAAACCCTTGAATGAGTAGGTGTGTCCAAATGTTTGACTGGTACTGTACATTGTCATGGTGTACAACAGGCCCAGTACGTCTGTAGGTAGTCAGTCTGGTCCTTGGTTGTTTGTATCCACTGCTCTGTGATGGTTGACAGCTCCAGAGCACACCTCAGCCACACTAGCAGTATGTAGTAGTACATACTGTAGCCTTCATTGCAGGTTATGGTAAGCCATAATGACTATGTAGCTATTCTGTTATTCAGAGAGCAGAATGGTGAGGAGAGATGTTCTAGTCTTCCATAGCGGGAAGTAGGGGTGCTGAGGGTGCTGCAGCACCCCCTGATGTTTTGTTTTTAAATAATATATAAATATTATTTCCACCAAATTTGTGCACTAGGCCTTTATTACCGTATGAGCGGGGAAAAACACTTGTCAGCAGAGTGGAGAAAACTACTTCTCACTCCTTCAGTGTGGCTGTGACTATGCAAACCAGCCCTTTCCTTAGTCTATACTATGTGTGTGTGTGTGTGTGTGTGTGTGTGTGTGTGTGTGTGTGTGTGTGTGTGTGTGTGTGTGTGTGTGTGTGTGTGTGTGTGTGTGTGTGTGTGTGTGTGTGTGTGTGTGTGTGTGTGTGTATGTATGTATGTATGTATGTATGTATGTATATATATATATATATTACATACGGTATATATATATTTATATATATATAAACAGAATTATCACATTTACATACCGTACCATTCAGAAGTTTGGACACACCTACTCATTCAAGGGTTTTTCTTTATTTTTACTAGTTTCTAAATTGTAGATTAATAGTGAAGACATCAAATCTATGAAATGGCAGATATGGAATCACGTAGTCACCAAAAAAGTGTTAAACAAATCAAAATAGATTTTAGATTCTTCAAAGTAGCCACCCTTTGCCTTGATGACAGCTTTGCACACTCTTGGCATTCTCTCAACCAGCTTCAACTAGAATGCTTTTCCAACAGTCTTGAAGGAGTTTCCACTGAGCACTTGTTGGCTGCTTTTCCTTCACTCTGCGGTCCGACTCATCCCAAACCATGTCAATTGGGTTGAGGTCGGTTGATTGTGGAGGCCAGGTCATCTGATGCAGCACTCCACCACTCTCCTTCTTGGTAAAATAGTCCTTACACAGCTTGGAGGTGTTTTGGATCATTGTCCTGCTGTAAAACAAATGATAGTCCCACTAAGCGCAGACCAGATTGGGATGGGGTATCGCTGCAGAATGCTGTGGTAGCCATGCTGGTTAAGTGTGTTTGAATTCTAAATAACTCACTGACAGTGTCACCAGCAATGCATGCCCACACCATCATGCCTCCTCCTCCATGCTTCACAGTGGGAACCACACATGCAGAGGTCATCTGTTCACCTACTCTGTCTCACAAAGACATGGCGGTTGGAACCAAGCAAACCAAAGGACAGATTTCCACCTGTCTAATGTCCATTGCTCGTGTTTCTTGGCCCAAGCAAGTCTCTTCTTATTATTGGTGACCTTTAGTAGTGGTTTCTTTGCAGCAATTCGATCATGAAGGCCTGATTCACACAGTCTCTGAAATCCTTGAATGATTAGGTGTCCAAACTTTTGACTGGCACTGTAAGTATTCAGACCTTTTACTCAGTACTTTGTTGAACACCTTTGGCAGCGATTACAGCCTCAAATCTTTTTGGGTATGATGCTACAAACTTGACACACCTGTATTTGGGGAGTTTGTCCCATTATTATCTGCAGATAATCTAAAGCTCTGTCAAGTTGGATGGGTAGCATCACTGGACTGCTATTTTCAGTTCTTTCAGAGATTCAAGTTCAAGTCCGGGCTCTGGCTGGGCCACTCAAGGAGATTCAGAGACTTGTCCCAAAGCCACTCCTGTGTTGTCTTGGCTGTGTGCTTAGGGTCGTTGTCCTGTTGGAAGGTGAACCTTCGCCCCAGTCTGAGGTCCTGAGCGCTCTGGAGCAGGTATTCATCAAGGATCTCTCTGTACTTTGCTCCATTCATCGTTCCCTCGATCCTGACTAGTCTCCCATTCCCTGCCGCTGAAAAACATCCCACAGAATGATGCTGCCACCACCTTGCTTCACCGTAGGGATGGTGCCAGGTTTCATCCAGACTTGACCCTTGGCATTCAGGCCAAAGAGTTCAACCTTGGTTTCATCAGAGCAGAGAATCTTGATTCTCATGGTCCGAGAATTCTTTAGGGGGCTTTTGGCAAACTCCAGCAGGCTGTCATGTGCTTTTTTACTGAGGAGTGGCTTCCATCTGGCCACTCTACCATAAAGGCCTGATTGGTGGAGTGCTGCAGAGATGGTTGTCCTTCTGGAAGATTCTCCCATCTTCACAGAGGAAGTCTGGGGGCTCTGTCAGAGTGACCATAGAGTTCTTGATCACCTCCCTGACCAAGGCTCTTCTCCCCCGATTGCTTAGTTTGGCCGGGCTGCCAGCTCTAGGAAAAGACTTGGTTCCAAACTTCTTCCATTTAAGAATGATGGAGGCCACTGTGTTCTTGGGGACTTTCAATGCTGCAGAAACGTTTTGGTACAATCCTGTCTCGGAGCTCTACGGACTATTCCTTTGACCTCAGGGCTTGGTTTGTGTTCTGAAGTGTGCTGTCAACTGTGGGACCTTATACAGACGTGTGCCTTTCCAAATTATGTCCAATCATTTGAATTTACCATAGGTGGACTCCAATGAAGTTGTAGAAACATCTCAAGGTTGATCAATGGGAACAGGATGCACCTGATCTCAATTTCAAGTCTCATAGCAAAGGGTCTGAATACTTATGTAAATAAGGTATTTCAGTTTGTAATACATTTGCAAACATTTATAAAAACCTGTTTTCACTTTGTCATTATGGGGTATTATGTGTAGATTGATGAGGGGGAAAAAATGGAATCCATTTCAGAATAAGGCTGTAATGTGGAAACGGGGAAGGGGTCTGAATACTTTCCTAAGGCACTGCACATTACTGGTTCTCCTGAGTGTAGTAGAGCGGTAACGTTACCTCCCTCAGCTCGTATGTTAGTGGGTGCTGAATGGTGGCTATGGTGAGGAAAAGGCTGGTTTTGACTCTGGAGCTTGTCCCCGGATGGTGGTCTCTGTCTAAAGAAACTGCAGAATGTACCTTGAAGGATGTGACATTTTTACTTTATCTTCTTTTATATATAATTTTTTTATCTCACCATCTCTCTCTCTCTCACCAGATTGTATCAGGATAGACTGTAACCTCAGTAAGTTACTCCTATCATGTTTACCTCTACTTCAGAACAACTGTATTCTATACCTCACTGTCTGTTTTACTTTTAATGCTGTTAAATGAATTTAACATTAGCCATATCAAATATTTATCCCCATGAAGCACATCAATCACATGGTTGTCTTGAAAATGTAAGGGACTGCAAGGAAAGTATCAAATACTGTATAAAGCTGAACATCCTTTGGTAAACTCATCCTCTAAGCAACACATTTCAGAATAACAAAATGATCCCTTGTTCTTTACAACAGAAAAAGACCATATGTTTATGGGTACTCAGTGCTTCTCATGGAGACGACAGTGGCAGTAGCTCCCAGTCCCTGCTACTAACTTCACGCAGTAATATACTTTACCACCAGATGGCAATATACCATTGGGCTTTCGGGGAGGGGGGGGGGGTGACCTATTTGAACTGTTGTCCTTACAATTGACTTTTTCAAATACATTTATTAGGATTCAAGGAAAGATGCATGTAACTACTTAGTTTTTTATGTTGGTCAGTACAGGTATAAACCTTCTTGACTACAGGCAAGAAGATCTGTTCTACATCTACTTTCCTTCAATCATTTTATACAGGTGAGACCGTGACAACAGAGTGTGTACAGAGTTTACCTTAAATAGCAACCTTAAGTATGTTGCTGCATAGTTGTCCTAGGAATTTAGATGGATTGAAGTTTAATGGCAGTAAAAAAAATAAACATCTTAATTGACTTTAAACAGACAAAATTAGCCAGTAGTTTAACTAAATTATAGTCAATTAGAGCCCTCAACCATCTGGGAGAGCCTCTCTTTAGGCTAAAACGTGTTTTGCATTTTAAACATGCTATGAATTGACCACTTACAAGCACCATTTTAACACATAATTGGAGTTATGCTAGGAGGTAAGCATAAAGAGGGACCGGCACAATTTACAAAACAGGAGGGGGGGGGGGGGGGGGGGGGGGGGAATGGGTGGATGGGTGGATGTTGCCCAATGTAGGCCCAAAGCGGAGGTTATCTGTTGTATACAGTATAGGCAGTGGTAACAGTCATAAATAAGAAACACCACAGGTACCTGACTAGGTCATAATGGCTCCCACCTTTTCCCCAACATGTTGTCTCAGGCTGATTGCCTCAGCCAGTGTATAGAGGGGTGTACACTCTGCCGCAGGGTATTCTGGTGGGGAGCTGTCCATGGTCCTGATTGGCTCACCAAGGTGCACTGGCTTCATAAGGCCTTCTGCAACCGACAACATACTAGTATCACAAACATGTTTACAGTAGCATATAGTAAACCGTATTTTTAAGGTGAATAGAGATCTTATATTTCAGAAGGAGAACAGTCATCGAGAGCAATGCGGTTACAGTAGGTACATAACACAAGGAGAACAGTCATCGAGAGCAATGCGGTTACAGTAGGTACATAACACAAGGAGAACAGTCATCAAGAGCAATGCGGTTACAGTAGGTACATAACACAAGGAGAACAGTCATCGAGAGCAATGCGGTTACAGTAGGTACATAACACAAGGAGAACAGTCATCGAGAGCAATGCAGTTACACTAGGTACATAACACAAGGAGAACAGTCATCGAGAGCAATGCGGTTACACTAGGTACATAACACAAGGAGAACAGTCATCGAGAGCAATGCGGTTACAGTAGGTACATAACACAAGGAGAACAGTCATCAAGAGCAATGCGGTTACAGTAGGTACATAACACAAGGAGAACAGTCATCGAGAGCAATGCGGTTACACTAGGTACATAACACAAGGAGAACAGTCATCGAGAGCAATGCGGTTACAGTAGGTACATAACACAAGGAGAACAGTCATCGAGAGCAATGCGGTTACACTAGGTACATAACACAAGGAGAACAGTCATCGAGAGCAATGCGGTTACAGTAGGTACATAACACAAGGAGAACAGTCATCGAGAGCAATGCGGTTACAGTAGGTACATAACACAAGGAGAACAGTCATCGAGAGCAATGCGGTTACACTAGGTACATAACACAAGGAGAACAGTCATCGAGAGCAATGCGGTTACACTAGGTACATAACACAAGGAGAACAGTCATCAAGAGCAATGCGGTTACACTAGGTACATAACACAAGGAGAACAGTCATCGAGAGCAATGCGGTTACACTAGGTACATAACACAAGGAGAACAGTCATCGAGAGCAATGCAGTTACACTAGGTACATAACACAAGGAGAACAGTCATCGAGAGCAATGCGGTTACAGTAGGTACATAACACAAGGAGAACAGTCATCGAGAGCAATGCGGTTACAGTAGGTACATAACACAAGGAGAACAGTCATCGAGAGCAATGCAGTTACACTAGGTACATAACACAAGGAGAACAGTCATCGAGAGCAATGCGGTTACAGTAGGTACATAACACAAGGAGAACAGTCATCGAGAGCAATGCGGTTACAGTAGGTACATAACACAAGGAGAACAGTCATCGAGAGCAATGCGGTTACAGTAGGTACATAACACAAGGAGAACAGTCATCGAGAGCAATGCGGTTACAGTAGGTACATAACACAAGGAGAACAGTCATCGAGAGCAATGCGGTTACAGTAGGTACATAACACAAGGAGAACAGTCATCGAGAGCAATGCGGTTACAGTAGGTACATAACACAAGGAGAACAGTCATCGAGAGCAATGCGGTTACAGTAGGTACATAACACAAGGAGAACAGTCATCGAGAGCAATGCGGTTACAGTAGGTACATAACACAAGGAGAACAGTCATCGAGAGCAATGCGGTTACAGTAGGTACATAACACAAGGAGAACAGTCATCGAGAGCAATGCGGTTACAGTAGGTACATAACACAAGGAGAACAGTCATCGAGAGCAATGCGGTTACAGTAGGTACATAACACAAGGAGAACAGTCATCGAGAGCAATGCGGTTACAGTAGGTACATAACACAAGGAGAACAGTCATCGAGAGCAATGCGGTTACACTAGGTACATAACACAGCACACAAAACACGGTGCCAGTTCTAAAGGAATAGACCAATGTTGGACTACATATTGTCGTAAGTATACTTTCATCTAAAAAGGATACATTTGTTTTACAAAATTAGCATGTTTTTATTTGCATCAATAGCTTGCATGTTCAAAGTCTCAACTCAGCAATTATGTAATGTGTCATCATCATGCATTTGAGGCTAGCCTTATTAAAATCATAACAATCAAATACTCTGGATACAATGGACCAAGGAGAGGGCTTCTTTAAATTTAATAACGCCCTAGAATTTCTCCCCAGCTTCTCCACTAAGCCTGGGTAGCCTAGTGAGGCTAAATAAAAGCCGTCTTCAAACGATCTCTAATCAGAAAACAGAATGTAAAGCCTACTATGCCTACAGTATATCAAGACAGAATCATCATCACAATGCTGCACAGGGACATGTCCTTTTCTGTCATGTAGAGAATAACTGTGTGCATTCATTTTCCTTTAATAATCAGCATTTTAAAAACTAATTCATCTAAACTGTGCCTTATTCAAAGTCTGGTGTAAATTGTGTGTTTATGTCAATGGGATTTTTGTGTGAACAGTTTAGATATAATTGTGCATCTGTGTGAAAGGGGTAATGTCTCACGGTCTTTAGGGCATGTTCAATGCAGAAGGCAAACTTAAATGTGCAAAATCTGGTGTTGGTTTACTAATAGGTGATACAAAATTAAAGTTGCCCCAAAAAAATAGAAAATGTTTTAACCAAACAGAACACTGAAAGGATATTAAACCTATGCAGCTATCCCTGTCAAAAGACAGCTGGGGTCTACCAGGCTCTGACCAGCCTCCCATTCAAACACTTCCAAATAAGAGCAACAATTACACACAGGTATATAGGATCTCCTCCATGGCCACACCTCGGAGCATACCAATGTGGCCCACAATCTAGGCGGA
Source organism: Salvelinus fontinalis (assembly GCF_029448725.1). Lineage (NCBI taxonomy): Eukaryota > Metazoa > Chordata > Actinopteri > Salmoniformes > Salmonidae > Salvelinus > Salvelinus fontinalis. The sequence goes on from NC_074674.1 coordinate 4,379,000, forward strand.
CAAATCTAATTACACTCAGTAAAAAAGATAGAAACTGGCCAAACACCATAATATAGCATTCTCAACAGCAATTATCCATGTCTTAAGCATGGTTAATAGTTAATCAATGGAAGATAAACATCATTTCAACATACAGTGCCAGTCAAAACTTTGGACACACCTACTCATTCAAGGTTTTTCTTTATTTTGACTATTTTCTACATTGTGAATAATAGTGAAGGCATAACTATGAAATAACACATATGGAATCATCTATTATTCAGAGAGCAGAATGGTGAGGAGAGATGTTCTAGTCTTCCATAGCGGGAAGTAGGGGTGCTGAGGGTGCTGCAGCACCCCCTGATGTTTTGTTTTTAAATAATATATAAATGTTATTTCCACCAAATTTGTGCACTAGGCCTTTATTACCGCATGAGCGGGAAAAACACTTGTCCGCAGAGTGGAGAAAACTACTTCTCACTCCTTCAGTGTGGCTGTGACTATGCAAACCAGCCCTTTCCTTAGTCTATACTATGTTTGAAAATGTGTGTGTATGTATATACACTGCTCAAAAAAATAAAGGGAACACTTAAACAACACAATGTAACTCCAAGTCAATCACACTTCTGTGAAATCAAACTGTCCACTTAGGAAGCAACACTGATTGACAATAAATTTCACATGCTGTTGTGCAAATGGAATAGACAAAAGGTGGAAATTATAGGCAATTAGCAAGACACCCCCAATAAAGGAGTGCCTTTATTCTACAGGTGGTGACCACAGACCACTTCTCAGTTCCTATGCTTCCTGGCTGATGTTTTGGTCACTTTTGAATGCTGGCGGTGCTTTCACTCTAGTGGTAGCATGAGACGGAGTCTACAACCCACACAAGTGGCTCAGGTAGTGCAGCTCATCCAGGATGGCACATCAATGCGAGCTGTGGCAAGAAGGTTTGCTGTGTCTGTCAGCGTAGTGTCCAGAGCATGGAGGCGCTACCAGGAGACAGGCCAGTACATCAGGAGACGTGGAGGAGGCCGTAGGAGGGCAACAACCGAGCAGCAGGACCGCTACCTCCGCCTTTGTGCAAGGAGGTGCACTGCCAGAGCCCTGCAAAATGACCTCCAGCAGGCCACAAATGTGCATGTGTCAGCATATGGTCTCACAAGGGGTCTGAGCATCTCATCTCGGTACCTATTGGCAGTCAGGCTACCTCTGGCGAGCACATGGAGGGCTGTGCGGCCCCACAAAGAAATGCCACCCCACACCATGACTGACCCATCGCCAAACCGGTCATGCTGGAGGATGTTGCAGGCAGCAGAACGTTCTCAACGGCGTCTCCAGACTCTGTCACGTCTGTCACATGTGCTCATGTGCTCAGTGTGAACCTGCTTTCATCTGTGAAGAGCACAGGGCGCCAGTGGCGAATTTGCCAATCTTGGTGTTCTCTGGCAAATGCCAAACGTCCTGCACGGTGTTGGGCTGTAAGCACAACCCCCACCTGTGGACGTCGGGCCCTCATACCACGCTCATGGAGTCTGTTTCTGACCGTTTGAGCAGACACATGCACATTTGTGGCCTGCTGGAGGTCATTTTGCAGGGCTCTGGCAGTGCACCTCCTTGCACAAAGGCGGAGGTAGCGGTCCTGCTGCTCGGTTGTTGCCCTCCTACGGCCTCCTCCACGTCTCCTGATGTACTGGCCTGTCTCCTGGTAGCGCCTCCATGCTCTGGACACTACGCTGACAGACACAGCAAACCGTTTTGCCACAGCTCGCATTGATGTGCCATCCTGGATGAACTGCACTACCTGAGCCACTTGTGTGGGTTGTAGACTCCGTCTCATGCTACCACTAGAGTGAGAGCACCGCCAGCATTCAAAAGTGACCAGAACATCACCCAGGAAGCGTAGGAACTGAGAAGTGGTCTGTGGTCACCACCTGCAGAATCACTCCTTTATTGGGGGTGTCTTGCTAATTGCCTATAATTTCCACCTTTTGTCTATTCCATTTGCACAACAGCATGTGAAATTTATTGTCAATCAGTGTTGCTTCCTAAGTGGACAGTTTGATTTCACAGAAGTGTGATTGACTTGGAGTTACATTGTGTTGTTTAAGTGTTCCCTTTATTTTTTTGAGCAGTGTATATAAACAGAAATATCCCATTTACATACAGTACCAGTCAGAAGTTTGAATACACCTACTCATTCAAGGGTTTTTCTTTATTTTTACTATTTTCTACATTGTAGAATAATAGTGAAGACATCTAAACTATGAAATAACACATATGGCATCATGTAGTAGCCAAAGAAGTGTTAAACAAATCGAATTAGATTTTAGATTCTTCAAAGTATCCACCCTTTGCCTTGATGACAGCTTTGCATACTCTTGGCATTCTCTCAACCAGCTTCAACTAGAATGCTTTTCCAACAGTCTTGAAGGAGTTTCCACATATGCTGAGCACTTGTTGGTTGCGTTTCCTTCACTCTGCGGTCTGACTCATCCCAAACCATCTCAATTGGGTTGAGGTCAGGTGATTGTGGATGCCAGGTCATCTGATGCAGCACTCCATCAATCTCCTTCTTGGTCAAAATAGCCCTTACACAGCCTGGAGGTGTGTTGTGTCATTGTCCTGTTGAAAAACAAATGATAGTTCCACTAAGCGCAGACCAGATGGGATGGCATATTGCTGCGGTAGCCATGCTGGTTAAGTGTGCCTTGAGTACTCGAATCAACTTTATTCAATTATATGCACAAGCCTAACTCCAAACCGAAACACAACTGGAGGGAGTTGAGCGCACGCTGCATGAGCCTTCAAATAATTTCACACATTTGCGCGCGCCTTAGAAAGCACAGCAGAACACAGGAACAACCAGTAATCACCGCAACACCAAGAACAAAAAACAACGGTATCAAAATGAAATGGAATGAAATGACATAAAGCAATTACATTTCTACCCGATAAGTTTATGCTAATGTTAGCTCCTAAACATTGCATCCACTCAGACGATCAAACAGCAGATCAATTACAGGAAATAACCACAGAAACAATGTTTGCTTGATAAACAACTCCCCATAATAGCGAATGAACTAAAATCATGTAACGTAATATTGAACTGTGCTGTGAATCAGACCTGGCTTCAAATACACGAGTATGTGATATTTAAATACTTATTTTTCTGTGTATTTGAATATTTTCAAATGATGTGAATCATTGGAAGTATTTAAAAGTATTTTACAAGTATTTCATATAAATATCCTACTATTTGAAAGTATTTTCAAATACTATTTTCAAATACCTGGGTTAAATTCATGGGAGTATATTTGAGGCAGTGTAATTTTGTATTTTCAAATACATGCTAATACTTTCCAAGTGTTTTTCCAAATACAGTACATTCCAAGAGTTTTTTTTTTTTATATATCTGAATATTTACTTCGAAATGCATTTGAAAGCAATTTAGATATTTGAAATAGTATTTGAGATATTGGTCTTAGTAAAACAACAATGAGAAATACTTGACTTAGGCTGCAAGTGTGTTAAGAATGGAGGGAATAGATCGCAATCTCCAGCTAGGGTGTGTAGACATAAAAAAGCACTTCACCTCACTGTGGATATCTAGTGATTTCTGTGCTTTCTGACACACCAGAATTCTTACTTTTCAGCCCACCACTATACAGCCCTTGCATCACTTGCTTGCGAAATCCTCTAAAATGTGTATGTGCTTGATCCTGGCAGAGCTGCTCTCCACTGAACCACAGAGTAGGTGTTTGGGCTGAGGCTCAATTATTAGATGGCAGTGGAGCTCTCCTAGGAGACCAGACCAACACTGCTTTAACACAGTTCACTTCAGATGAATAGTCCCATCTCCTCCGCTCTGTAAATATTTCTCTGTTCCTCCCTCCAACTGCTCAGTAAAGTAGACTGTTGTGTTGATTTAGTAGGTGAACGTGGGTTTTGTAGGACATAAACCCACAGTCAATAAAGAGGAACATGACCGGGGATCCATACTAAGATCTGAAGGTTATTTGGCGATAATAGACATGCTGATATAATGGTCAGAAAAAAGACTGACAGTATATTGTTGTTTTACAATTGTAACAAGGTTTCATATTGGAAAAGCACTGCTCTGCCCCATGCCTCACCGTTTCTAAGATTAGTTGTCATTGTTGGATACTGTAATCAAACATGTCAATAGTACTTAAAGCTGAATTTTATGTTATAAGATGACTATGTACCGGTTGTAGGGACTTTAGTAGTCTAATAATTGGTTATAATTGGTGACTTAATTAATTAATTTGCCTACTTTTCTAAATGAATAACTTTGCATAAGGGCACCAGTAATTGTTTTTATTCAAAGGGAACAATTTACTTGAAACTCTAATTAGTAGTTTAGCCTGCGTTCATAAAGTCTTGTATCAACAATTTTAAAGGAAACGTAAAGTCTTTATTTGTATTAGACCCAGAATTTGTCAAAACAAGAGAACAACATTTCTTTATAAAGACAGAATTTATTATTATCCTAAGAAACACACAATTAAAATAAACACAAAGATTATGGTTGATAAAGCAATGCCGAATTGTCAAGGATGAAACACAGAGAATGCTGTCATATTTACTGAGTCCCTGGTCAGGTCCTCTCTCTCTCTCTTTGTCTCTCCTTGACCCGCGTCGGTACCAATTCAAGGGGCTTTATTGGCATGGGAAACATACGTTAACATTGCCAAAGCAAGTGAGGTAGATAATATACAAAAGTGAAATAAACAACAAAAATTAACACTAAACATTACACATACAGAAGTTTCAAAAGAATGAAGACATTTCAAATGTCATATTATTTATATATACAGTGTTGTAACGGCCTCTATTGGAGCAGTCAGCTTTGTGTTGCAGCACATGGTGTGAAGGTGTCCAAAACGCCACTCTCGTGGGCCATTCGTTTTTCACAAAGGTGTAGGTCTGTCCATTTTTCTTCAGTACTTGTCAGCGTTCCACCTCTGTTTTTCCGTGAGGAAGACGTGCCTCTCTGAGTTCAGAGGCCGCTTCCTAAAGTTCTGTTTCAGTCCAAGACTGACAACTCTTCGTCATGCCTTCTCTCCTCTCACCCTCCTGCAAGACAATTCTCGTTCTCCGCCAAGTTGATCCAAGTCGTCATTTCAAATGTATTTAAGAGTAGGGATAAAAGTCAATACTTTATCATTTGCCTATATATTACGAATGTTTTTCTGAGAGGGAGTTGGGTGTTTTCCTGCCCAACATCATGGGATGTTGAACCAAGGAAACCTTTGTTAGATACACAACATGACCTCGTTTGTGTCTCCTGACGGGTCAGAGTTCAACCTTTTCCTTCGAGCTGGTGTGACTGCTTCCTTTTGTTTGGACATCGTTCTTAGTGAACAATCGGTCAGCTATCACGCAAGAGCAGGAAGACATAACCACTTCCTGAAAGGTTTATGACTCATGATATATGAAGGTTGGACAAAAAGAGTCTGTGGGTGTGAACATGGAGAGAGAAATCCCCCTGCCTCATGACAGTCACACTATGGAAATGTGTTCCTGTGACACCCAGAGTTACAACACAGTGTTATGTGCCATAGCTACTGTGTCAGATAACTTTGTAGTTGGTCTAGAATGTTGCCCCCTGCCAAGACACTTGCTCTGCTGTAAAACGCCAGTGGCCTTTCTCTCCCAGAGGAGGAAATTGTGAAGTACTTGGAAACCAATTGATATCATCAGCTGCAGCCTTCCAGAAGCAGGGTCCAAGTAGCAGCGTCCCAGTAGCAGCCAGCCAGTGTCCTCTCTATGTCCCCTGTTATTGTCATACACCCTGATCTCAATTAGACAGACAAACCCCAGGAGGCCGTCCGGCTTAGGCATGGCCAGTTAGCTTTCCTAGCCATGTCCGAACTCCTTTGAATTGCTGTGTCGGCCTGTTGCATAGCCAGTAATCAGGGTTGACTGTGCTGCAGTGGCAAAGCTTCCGCATTGTGACCTATTTTCAAGACAAACCTTAAGAGCTGGGGAAAAAGCAGAGGATTTAGCAGAAATCCTGGAGCTATAAAACTCTCCACCGGCCAAGCCTCTGGATACTACACGTTGTTAGCTGGTTGTCTAAAGAGTTGATATACCATTTCATATAGAGGATATGTGATTGGAGTCATATACCAGTGGATATTAATTAAACATTTAAAATCAAATCAAATTTTATTGGTCACATACACATGGTTAGCAGATGTTATTGCGAGTGTAGCGAAATGCTTGTGCTTCTAATTTCGACAGCGCAGCAATATCTAACAAGTAATATCCCAAAATTCCACAACACACACATAATGCACACCAATCTAAGTAAAGGAATAGAATAAGAATATATAAATATATGGATGAGCAATGACAGAGCGGCATAGGCTAAGATGCAATAGATAGTATAGAATACAGTATATACATATGAGATGAGTAATGCAAGATATGTAAACATTATTAAAGTGGCATTATTAAAGTGACGAGTGTTCCATTTTTATTAAAGTGGCCAATGATTTCAAGTCTGTATGTAGGCAGCAGCCTCTCTGTGCTAGTGATGGCTGTTTAAAAGTTTGATGGCCTTGAGATAGAAGCTGTTTTTCAGTCTCTCGGTCCCAGCTTTGATGTTCCTGTACCAACCTCGCCTGCTGGATGGTAGCGGGGTGAACAGGCAGTGGCTCGGGTCGTTGTTGTCCTTGATGATCTTTATGGCCTTCCTGTGACGTCGGCTGCTGTAAGTGTCCTAGAGGGCAGGTAGTTTGCCCCCGGTGATAGGCGCTGTTGCACCTTCTTCACCACACTGTCTGTGTGTGTGGACCATTTCAGTTTGTCAGTGATGTGTACGCTGAGGAACTTAAATCTTTCCACCTTCTCCACTACTGTCCCGTCGATGTGGATAGGGGGATGCTCCCTCTCCTGTTTCCTGAAGTCCACGATCATCTCCTTTGTTTTGTTGATGTTGAGTGAGAGGTTATTTTCCTGACACCACATTCTGAGAGCCCTCATCTCCTCCCTGTAGGCTGTCTTGTCATTGTTGGTAATCAAGCCTTCTATTGTTGTGTCGTCTGCAAAGTTGATGATTGAGTTGGAGGTGTGTATGGCCATGCAGTCGTGGGTGAACAGGGAGTAGAGGAGGAAGCTAAGCACACACCCTTGTGGGGCCCCAGTGTTGAGGATCAGCGAAGTGGAGATGTTGTTTCCTACCTTCACCACCTGGGGGCGGCCCAGTTGGAAGTCCAGGACCCAGTTGCACAGGGCGGGGTTGAGACCCAGGGCCTCAAGCTTAATGATGAGCTTCGAGGGTACAATGGTGTTGAATGCTCAGCTATAGTCAATGAACAGCATTCTTACATAGGTATTCCTCTTGTCCAGATGGGATAGGTCAGTGTGCAGTGTGATGGCAATTGCTTCGTCTGTGGACCTATTGGGGTGGTAAGCAAATTTAAGTGGGACGAGTGACAGGTAAGGTGGAGATGATATGATCCTTGACTAGTTTCTCAAAGCACTTCATGATGACAGAAGTGAGTGCTACGGGGCGATAGTCATTTAGTTCAGTTACCTTTGCTTTCTTGGTTACAGGAAAAATGGTGGCCATCTTGAAGCATGTGTGGACAGCAGACTGGGATAGGGAGAGATTGAATATGTCCATAAACACACCAGCCAGCTGGTCTGTGCATGCTCTGAGGACGCGGCTAGGGATGCCGCCTGGGCTGGCAGTCTTGCGAGGGTTAACACGTTAAATGTCTTACTCACGTTGGACGGAGAAGGAGAGCCCACAGCCCTTGGTAGCGGGCCGTGTCGGTGGCACTGCATTATCCTCAAAGCAGGCAAAGAAAGTGTTTAATTTGTCTGGAAGCAAGACGCCGGTGTTTGTGACGTGGCTGGTTTTCCTTTTTTGGCACTTGTGATGAGTACAGTACAATTGTGTAATAATCACTCTCAACTGGAACCAACAGTTTGTGTATACAACCATTGACAGAGCTCTTACATTCTGAACTGGGTTTCTTATTTGAGATTTCATAGGTTACAGGAATTTCTCCTTGACAACATTGGTAAGGATTGTGCAAGTAAGCGTAGGAGAGAGAGAGAGGTTGTGTAGTTTTTCTTTACATACAGTACTGCCCTCACTGAATGGCATTTCCAGGTTGCAGGTGTTTGTGTGCTTATGAGTGATATAGTATGTTAATGTGTTCTAACCAGGAAGTCTTTTATCTAGGGATCTCTTGGAAAGAGGGATATGCTTTATTACTGTGCTCTGCTGGTGACTTCCTCCTTTCCTTTCCACAGGTAAAGGCCCAGAGATGCTGTTAGCAGGACAGAAGCTGAATGACAATGAGTGGCACTCAGTGAAGGTGGTACGTCTTGGGAAGAACCTGCAGCTCTCTGTGGACAATGTGACTGTGGAAGGTAGGAGGGGAGAGCAGAGTCAAACCATAAGATGAAGGGAAACTGTGATCCTCATAATAATACACTAAATACCAAATAACATTTCATGTTCAGTTTGTGATCCTCTGTAGCTCAGGCGGTAGAACATGGTGCTTCACTGTAAGTCGCTTTAGATAGAAGTGTCTGCTAAGTGGTATATATTATGCCTATCATCATGTATTTATTCTACCCCAGGCCATATGGCCGGTGCCCACACCCGCCTGGAGTTCCACAACATTGAGACTGGCATCATGACAGAGAGACGCTTCATCTCTGTGGTGCCAACCAACTTCATAGGGCACCTGCAGGCCCTCTCCTTCAACGGCGTGCCCTACCTGGACCAGTGTAAGAACGGAGACATCTCCTACTGCGAACTCAACGCCCGCTTCGGCATGCGCCGCATTGTGGCAGACCCTGTGACCTTCCACAGCCGGGCCAGCTACCTAGCCTTCTCTACCCTGCAGGCCTACGCCTCCATGCACCTATTCTTCCAGTTCAAGACCACCTCCCCTGATGGCCTGCTCCTCTTCAACTCTGGAGACGGCAGTGACTTCATCATGGTGGAGCTGGTCAAAGGGTGAGTGGTGTGCTGGGGTAAAGACGGCAGTGACTTCATCATGGTGGAGCTGGTCAAAGGGTGAGTGGTGTGCTGGGGTAAAGACGGCAGTGACTTCATCATGGTGGAGCTGGTCAAAGGGTGAGTGGTGTGCTGGGGTAAAGACGGCAGTGACTTCATCATGGTGGAGCTGGTCAAAGGGTGAGTGGTGTGCTGGGGTAAAGACGGCAGTGACTTCATCATGGTGGAGCTGGTCAAAGGGTGAGTGGTGTGCTGGGGTAAAGACGGCAGTGACTTCATCATGGTGGAGCTGGTCAAAGGGTGAGTGGTGTGCTGGGGTAAAGACGGCAGTGACTTCATCATGGTGGAGCTGGTCAAAGGGTGAGTGGTGTGCTGGGGTAAAGACGGCAGTGACTTCATCATGGTGGAGCTGGTCAAAGGGTGAGTGGTGTGCTGGGGTAAAGACGGCAGTGACTTCATCATGGTGGAGCTGGTCAAAGGGTGAGTGGTGTGCTGGGGTAAAGACGGCAGTGACTTCATCATGGTGGAGCTGGTCAAAGGGTGTGTGGTGTGCTGGGGTGACCAGGAAGGGGTAAAGCTCCACCTTATATTCCAATGGGTTGGATTATTATAATTTTTAAAGACTGTGTTCAACCTATTTTGCAACATATTTTGTTAGGTGCTGTAACCATGCAGAGTGTGTATGGGATAGATTAATAATAGCACAGCTGCCTACCACTGTTCCCCTTTTTTCTTGCTCAACAAGTTATTTTCTGTAATATGGAATACTATGATTCGGTCACCCGGAGCCATATAAAGGGAATGTATTCAGAATGTTTTAGTGAAACGAGACAGATAGAGCGAGTAAGAGTGAAAGAGCGAACAATATTCCCACAGATGTTTAACCGCGGTCCAATTTTGCCCAGAAATACTGCCACACAGTAAACAATTAGTCAGCAGGAGTTATTCTAAGCTGTGGAGCCTTTAGGCAGCGGCACACAGAAATACTGGATACATGGGCTGAAGAGAGAACTCATATCTCTCAGTGCTGCTGGTACTACACTTTCTCTGATGATGTTTCTGTTCATATTATCAATATGCATTGAATCTGCATTTCAAAAGGACAGGATGTTGCAATATCATCCCTATCAATTGTAGATGTCCTTTACATTTGAATATTTACCTAGATACAGTATCTGTTAGTCAATCTGTAAATTGACTTGTGCATGATGTAATGTTGTGTTGTAGGTACATCCATTATGTGTTTGACCTGGGTAACGGACCGTCACTCATGAAGGGCAACTCTGAGAAGCCTCTCAACGACAACCAGTGGCACAACGTGGTGGTGTCCCGGGATGATAAAAACGTGCACATCCTCAAGACCGACTCCCGCACCGTCACCCAGCACTCCAACGGAGCCCGTAACCTGGACCTCAAAGGTATGGTATACGCTACCACTCCTCAAAACTGGCTCCAGCCATGGTACTCCTGCTAGGTATACAGTGCATTCGGAAAGTATTCAGACCCATTGACTTTTTCCACATTTGTTAGGTTACAGCCTTTTTCTAAAATTGATTGAATAGTTTTTTTCCCTCCTCTATCTACACATAATACCCCATAATGACAAAGCAAAAACTGTTTTTTTGAAATGTTGCTAATCTTTATTTTGTATTATAATAATCACATTTACTTATGTATACAGACCAATTACTCAGTACTGTGTTGAAGCTCCTTTAGCCTCAAGTCTTTTTGGGTATGAAGCTACAAGCTTGGCACACCTGTATTTGGGGAGTTACTCCCATTCTTCTTTGCAGATCCTCTCAAGCTCTGTCAGGTTGGATGGGGAGTGTTTCTGCACAGCTATTTTCTGGTCTCCAGAGATGTTCGATCGGGTTCAACTCTGGGCTCTGACTGATCCTCTCAAGGATATTGAAACTTGTCCCGAAGCCACTCCTGCATTGTCTTGGTTGTGTGCTTACGGTCGTTGTCCTGTTGGAAGGTGAACCTTCGCCCCAGTCTGAGGTGCTGAGCTCTCTTGATCAGGTTTTCATCAAGGTTCTCTCTGTACTTTGCTCCGTTCAGCTTTGCCTCGACCCTGACTAGTATCCCAGTCCATGCCGCTGACAAACATCCCCACCTCATGATGCTACCACCACCATGCTTCACCGTAGGGATAGTGCCAGGTTTCCTCCAGACGTGATGCTTGGCATTCAGGCCAAAGAGTTCAATCTTGGTTTCATCAGACCAGAGAATCTTGTTTCTCATGGTCTGAGAGTCTTTAAGTGCCTTTTGGCAAACTCCAAGCGGGCTGTCATGTGCATTTTACTGAGGAGTGGCTTCCGTCTGGTCACTACCATAAAGGTCAGATTTGTGGAGTGCTGCAGAGATGGTTGTCCTTCTGAAAGGTTCTCCCATCTCCACAGAGGAACTCTGGAGCTCTGTCAGAGTGACCATCGGGTTCTTAGTCACCCCTTCTCCCCTGATTGCTCAGTTTGGCTGGGCGGTCAGCTCTAGGAAGAGTCTTGGGGGTTCCAAACTTCTTCCATTTAAGAATGATTGCGGCCACTGTGTTTTTGGGGACCTTCAATGCTGCAAAAATGTTTTGGTATCCTTCCCCAGATCTGTGCCTTGACACAGTCCTGTCTCAGATCTCTACAGACAATTCCTTCGACCTCAGGGCTTGGTTTTTACTCTGACATGCACTGTCAACTGTGGGATCTTATATAGACAGTTGTGTGCCTTTCCACATCATGTCCAATCAAGTTGTAGAAACATCTCAAAGATGATCGATGGAAACAGGATGCGCCAAAACTCAGTTTTGAGTCTCATAGCAAAGGTTCTGAATAATTATGTAAATAAGGTATCTGTTTTTTATTTGTAATAAATTTGCTAAAATGTCTAAAAACCTGTTTTCACTTTGTCATTATGTAGTATTGTATGTATATAGCTAAGGGTTATTATAATTGTTTAATCCATTTTAGAATATGGCTGTAATGTAACAAAATTTGGAAAAAGTCAAGGAGTCTGAATACTTTCCAAAGGCACTGTATATAATATAGGGAGTGGACTCAAAGTGCTTATTTTCTTAGTGCAGTATTTCAGATCAACAGACACTAAAATCCGACTGTCAGAAGCACACATCTGTGTTTGTTGCTGTCAAAACGCTGAATACAGACACCAGCTATGATTGCTGTGTTGTTCAATAGGCTTTATGAAGATAAAGGAGTCAAAATGAATTCGTTTTTTTGGAAGACTGTCATGCCGAGGAGAGGAATGCTTTGGGTGGGAAGAAAATTAAGTCTTTGTACTTAGTGAATGAAAGTGAAATGAGATTAAAAGAGAGGTGATCAAAGAGTGCCAGCAGTGGACAGAGAACAGCAGGGAGAACAGCAGGGAGAAGCCGCAGCAGCAGAGAGCAGAGAGCAGCAGCAGAGAGCAGCAGCTGCAGCAGCTGCAGCAGAGAACAGCAGCAGAATTTATCTACCTGCAACAGGCGGACTGCATGACCTTCATGTTACCAATCCAAGTGCACACAGGCCTATTTACCCAATTATAATGCCATCCTGGGGTATGGGCCCATGAAATTGCACAATTTTCTGTGATCCAGATCACTGGCCTTGCTTTGTACTGGAGGCTGGAATGGTATTATGAGAGCTCTGATGGGCTGTACATAGGGAACCGTTAGGTGATTAATGCCTGACAGATTGCCCTTGCTGTAGGTATTTACAGATGTTGTTGACCAGTTAGCATACTTGTTAGTGCTTCCTCTCATGGCAACAACACTACAGATCAGGATAGGGAAAGCTATGTCAAGGAAAAAGGTTTCTAACGCAGTAGAACGTCTCTATCTAAACTCAGCAAAAAAAAAGTCCCTTTTTCAGGACCCTGTCTTTCAAAGATAATTCGTAAAAAACAAATAACTTCACAGATCTTCATTGTAAAGGGTATAAACACTGTTTCCCATGCTTGTTCAATGAACCATACACAATTAATGAACATGCACCTGTGGAACGGTCGTTAAGACACCAACAGCTTACAGACAGTAGGCAATTAAGGTCACAGTTATGGAAACTTAGGACACTAAAGAGGACTTTCTACTGACTCTGAAAAACACCAAAAGAGAGATGCCCAGGGTCCCTGCTCATCTGCGTGAACGTGCCTTAGGCATGCTGCAAGGAGGCATGAGGACTGCAGATGTGGCCAGGGCAATAAATTGCAATGTCCGTACTGTGAGACGCCTAAGACAGCGCTACAGGGAGACAGGACGGACAGCAGATCAACCTGGCAGTGGCAGACCACATGTAACAACAACCTGCACAGGATCGGTACATCCAAACATCACAACTACGGGACAGGTACAGGATGGCAACAGCAACTGCCCGAGTTACACCAGGAACGCACAATCCCTCCATCAGTGCTCAGACTGTACGCAATAGGCTGAGAGAGGCTGGACTGGGGGCTTGTAGGCCTGTTGTAAGGCAGGTCCTCACCAGACATCACCGGCAACAACGTCGCCTATGGGCACAAACCCACCGTCGCTAGACCAGACAGGACTGTCAAAAAGTGCTCTTCACTGACGAGTCGCGGTTTTGTCTCACCAGGGGTGATGGTCGGATTTGCGTTTATTGTCGAAGGAATGAGCGTTACACCTAGGCCTGTATTCTGGAGCGGGATCGATTTGGAGGTGGAGGGTCCGTCATGGTCTGGGGCGATGTGTCACAGCATCATCGGACTGAGCTTGTTGTCATTGCAGGCAATCTCAACGCTGTGTGTTACAGGGATGACATCCTCCTCCCTCATGTTGTACCCTTCCTGCAGGCTCATCCTGACATGACCCTCCAGCATGACAATGCCACCAGCCATACTGCTCGTTCTGTGTGCGTGATTTCCTGCAAGACAGGAATGTCAGTGTTCTGCCGTGGCCAGCGAAGAGCCCGGATCTCAATCCCATTGAGCACGTCTGGAACCTGTTGGATCAGAGGGTGAGGGCTAGGGCCATTCCCCACAGAAATGTCTGGGACATTGCAGGTGCCTTGGTGGAAGAGTGGGGTAACATCTCACAGCAAGAACTGGCAAATCTGGTGCAGTCCATGAGGAGGAGATGCACTGCAGCACTTAATGCAGCTGGTGGCCACACCAGATACTGACTGTTACTTTTGATTTTGAACCCCCCTTTGTTCAGGGACACATTATTCCACTTCTCTTAGTCACATGTCTGTGGAACTTGTTCAGTTTATGTCTCAGTTGTTGAATCTTGTTATTTTCATACAAATATTTACACATGTTAAGTTTTCTGAAAATAAACGCAGTTGACAGTGAGAGGACGTTTCTTTTTTTGCTGAGTTTATATGGTCAACAAAGGGCATTTAGAAACATAGCCATTAAACCGTTTTATTGTGAGAGTGCCTGAGGCTCTACAACAGGGTTCCAAAATATATATTGTTTTATTACGCCCCTCAAGTTTTCTGAGGAAAACATTTATTTAGGATATTGGATATATAACACTGTAAACTCACCAGGAAATGAGCTCAAAGTGATTTTAATTTAGGTAATATCTTACCAAGTATTCCCACCCATACAGAAAGGCATACAGTTGAATTCGGAAGTTCACATACACTTAGGTTGGAGTCATTAAAACTCATTTTTCAACCACTCCACACATTTCATGTTCACAAACTATAGTTTTGGCAAGTTGGTTAGGACATCTACATTGTGTACGACACAAGTCATTTTTCCAACAATTGTTTACAGCCAGATTATTTCACTTATAATTCACTGTATCACAATTCCAGTGGGTCAGACGTATACATACATTAAGTTGACTGTGCCTTTAAACAGCTTGGAAAATTCCAAAAAATGATGTCACTGCTTTAGAAGCTTCTGATAGGCTAATTGACATAATTTGAGTCAATTGGAGGTGTACCTGTGGATGTATTTCAAAGCCTACATTCAAACTCCGTGCCTCTTTGCTTGACATCATGGGAAAATCAAGAGAAATCAGAAGGGACCTCAGATACAAATTGTAGACCTCCACAAGTCTGGTTCATCTTTGGGAGCAATTTACAAACACCTGAAGGTACTACGTTCATCTGTACAAACAATAATATGCAAGTATAAACCCCATGGGACCATGCAGCCGTCATACTGCTCAGGAAGGAGACACGTTCTGTCTCCTAGAGATGAACGTACTTTGGTGAAAATCAATCCCAGAACAACAGCAAAGGACCTTGTGAACATGCTGGAGGAAATGGGTACAAAAGTATCTACACTGCTCAAAAAAATAAATGGAACACTTAAACAACACAACGTAACTCCAAGTCAATCACACTTCTGTGAAATCAAACTGTCCACTTAGGAAGCAACACTGATTGACAATACATTTCACATGCTGTTGTGCAAATGGAATAGACAAAAGGTGGAAATTATAGGCAATTAGCAAGACACCCCCCAAAACAGGAGTGATTCTGCAGGTGGTGACCACAGACCACTTCTCAGTTCCTATGCTTCCTGGCTGATGTTTTGGTCACTTTTGAATGCTTGCGGTGCTCTCACTCTAGTGGTAGCATGAGACGGAGTCTACAACCCACACAAGTGGCTCAGGTAGTGCAGTTCATCCAGGATGGCACATCAATGCGAACTGTGGCAAAAAGGTTTGCTGTGTCTGTCAGCGTAGTGTCCAGAGCATGCAGGCGCTACCAGGAGACAGGCCAGTACATCAGGAGATGTGGAGGAGGCCGTAGGAGGGCAACAACCCAGCAGCAGGACCGGTACCTCCACCTTAGTGCAAGGAGGTGCACTGCCAGAGCCCTGCAAAATGACCTCCAGCAGGCCACAAATGTTCATGTGTCAGCATATGGTCTCACAAGGGGTCTGAGGATCTCATCTCGGTACCTAATGGCAGTCAGGCTACCTCTGGCGAGCACATGGAGGGCTGTGCGGCCCCACAAAGAAATGCCACCCCACACCATGACTGACCCATCGCCAAACCGGTCATGCTGGAGGATGTTGCAGGCGGCAGAACGTTCTCCACGGCGTCTCCAGACTCTGTCACGTCTGTCACATGTGCTCATGTGCTCAGTGTGAACCTGCTTTCATCTGTGAAGAGCACAGGGCGCCAGTGGCGAATTTGCCAATCTTGGTGTTCTCTGGCAAATGCTAAACGTCCTGCACGTGTTGGGCTGTAAGCACAACCCCCACCTGTGGACGTCGGGCCCTCATACCACCCTCATGGAGTCTGTTTCTGACCGTTTGAGCAGACACATGCACATTTGTGGCCTGCTGGAGGTCATTTTGCAGGGCTCTGGCAGTGCACCTCCTTGCACAAAGGCGGAGGTAGCGGTCCTGCTGCTGGGTTGTTGCCCTCCTACGGCCTCCTCCACGTCTGGCCTGTCTCCTGGTAGCGCCTGCATGCTCTGGACACTACGCTGACAGACACAGCAAACCTTTTTGCCACAGTTCGCATTGATGTGCCATCCTGGATGAACTGCACTACCTGAGCCACTTGTGTGGGTTGTAGACTCCGTCTCATGCTACCACTAGAGTGAGAGCACCGCCAGCATTCAAAAGTGACCAAAACATCAGCCAGGAAGCATAGGAACTGAGAAGTGGTCTGTGGTCACCACCTGCAGAATCACTCCTGTTTTGGGGGGTGTCTTGCTAATTGCCTATAATTTCCACTTTTTGTCTATTCCATTTGCACAACAGCATGTGAAATTTATTGTCAATCGGTGTTGCTTCCTAAGTGGACAGTTTGATTTCACAGAAGTGTGATTGACTTGGAGTAATATTGTGTTGTTTAAGTGTTCCCTTTATTTTTTTGAGCAGTGTATATCCACAGTAAAAATTAGTCCTATATCGACATAACCTGAAATGCCGCTCAGCAAGGAAGAAGCCACTGCCCCAAAACCTCCATAAAAAAGCCAGACTAAGATTTGCAACTGCACATGGGGACAAAGATCGTACTGTTTGGAGAAATGTCCTCTATTCTGATGAAACAAAAATAGAACTGTTTGGCCATAATAACCATTGTTATGTTTGGAGGAAAAAGGAGGCTTGCAAGCCGAAGAACACCATCCCAACCGTGAAGCACGGGTGTGGCAGCATCATCTTGTGGGGGTGGTTTTCTGCAGGAGGGACTGGTGCACTTCACAAACTAGATGGCATCATGAGAAAATAACATTATGTGGATGTATTGAAGCAACATCTCAAGACATCAGTCAGGAAGTTAAAGCTTGGTCGCAAATGGGTCTTCCAAATGGACAATGACCCCAAGCATACTTCCAAAGTTGTGGCAAAATGGCGTAAGGACAACAAAGTCAAGGTATTGGAGTGGCCATCACAAAGCCCTGATCTCAATCCTATAGAAAATGTGTGGGCAGACCTGAAAAAGTGTGTGAGAGCAAGGAGGCCTACAAACCTGACTCAGTTACACCAGCTCTGTCAGGAGGAATGGGCCAAAATCCACCCAACTTATTGTGGGAAGCTTGTGGAAGGCTACCCGATATGTTTAACTCAAGTTAAACAATTTAAAGGCAATGCTACCAAATACTAATTGAGTGTATGTAAACTTCCGACCCACCGGGAATGTGATGAAAGAAATGAAAGCTGACAAATCATTCTCTCTACTATTATTCTGACATTTGACATTCTTAAAATAAAGTGGTGATCCTAATTGACCCAAGACAGGGATTTTTACTAGGATTAAATGTCAGGAATTTGGAAAAAAACGAGTTTAAATGTATTTGGCTAAGGTAAACTTCTGACTTCAACTGTATGTGATCCTGATGTAATCAAGGTTTGAAATGATTCTGTTTTTGTCAATACTATGTGTTTAGGACTCTTGTGGTCAGTTTGCAGTCCGACCAGCCGCTCAAGGAGGCCCACAGCTGAACATAATCGGGGATCCCTCTACAGTGTTTAATTTCCTTGAAAAAATTACTTTAAATGTCTTGAAAGAACAGCTTTTACAGATGGCTCAAGCATTACAGTGTATGCAATATATTTGAGACGTGTATCGGAATCGGAAGGGTCCATGTAGTGTCACAGAGGTGTTTCTGCAGTCAGAAAAGCCTTCAGTTGCTCTACTCTGTTACACAGAGTATTCTCAGTAGAAATAGACTCGTGGTATGAACACTAGAGTATGTTGGTTTTGAAAGGGAAGACATACAGTAGCTAGTACATCAGTCTGTACGTCAGAGGGGATTTTGTTTGACGTTTCTTCTTGACTTGAAGTTCTAGGCTTAAACTAGTGTTAGGTTGTTGGTAACCAAAGAAATTGATGTAATTTACCTATGTGATAGGGAATTTAATAAAATAAGTTTGATAAATATACATTTGTTGTAACCACACACAGTACTAGGCAACATGTTTTTGATTACCATAACAACCCTAGTTGTAACCACGCACAGTACTAGGCAACATGTTTTTGATTACCATAACAACCCTAGTTGTAACCACACACAGTACTAGGCAACATGTTTTTGATTACCATAACAACCCTAGTTGTAACCACACACAGTACTAGGCAACATGTTTTTGATTACCATAACAACCCTAGTTGTAACCACACACAGTACTAGGCAACATGTTTTTGATTACCATAACAACCCTAGTTGTAACCACGCACAGTACTAGGCAACATGTTTTGGGATAAATATTTTGGGTAACAGCAGCTGTACCAATTATGTGTTAGTTTCAGTGTTAGACCCACATTAATATTATTCTTCAATCTTGTTATTGTAGACCTTCACCATTAATGCTCCTTAATCCTCACCGTATAGGGTCTGCATAGCACATCCTCTTCTAGTTTATTTCATCTACTTTTGTCTCTCACTTTGTTCCTCAGAACATTAAAGATTCATTTAAGTTTCTCCATATCCCAAGGGTCCGCAGGCTGAACTTCTTGTGTAATCAGTATAAGCCAAATAAACCAGACTATGAAATCATACTTTTTTTCCTGTGCTGTATAAATTAACAGGGTACCGTTTAAAGCAATGTAAGACATTTTAATATGCTGTTAAATGAAACTTCTCATTTTTATGTCCTGCAGGTTTTAAATGACTGTACACCAGTTTGGTATTATCCTTGCGTTATCAGCCATGTAGCATTTCACATATTTCTGCAGAGAAAATAAACAGATTTTCTTTGCTATTTTTGCCAATAAACATCACAGAGGAATTCTCAGATACTGTATGTACATTTCTCGGCTTGCAATTTACATATAATCTGTGAATGATTACTGTGGCTGGGAGGGTTACTATTAAAGTAAACACTCTCTTGAGAGGAGCATCAATCTGATGAAAACAGATCATCATTGGTTTAAATGACTTAGAGCTGTGTTCACCTGCATCTGATGCAACATGACACCAAATGGCTTCTTGGAGGTTGTAAATCGTAAGGAGATCTGTCTGATCTGAACGTTAACTAGCATTATCAGAGGCCTATAATTGCAGAACATTTATCAAACACAAAGCAGGTGTAAGGGTATCAGATTTGTTCATGGCTGCTTTAACTCAATGAGTGACGGTTGCTAAAACCTCCCACTACCTGGAGGCGTATCTGCTGTGACTACTGAGAATAATCATTCTCTTCCAGGAACACATGCTCTGATTGATTGATGCTGTGTGTTCCAGGGGATCTGTATCTTGGTGGTGTGGCGAAGACCATGTACAGTAGCCTGCCCAAGCTGATCGCGTCCCGCGATGGGTACCAGGGCTGCCTGGCCTCCGTGGACCTGAACGGGAGACTTCCTGACCTGATGGCAGACGCCCTCCACAGGGTGGGCCAGGTGGAGCGGGGCTGTGGAGGTACGTATTAACAGGGGCACAGCCATGGGGTCATGAAAACCTCCGAGGAGCAGGCCATCACCTGTGGATCCACCTTATGGTTCACTGCATGTCCTTTTCCTCCCCCCTCCCCTCCCCAGGCCCGAGCAGCACCTGTACAGAGGACTCGTGCCATCACCAGGGGGTGTGTCTCCAGCAGTGGGAGGGCTTCTCCTGTGACTGCACCATGACCTCCCATGGAGGAGCATTCTGCAGCGACCGTGAGTACTATCTCTTTCATCTGACTGGTTCAAAACTACGCTATCTGTCCTTTCTCCTTTCCTTGTGACTTTACCTTGACATCATTGGAAAACGTCACAGAGTGAGGAATGGAGAGAAGGTTGAAGTTGCATTTGAATGGTTTATTTTAGGGCGCTTTCACATATCCCCTTATGATCCTGGAGCGTTTGGTACCCTGATTAATGCTATAAAGCATGTGTGAAATTCAAACGAAACCCGCCTGTAACGAATCCTGGACCTGCATGAGAAAGCAGGTCCAAGATCCAGGACACGAGTACCAGGTATTGTGACGCTGCAGCGCGAGTTGCGTGGAACTTTTTTGCATGTTGTAAACAAGCTAACTCACCTGCTTGAAGAATCCGCATCTTGTTAATCGCACCCTGAAACAGTTATTTTCAGGTCTTGTGAAAGCAAAACGTATTCTGTAAAATTCTCACAAACGCTCCAGGAAACCGAACCAGGGTACCGAATTTCATGTGTGAAAACGCCTTTAGTGTGCATTATTTTCACCTGTCAAATTGTGTCATTGTTGGCACAAAATAATTATGTGCCTTCAATTGCAAAACCTTTTTCTCAAATGATGTGCGTGCATCCTCTGCAAACCAGAACAGGTAAGGAAGTATCATGCATCCTTCCTTCATTCATCAACAATTATTGACATCGTAACCGTCCTTCGTGGCTGCCAGTTAGAGACATCTGGCTCATTAACGGCAGAGAAGAAGGATCCACTTCTGGTCACCTAAAGTCATTATGGCTGGGTCAAACTAACAGACCCACGTTGACCTTTCTGTAAGGAGGCTTCTCTTATGCACTTCTTCAAAGCCTCTCATCTGAGGTGTTCATGTCTCTGCATTACAATGAGACCATTCATCCATTAGGCATTGTTATTGACTTCCAGGTTCTACGTATGTACACACTAAATGACAGATTATTGGTACCTCTCTTCTAATGTAAGTTTCCCCTGAACATGTCTGATTCTAGAGTAGTGTGTGCTAATAGAAACATGCTCATGCTATAGTAGGTGAACAGGAGTCTATTCTCCCTGGAGATGTTTTTCTTTCTTTTAAATCATTTATTATAATGTCAGACAACATTTTGTATGATAACAAAAACAGCTCATCTTTCTGTTGTGAGAGGTGTGTGTTTGGGGGGTTGAGAGGTGTGTGTTTGGGGGGTTGAGAGGTGTGTGTTTGGGGGGTTGAGAGGCGTGTGTTTGGGGGGTTGAGAGGTGTGTGTTTGGAGGGTTGAGAGGTGTGTGTTTGGGGGGTTGAGAGTTGTGTGTTTGGGGGGTTGAGAAGTGTGTGTGTGTGGGGGTGAGAGGTGTGAAGGTGAGAGGTGTGTGTGTGGGTGGGTGGGAGAGGTGTCTGGGGGTAAGAGGTGGGGGTGAGGTGTGTTTGTGGGGGGGTGAGAGGTTTGCGTGTGTGTGGCGGGGGGGTGACATTGCAAGGAAAAGACGTCTTGTTTTCGCTCTCCCTTCATTTTGCTTCCATGAATATGTTCTGGGGGACAGTCTAATGAGCTACATGACAATAAACTGGCTTTTATTCTCTACTCTATTAATACTACAAATACATTTCAGGTGTGTGTTTGTGTGTGTGTGTATTAATGCTTTTTTCTGTTACTTTGACTTCACAGTTGATTTCTTCCTCTGTAGTAAATAACTATTGTTTTTTTAATGAAAATTCAGAGCGTCTTATTGGTTACAATAGCAGGAGATTATCATAAGCTTTCTGTGAAGTGGCCTTGAAGCCTAATTTGCTGCAGTGACGTGCAGAAATAATGATATGTAATGGTGCTTGCATTTGTTTATTCTTCGGAGTTACTAGACCTACAACGATATATGATGCGGTACTTTAGTAACTTTCTCTTCAAGCTCCCTGGGGGAGTCATTACAGTAGATTATCATTTTCAGAAAGCAACAAACACTGTTACAGCCTCATTACAATGACAAAGACAGGGAGGATTGAGCTACTGCTATAGCCTTACTCAGGGGGGGAAAGTAATGGCGGGTATGGTACGGCGTCCCAGCAAAATAAATAGTGGGGGTACACTGTACCGGTGAAACATGAGCCTATCACAGAATTTAAAACAGCGTTTAATTAAAACTAGTCTACTACACCACTTTCAGAGGAATGAGAAATGAGCGAATGGACTTGAAAATGGGTCGTATATCCTACGCTCCAAAATGTGATGTGGTTCCAAGAGAACACTGAACCTTTGCCAAGGCAGAGATGAGTTTCCGACAACAAGATGCGCGTAGACACCAGTGGACGCGTAAATTCTCACCTAATGACAATCGCCAAATGTCATAACACTTTTTGGTGTTTTGTTTAACAGATCTCTTTTCATTCACCGCTGTTTGGAGGCTGGAAATGTGTTGTGAGTGGATGAACGTGTGCGGGTAGCCTGGTAAAGGAGCCCTTTGAAGGGATTGTTTGACAAGCAGATGAAACATCGTGTCTGGTTGAGTTTATGCCACAATAAAAGGTAACACATTTTTTAAGGTTAAATGACAAATCTTTACTCTAGGCCCACAGAGATCCTATTGAATTAATAGGGATTCTACACTGGAAAAAAATATGTAAACGCACATGCAACAATTCAAACATTTTACTGAGTTGCAGTTCATATGAGGAACTCAGTCAATTGAAATAAATTCATTAGGCCCTAATCTATGGATTTCACAACTGGAAATACCGTTATGCATCTGTTGGTCACAGATACCTTTAAAAAAAGGTGTGGGCATGGATCAGGAAACCAGTCAGTATCTGGTATGACCAACATTTGCCTCATGCAGCGTGACACATCTCCTTCGCATAGAGTTGATCAGGCTGTTGATTGTGGCCTGTGGAATGTTGTCCCACTCCTTTTCAATGGCTGTGCAAAGTTGCTGGATATGGGCGGGAACTGGAACACGCTGTTGTACACGTCAATCCAGAGCATCCCAAACATGCTCAATGTGTGACATGTCTGGTGAGTATCCAAGCCATGGAAGAACGGGGACATTTTCAGCTTCCAGTATTTTGTACAGATCTTTACGACAATGGGCCATGCATTATCATGCTGAAACATGAGATTATGGAGGCGGATAAATGGCACGATAATGGACCTCAGGATCTCATCACGCTATCTCTGTGCATTCACATTGCCATCGATAAAACACAATTGTGTTCGTTGTCCGTAGCTTATGCCTGTCCATATCATAACCCCACCGCCACCATGGGAAGAGCACACTTCTCCAGCGTGCCAGTGGCCATTGAAGGTAAGCATTTCATTTGCTTACTGAAGTCGGTTACGAGGCCGAACTGCAGTCAGATCAAGACCCTGGTGAGAATGACGAGCATGCAGATGAGCTTCCCTGAGACAGTGTCTGACATAAATTCTTCGGATGTGCAAACCCCTCAGTTTCATCAGCTGTCTGGGTGGCTCATCTCAGACCAACCCGCAGGTGGGCTGGCGTGGTTACATGTGGTCTGCGTTTGTGAGGCTGATTGGACGTACTACCGAATTCTCTAAAACAACTTTGGAGGTAGCTTATGGTATAGAAATAAACATTACATTCTCTGGTGGACAATCCTGCAGGCAGAATGCCAATTGTATGCTCCCTCAAAACTTGAGGCATCTGTGGTATTTTGTTGTGTGGCAAAACTGCACATTTTACAGTGGCTTTTTATTGTCCCCAGCACAAGGTGCACCTGTGTAATGATCATGCCGTTTAATCAGCTTCTTGATATGCCACATCTGTCAGGTAGATGGATTATCTTGGCAAAGGAGAAATGCTCACTGGCAGTGATGTAAACAAATTTGTGCACACAATTTGAGATGATAAAGGACTGGGGATGTTGTATTGATGTCAATGTCTCTGTTCTCAAATTTGAAAACGTACAAATAAAGTATAAAAAGGGAAATAAGCTGTGCAGGCTCAGTTCAGATATTTTAAAAACCAAACTAAATATTCCAGTTCTTACTTTGTTGTTCTACCCTCAAACAATGACCATCAATGTGCTTGTTGTGTGTGTTGTCTGAACAATGCTATAGCTTTAGGTCCTAGACTACTCATCACAGACGTCCAGATGTTTGGATAGCTTGGATAGAGAGCTTGGATAGAGAGCCACCAGGTTGTTGTTCTCAGGCTAGGGATCTTTCTGCAAGGCAAACAAATGAAGGGTTTAATTTTAGGTTAACCTCTGTAATGAGGTGGGATTTTTTTTGCAATATTTATGATCTTTCTTCACACTGCCTGGATGTGGGGAAGAATGAGCAACACATAGTGAATCAGACTGCGTCTGTCTTTGGGATATATGCTATTGTACTTTGTTTTAGTTGTATTTAGCAATAGCCTTAACAAAAGACTGAACATAATAACACCAATATACAGTATTGAGTATTTAATTGAATTATTAAGGTTAATTTGTAATATATGTTTGAGAAAAGGGATTTCAATGTAAGAACTTTAGCAAAAATCAAGTTAAACAGTGAATCATGTCACATTTGGTTCTCAGGGACCCCACCTCTCCATTTCTTCTCCTAACTTCTTGGACTACCATTAGAAAACACAACATGTTTCAGCTCTTCTAGTGTGCTGCCCTTAAGGACGCAGCTTGATAGTCCCTCTTCAGGCCGTCATCTCTATGGCAGCTGCTCAGATTTCCCAGAGTTCCTGGTGCTAAGGATGCTTTGGATTGCACCTCAGTCTCAACCCTTGAGCTGTAGCTAGCAAATACACAAAAGAGATGCTAACTTCCTTGTCCTCTGTTATTGAATTGTCAACAAAGCAGCATGACAAAATTATTATGCCAAGTTTCAAATTACCGGTTGTTTCTTTGAGAAGATCAACAGCATAAATGCACCTATTTCACTTTTGCATGTAAAAAACAAATCCCCACTGCTGCACATGCTGCCACTATTTTCATGACCAACTACACTGAACAGAAATATAAACCATAAAGTAATCCAACAATGTGTACACTGCCTTCTTGTCTATTTTCAAGTCTTCTCTCATTGATCAATACAGGTGTCTGTCATCATGACATGCGGCACATTGTGGTAGAAGCCCACCTGTCTCGATCAATGAGAGAAGACTTGAAATAGATAAGATGGCGCCGTACACTGTTGGATTACTTCAAGGAGCAAAAATGTATTTATTTTAATAAAGGAGCATTTTCTAAATTCAAACGGACCCCCTGCAACTGGACACAGACATTTTGAGACTCCTGTTTCCACGAATCGAGGACGAAGACAGCATCGCCACGGTTGATCAAATTCTCTGTGCAGAACCAAACACTACCTATCCTGTAGCTCTCAATAAAGGATACCAAATATCTTTGATAAAATCTCATTATATGTTGTGACAATCTGTAGTTACAGTTCTCTACACCTAAGACACACTGAACTGTACTGTATGTTTCTGTATGTAATTTTTACCAGATTTCATTCTTGATGAATACCCAGTTCTCTTTTTAAGTTAGCATGCCTACGTTGTGAAAAGTCTTAGGAGGACAGTTCTTACACGGTATGTAGTATTGTGTATGGGAGATTGAGGAGAAATGGCACCTTTCAATCATTCTCATACACAACAATACATTTACTGTCTCTAAGCACAACTGAAACCCCCTTCTCCATCTCAAAGACCTATCTGTAAACTTCCCCAGCCCATTGACTTTAACTGAATTTTGTAGACGTATCTTTGTATTATGTTTTGAGTACCTGCACAGAGAAGAATGTTGTCATTACTGTTGTAGTCTTGATTTTGTTGATTTTTAGCCCTATTCAGTGGTAGGGCTGTCTTTCTCTCTCAGGTCTGGTCAGTGGTAGGGCTGTCTGTTTCTCAGGTCTAGTCAGTGGTAGGGCTGTCTGTTTCTCAGGTCTAGTCAGTGGTAGGGCTGTCTTTCTCAGGTCTAGTCAGTGGTAGGGCTGTCTTTCTCAGGTCTAGTCAGTGGTAGGGCTGTCTGTCTCTCAGGTCTAGTCAGTGGTAGGGCTGTCTGTCTCTCAGGTCTAGTCAGTGGTAGGGATGTCTGTTTTTCAGGTCTAGTCAGTGGTAGGGCTGTCTGTCTCTCTCAGGTCTAGTCAGTGGTAGGACTGTCTGTCTCTCTCAGGTCTGGTCAGTGGTAGGGCTGTCTGTCTCGCTCAGGTCTGGTCAGTGATACGGCTGTCTGTCTCAGGTCTAGTCAGTGGTAGGGCTGTCTGTCTCTCAGGTCTAGTCAGTGGTAGGGCTGTCTGTCTCTCAGGTCTAGTCAGTGGTAGGGATGTCTGTTTTTCAGGTCTAGTCAGTGGTAGGGCTGTCTGTCTCTCTCAGGTCTAGTCAGTGGTAGGACTGTCTGTCTCTCTCAGGTCTGGTCAGTGATACGGCTGTCTGTCTCTCTCAGGTATGTCTGTGTATGTCCAGCTCTGCCAGGTAGGTGATGTAGCCACCCTGCATGAGTCAGACAGAACAAAACATAACACAAGCCCTAAGGAACTGCCTGCTTGCTCAGCTCAGAAACGCTTCATTACACAGGCAACAAAGCATGAGCATCTTGTAATTCTATGGCAGGGCTCCCTGGGCCATAAACAGATACGTCTTAATAGGACACTGTGTTAAAATAAAATAAAATTTTACTTGTCACATGCTTTGTAAACAACATGTGTAGACTGACAGTGAAATGCTTACTTACTGGTCCTTTTCCAACAATGCAAAGTTTAAAATAAAAAAATATAAAATAAAATAGAAATAGTGACAGTGAATAACAATGACAAGTAAAAAATGACATGACTATATACAGGGAGTACCAGTACCGAGTCGATGTGCGAGGAAATTGATGTAGCTATGTATACTGAACAAACATATCAATGCAACATGCAACAATTTCAACTATTTTACTGAGTTACAGTTCATGTAAGGAAATCAGTCAATTTAAATAAATAAATTGGGCCCTAATCTATGTGTGAGCCTGGAGGGCAAAGGGAGGTCATAAGTCCACCCTTTTGGGATCCAGGCTCACCCACTGGAAATTCGTTTTTCCCCACAAAAGGGCTTTATTACAGACATAAATAGTCCTCAGACTTTGGAGGCTGCTTATGGGAGAGAAGTGAACATTAAATTCTCTGGCAACAGCTCTGGTGGGCATTCCTGCAGTCTTCATGGCAATTGCATGCTCCCTCAAAACGTGATACATCTGTGGCATTGTGTTGTGTGACAAACTGCAAATTTTAGTGGCCTTTTATTGTCCCCCGCACAAGGTGCACCTGTGTAATTATTATGCCGTTTAATCAGCTCCTTGATATGCCACAACTGTAAGGTTGGATGGATTACCTTGGCAAATGAGAAATGCTCAATAACAGGGATGTAAACAAATTTGTACACACAATTTGAGAGAAATAAGCGTAAGGATTTATTTCAGCTCATGAAACATTGGACACAATACCCCATAATAACAAAGCAAAACAGGTATTTACACATTTTTGCAAATTTACAAAAAAAATACAAGCTGAATAACCTTAGAAGTATTCAGACCCTTTGCTATGAGACTCGAAATTGAGCTCCGGTGCATCCTGTTTCCATTGATCAGCCTTAAGATGTTTCTACAACATGATTGGATATATCAATTGATTGGACATGATTTGGAAAGGCACACCTGTCTACAGTTGAAGTTGGAAGTTTACATACACCTGAGCCAAATGAATTTAAACTCAGTTTTTCACAATTCCTGACATTTAATCTTAGTAAAAATTCCCTGTCTTAGGTCAGTTAGGATCACCACTTTATTTTAAGAATGTGAAATATCAGAACAATAGTAGAGAGAATGATTTATTTCAGCTTTTATTTATTTCATTACATTCCCAGTGGGTCAGAAGTTTACATACACTCAATTAGTATTTGATAGTGTTGCCTTTAAATTGTTTAACTTGGGTCAAACGTTTCGGGTAGCCTTCCAAAAGCTTCCCACAATAAGTTGGGTGAATTTTGGCCCATTCCTCCTGACAGAGCTGGTGTAACTGAGCCAGGTTTGTAGGCCTCCTTGCTCGCACACGCTTTTTCAGTTCTGCCCACACATTTTCTATGTGATTGAGGTCATGGCTTTGTGATTGCCACTCCAATACCTTGACTTTGTTGTCCTTAAGCCATTTTGCCACAATTGGAAGTATGCTTGGTCATTGTCCATTTGGAAGACCCATTTGTGACCAAGCTTTAACTTCCTGACTGATGGCTTGAGATGTTGATTCAATATATCCACACAATTTTCCTACCTCATGATGCCATCTATTTTGTGAAGTGCACCAGCCCCTCCTGCAGCAAAGCACCCCCACAACATGATGCTGCCACCCCCGTGCTTCACGGTTGGGATGGTGTTCTTCGGCTTGCAAGCCTCCCCCTTTTTCCTCTAAACATAACGATGGTCATTATGGCCAAACAGTTCTATTTTTGTTTCATCAGACTAGAGGACATTTCTCCAAACAGTACGATCTTTGTCCCCATGTGCAGTTGCAAACCATAGTCTGGCTTTTTTATGGAGGTTTTGGAGCAACGGCTTCTTCCTTGCTGAGCGGCCTTTCAGGTAATGTCGATATAGGACTCGTTTTACTGTGGCTATAGAAACTTTTGTACCTGTTTCCTCTAGCATCTTCACAAGGTCCTTTGCTGTTGTTCTGAGATTTATTTGCACTTTTCGCACCAAAGTACGTTCTTCTCTAGGAGACAGAACGCGTTTCCTTCCTGAGCGGTATGGCGGCTGCGTGGTCCCGTTTGGCCCTTTGGCCTTGAAAATGTTAACCTGTTTGAAGGTTGCAGAGAGCAAGATCACACAGTCATCCAGAACAGCTGGTGCTTTCGTGCATGGCTCAGTGTTCCTTGCCTCAAAGTGAACATAGAAGGCATTTAGCTCGTCTGGTAGGCTTGCGTCGCTAAGCAGCTCACGGCTGGGTTTCTCTTTGTAATCCATGATAGTTTGCATCCGTGCCACATTCGTCGAGAGTCCGAGCCGGAGTTGTAAGATTCGAGCTTAGTCCTGTATTGACGCTTTGCCTGTTTGATGGCTCGTCGTAGTTCGTTGTGGGATCAATTCAGTGTTGACAGTGTGTGTTTCTAACGAATTACTAGTAAAATTACGCGTGTTTAGTGATACATTAAATGTCCTCTTCCTACAATAGTCAATTATATGCTTGTTGTGTTTCTATTTAACAGTGTTATTGACCAGAGGCCCATGCAGTAAGCCCTATTTGTGAAGCTTTCATTAGTCCTGTGTTTGACATCAGCATTCCCCCAACACCACCCCACTCCAATAACCCATTTATTTATCAGATCCAGTAGACAGTGCTCCCCTGACCTTCTCCAACCTTTGGGTTACGTATTATAGACAGAGATAATTTGATGCAAGCTGATGATGCCTTGCAGCGCATTAAGGTGCAAACAGGCAGCGGCAGTGTTCAGCTATGTTTAGCAGATTAGAAAATACCAGCTAGTGTGAGTCCCTGACAGGATCTCTCAGATAGGAGACATAGTGTATGATGATCAGTCATGGGCTCCTATGACTCACTCTGTACACTGACTGCTGGGGAGGGTTATGGTTAGGGCTACCGGGAAGAGTTCTGGTTAGGGCTGCCGGGGCAGGTTAGGGTTAGGGCTGCCGGGGCGGGTTAGGGCATTACGCCTAATCTACACCGCTGCATACCATACCATAGATCTCTATCTCAGCATATGGTAGCCTACTACTCACCAGCAAATTCTGAGTTGGATTATTACCTGCTTCTGTAGCTTGTTGTATAGCATATTGTACTGTATACCCCTTGGATATACAGTACTTGTAGTTAGGTCCGTTGAGCATTGTACTCCATTGTCACGGCGTTGTACTTACTGAACCTGCCCAGAGTGGTTAGTGATGTGCATAATGAGTGATTAGTGATGTAGTTAAAGAGTACTTGCTGTAGTGATGTACATAAGAGGCATTGACACAAAGACTAACACTGTGCTTTTCCACAGTTTATCACACAGGTTCTGTTTTTCACAACAGAGCTATACCTATTCATCCCTCCATGTTCCCTTGTAGCTCACCTCGCTTTGAAATCTACATTATGTTACCATAGAAGCTGACGGTCATCTTTGTATAAAAAATATTTAAAAATCACACAAAATAAATCAGTGTGTTCCACAGGCATGAAATAGAGTGTGATTTTCATCAGGGCAGAGCTTGACATGGGATTTGAATAGATTATTTCCATCCTGCAGCTCTCTTTTTATTAAAACCATTTTGGAGTTAGCGTGGCTGTTCACGCTGTTACACTGCAGGAGGCCTGTGGATACGTTGTTTGCTGCTGTGATTGAAATTGGTTGACTCCAAAGGGTTTCTTAAGAAGAACGCTGGCTTAAACAAATGCAATTTACTGTATCAGAATATTACACAGGACTCTTTTGAACTCAGTTGAAATAATGAAATATATTAGTCAATATCCAGTCGTATCTCTCTTACATTGACAATGACTCTCTTTTATGCACAAATACATCACCCCCTTGTTTATCAACCCTACACCGTAGCTCTCCCTGTGATAGAGCTATAACACCTCGGGTAGGCTTCTCACGTAGCGGAGTTGGCTTCTGTAAAGCAGATGTTTTATTGCATTGGAACAGGCACACATTGAGTGAGAGGACTCACAATGGTGATAAAACTCTAAAACTCGAATTTCTTTCCATTTCACCTTATCTCGCCCCTCAGCGAGAGACAAGAGAAACCATTACAGACAGTCCTGAGGTTTGACTATGTTTTTATCACATGTTCCATTAGAATTATTAAAAACAATTGATTCTTTCATAAAACTCGTGTTTCTCTCCCTCTCAAAGTTCTTGTTATGATGGTACCTGCTGACCCCCTCACCCCTGTAATGGAATAGGGTATACAGGTATTCAAGCCAGATAAAGATCTGTTGAAAATGTCATAAATGTGTAACAATAGTATAAAACAGTATTTTTTATATACACAGAATACTATATTTGCGTTCATGTATGCTTTTCTTTGAATAGTCTCTAGTGAAATATTGAAACAGCTTTGAGAGATGTGACACAGTTGCCTACTTATCTTAGTTCTCTAGTGGTGAGTGTCAGAAGGTAGCTCATGAAAGAGGCTCCAGTCTCTCTGCTGCAGTACAGTGAGTGAGTAATAAAGCTTTGAGGGCTCGTAAATGGGCTGCAAGAGAGCTTTTCCCTTGTGACATTTTTTTTGCACCATTTTTTTGCACCATTTCCAGCTCCATCTGTTCTCCCATCCAGGGACCAACTAGGACTGACCCTGCTTAGTTTCAGAGGCAAACCAACAGTGGGATGCAGGGTGTTTTGTTGCTCGAATTAAAAATGTAACTGGAAATAAGGCAGCGACGCAAAGGCTAACATTAACAAAGAGAGGTAAAATTGCAGAAAAGCCATTTTATTTAATCATGATATCATAAAAAATGTTTACCTGAAATCTATTTTTTGCATCGATTTACAATTCATTTGTTCTCGCATTTCAAATGATTTTATTTGCAATATTTAGTTTTGCTATCAATACATTTGGGTTTATATTTTGCTTTCAATATCATTGTTTTTGTTTGCAATGCTAAGAATTTTGTTATTGACTTCAGAAGTTTTGCTTGATATTAAATGGCACAAAAGTAACTCAGTCACTAAAGGATTGCTCCATATAATAACACTATGACTCTATTAAGGTGTTTAAAGCCGCAATCCTTAATAAAAAAAACATTAACAAAGTGCGCCCCCCAACACAGTTTCAGTAAAAAGCTGAGAAATGGGTCTGGAAAAATGTAAACAGTCAAATCCATAGACTACGCAATGGATGCAAGGACTGACCATCCATATTAGTTTTAACCATGTTTTTAGGCAATGCAGTGATTATTTAAAATTCATTTGCTTACAAACATTGGAGTAAAACAAGTTTATATGTTGGGTTCTGGTGGGGTACAACAGTTGAACCAAGCATGAGGCATTATATTTTTCAAGATCCAATGGGTAACTTATATTAATTTACAAGACCAAAAATGGATGTAGCAACTAAGGATTGCCCCTTTAACAGGCAGTGACGTGATCCATTAACCTGGCCCACCCCCCAAAAAATTATTCTGTCCAATGTTCGACAAATGTCCCACAAAATCGTTCCCGTGTCCTGCATTCAGGCTTTTTAGATGTGGTCACCTTAATTCCACCGGTGGAAACATTGCTACTCCAACATGTTAACACCATCTTTTCACATGTGAAGAGAATACCAATATTTCTACCCCACATGAATCTGCAATTCCACGTGTTAATGTAAGGTTTCTTACAGTTGAAGTCGGAAGTTCACATACACTTAGGTTGGAGTCATTAAAACTCGTTTTTCAACCACTCCACAAATTTCTTGTTAATAAACTACTTTTTTTTTTTTTTTTTTTACTATTTTAAGTGTTTACAGCCAGATTATTTCACTTATAATTCACTGTATCACAATTCCAGTGGGTCAGAAGTTTACATACATTGAGTTGACTGTGCCTTTAAACAGCTTGGAAAATTCCAGAAAATTATGTCATGGCTTTAGAAGCTTCTGATAGGCTAATTGACATAATTTGAGTCAATTGGAGGTGTACCTGTGGATGTATTTCAGGGCCTACCTTCAAACTCAGTGCCTCTTTGCTTGACATCATGGGAAATTCTAAAGAAACCAGCCAAGACCTCAGAGAAAAAAAACTTGTAGACCTCCACAAGTCTGGTTCATCCTTGGGAGCAATTTCCAAATGCCTGAAGGTACCACGTTCATCTGTACAAACAATAGTATGTAAGTATAAACACCATGGTACCGCGCAGTCTTCATACCGCTCAGGAAGGAGATGCATTCTGTCTCCTAGAGATGAACGTACTTTGGTGCGAAAAGTGCAAAACAATTCCAGAACAACAGCAAAGGATTTTGTGAAGATGCTGGAGGAAACAGGTATCTATAGCCACAGTAAAACGAGTCCTATATCGACATAACCTGAAAGGTCGCTCAGCAAGGAAGAAGCCACTGCTCCAAAACCGCCATAAAAAAGCCAGACTATGGTTTGCAACTGCACATGGGGGCAAAGATTGTACTATTTGGAGAAATGTCCTCTAGTCTGATGAAAGAAAAATAGAACTGTTTGGCAATAATAACCATCGTTATGTTTAGAGGAAAAAGGGGGAGGCTTGCAAGCCGAAGAACACCATCCCAACCGTGAAGCACATGGGTGGCAGCATCATGTTGTGGGGGTGCTTTGCTGCAGGAGGGACAGGTGCACTTCACAAAATAGATGGCATCATGAGGTAGGAAAATTATGTGGATGTATCGAATCAACATCTCAAGACATCAGTCAGGAAGCTAAAGCTTGGTCACAAATGGGTCTTCCAAATGGACAATGACCAAGCATACTTCCAAAGGTGTGGCAAAATGGCTTAAGGACAACAAAGTAAAGGTATTGGAGTGGCCATCACAAAGCCCTGACCTCAATCATATAGAAAATGTGTGGGCAGAACTGAAAAAGCGTGTGCGAGCAAGGAGGCCTACAAACCTGGCTCAGTTACACCAGCTCTGCCAGGAGGAATGGGCCAAAATTCACCCAACTTATTGTGGAAAGCTTGTGGAAGGCTACCCGAAATGTTTGACCCAAGTTAAACAATTTAAAGGCAATGCTACTAAATACTTATTGAGTGTATGTAAACTTCTGACCCACCTGGAATGTGATGTAAGAAATAAAAGCTGAAATAAATAATTCTCTCTACTATTATCCTGACATTTCACCTTCTTAAAATAAAGTGGTGATGCTAACTGACCCAAGTCAGGGAATTTTTACTACGATTAAATGTCAGGAATTGTGAAAAACTGAGTTTAAATGTATTTGGCTAAGGTGGATGTAAACTTCCGTCTTCAACTGTACATGTGAAAATGCGAATGAGATTTTAACAGGTGAATGTTTTTCACAGTTAGAAATGCATATCCAGTTTTCACATTAAAGTTTTTAACATGTGAAACTGCAAACATGTTATTCTCCTCACGTGAAAATATGGTTTCACGTGAAATTTAAGCTTAACATGTGAAAACAGCTACAGTATTTCACATGTGAAACTGCAAATTTGACATGTGCTTTTTTTGTAAGGGAATACTCCCCGTTAGCACAACTCCTTATCTATAAGATCCATCTGGGGTACCTTGAGGTTTTCTGCATTCCTTGAAAATGTTTCTATTTCATACATATTGTGAAGAAGTTTTATTGATTTATAGCAAGTGTGTAACATCTGCTTCCAACTCACACTCTCAAACACATAGATCCCCTGAACGCAGCTCACTCTCCAGATCCCAATCACCTGAATTCTGATCACCTGTTCACACACCTGTATGTCATTATCACATACTATTTAGTTCAGTTCTTTACACCCATCACTGTGAGGTGTTGTTGGTTTTGTGACACACATCTTTCAGAGCTCTGGTTGTCCTGTGATTTTCTCCTCCTGTTTATGATAGTTTTTGCCTGCCTCACTAACGATGCCTTTTTGCCAATACCCTGCCTGTACTTTAGCCTATCGGATTTCCTGTTATCTACCTTCTGCCTGCCCCTCACCCAGCTACCTGCCTCCTCCTGTGGTCCTTTGCAATAAACACCTGCTGCGCCCTGCACTTGAAACCAGCTCTCTGTCTCCCCTCGTGTTCATTACAAAGTGAATTGGCACTCTATGCAATAATATTATTTCTGCAATTTATATCATGAAAATATATTTTTTATAACAGGCAATGTACTGAGTAAAAATTGTATATGGGGAAATAGACAGATTCTCTGTCCAGCTCTCTGGGAGGTTTTGCCTACAATACATGTTCAGATGACATCTCTCACACCTGCAGTGTTGACAGAACTATGAGACTGACTCCTCTCTGTTTGGTAGATAATGAGACTGACTCCTCTCTGTCTGTTTGGTAGATAATGAGAATGACTCCTCTCTGTCTGTTTGGTAGATAATGAGAATGACTCCTCTCTGTTTGGTAGATAATGAGACTGACTCCTCTCTGTTTGGTAGATAATGAGACTGACTCCTCTCTGTCTGTTTGGTAGATAATGAGAATGACTCCTCTCTGTTTGGTAGATAATGAGACTGACTTCTCTCTGTCTGTTTGGTAGATAATGAGAATGACTCCTCTCTGTCTGTTTGGTAGATAGTGAGAATGACTCCTCACTGTCTGTTTGGTAGATAGTGAGAATGACTCCTCACTGTCTGTTTGGTAGATAGTGAGACTGACTCCTCTCTGTTTGGTAGATAATGAGAATGACTCCTCTGTTTGGTAGATAATGAGACTGACTTCTCTCTGTCTGTTTGGTAGATAATGAGAATGACTCCTCACTGTCTGTTTGGTAGATAATGAGACTGACTTCTCTCTGTCTGTTTGGTAGATAATGAGAATGACTCCTCTCTGTTTGGTAGATAATGAGACTGACTTCTCTCTGTCTGTTTGGTAGATAATGAGAATGACTCCTCTCTGTCTGTTTGGTAGATAGTGAGAATGACTCCTCACTGTCTGTTTGGTAGATAGTGAGAATGACTCCTCACTGTCTGTTTGGTAGATAATGAGACTGACTTCTCTCTGTCTGTTTGGTAGATAATGAGAATGACTCCTCTCTGTTTGGTAGATAATGAGACTGACTTCTCTCTGTCTGTTTGGTAGATAATGAGACTTACTTCTCTCTGTCTGTTTGGTAGATAATGAGAATGACTCCTCTCTGTCTGTTTGGTAGATAGTGAGAATGACTCCTCTCTGTCTGTTTGGTAGATAGTGAGAATGACTCCTCTCTGTCTGTTTGGTAGATAGTGAGAATGACTCCTCTCTGTCTGTTTGGTAGATAGTGAGACTGACTCCTCTCTGTTTGGTAGATAATGAGAATGACTCCTCTGTTTGGTAGATAATGAGACTGACTTCTCTCTGTCTGTTTGGTAGATAATGAGAATGACTCCTCTCTGTTTGGTAGATAATGAGACTGACTTCTCTCTGTCTGTTTGGTAGATAATGAGACTTACTTCTCTCTGTCTGTTTGGTAGATAATGAGAATGACTCCTCTCTGTCTGTTTGGTAGATAGTGAGAATGACTCCTCACTGTCTGTTTGGTAGATAATGAGAATGACTCCTCTCTGTCTGTTTGGTAGATAGTGAGAATGACTCCTCTCTGTCTGTTTGGTAGATAGTGAGAATGACTCCTCTCTGTCTATTTGGTAGATAGTGAGACTGACTCCTCTCTGTCTGTTTGGTAGATAGTGAGAATGACTCCTCTCTGTCTGTTTGGTAGATAGTGAGACTGACTCCTCTCTGTCTGTTTGGTAGATAGTGAGAATGACTCCTCTCTGTCTGTTTGGTAGATAATGAGAATGACTCCTCTCTGTTTGGTAGATAATGAGACTGACTCCTCTCTGTCTGTTTGGTAGATAATGAGAATGACTCCTCTCTGTTTGGTAGATAATGAGACTGACTTCTCTCTGTCTGTTTGGTAGATAATGAGAATGACTCCTCTCTGTCTGTTTGGTAGATAGTGAGAATGACTCCTCACTGTCTGTTTGGTAGATAGTGAGAATGACTCCTCACTGTCTGTTTGGTAGATAGTGAGACTGACTCCTCTCTGTTTGGTAGATAATGAGAATGACTCCTCTGTTTGGTAGATAATGAGACTGACTTCTCTCTGTCTGTTTGGTAGATAATGAGAATGACTCCTCACTGTCTGTTTGGTAGATAATGAGACTGACTTCTCTCTGTCTGTTTGGTAGATAATGAGAATGACTCCTCTCTGTTTGGTAGATAATGAGACTGACTTCTCTCTGTCTGTTTGGTAGATAATGAGAATGACTCCTCTCTGTCTGTTTGGTAGATAGTGAGAATGACTCCTCACTGTCTGTTTGGTAGATAGTGAGAATGACTCCTCACTGTCTGTTTGGTAGATAATGAGACTGACTTCTCTCTGTCTGTTTGGTAGATAATGAGAATGACTCCTCTCTGTTTGGTAGATAATGAGACTGACTTCTCTCTGTCTGTTTGGTAGATAATGAGACTTACTTCTCTCTGTCTGTTTGGTAGATAATGAGAATGACTCCTCTCTGTCTGTTTGGTAGATAGTGAGAATGACTCCTCACTGTCTGTTTGGTAGATAATGAGAATGACTCCTCTCTGTCTGTTTGGTAGATAGTGAGAATGACTCCTCTCTGTCTGTTTGGTAGATAGTGAGAATGACTCCTCTCTGTCTGTTTGGTAGATAGTGAGACTGACTCCTCTCTGTCTGTTTGGTAGATAGTGAGACTGACTCCTCTCTGTCTGTTTGGTAGATAGTGAGAATGACTCCTCTCTGTCTGTTTGGTAGATAGTGAGACTGACTCCTCTCTGTCTGTTTGGTAGATAATGAGAATGACTCCTCTGTCTGTTTGGTAGATAATGAGAATGACTCCTCTCTGTCTGTTTGGTAGATAATGAGAATGACTCCTCACTGTCTGTTTGGTAGATAATGAGAATGACTCCTCACTGTCTGTTTGGTAGATAATGAGACTGACTCCTCTCTGTCTGTTTGGTAGATAGTGAGAATGACTCCTCTGTCTGTTTGGTAGATAATGAGAATGACTCCTCACTGTCTGTTTGGTAGATAATGAGACTGACTCCTCTCTGTCTGTTTGGTAGATAATGAGAATGACTCCTCTGTCTGTTTGGTAGATAATGAGAATGACTCCTCTCTGTCTGTTTGGTAGATAATGAGAATGACTCCTCTGTCTGTTTGGTAGATAATGAGAATGACTCCTCTCTGTCTGTTTGGTAGATAATGAGAATGACTCCTCACTGTCTGTTTGGTAGATAGTGAGAATGACTCCTCACTGTCTGTTTGGTAGATAGTGAGAATGACTCCTCTCTGTCTGTTTGGTAGATAAGACATGGGTGATAAGTTAACTCTGCACCAGTGTTTTATGTCCAGGGCCTGTCTACGATAAGCGCCATTTACATTTTGGAGACATTTGATCAACTATTTTTACAGGAGATAGGAGAAAAAGCAAGGAAATGTTGATAGTCAAGGCTGCGTGGCTTCCCTCATCGTATATTCACTCTCATGCATTGAGGATGACCTCCCCTACACTCATTCTAATTTTCATCTCTGTCTCTGGGCCGGCGGAACTTGAGCAGAGAGAATCCCTGTCCCTGTCTGTCTCCCCAGCCTTCTCTCAGCCTCCCTCAGTGCCCTGTGCTGCTGGGATAACATGGACTGGTTCATTGTACACTCAGACCACGCAGCAGCTCAGGCTGAGATTAATGCATTTGTTCCTCCTTGGCTGCTCTCAGGGGACTGGTGCTGCCTGCATGGCCCATACTACATGATCTTAGTAAGGGGAGAAGAGTTACATTCAGTTTACATCATAGAGAGTTACGTCTACACACATTCAACCATAATCCATCAGTTGGCATCAGTTGCTGGGACCTGCTACTATCTGTCCAGTGATCCTGCCGACCAAGGCCGGGTCTGAGGAACTGTTTGGTGTAGCAGCTAGCCTAGCTGCTAGCTAGCTGCCGATCAAGCTAGCGGGGTTTTCTTGAGGGCTTGAATGCAGCCTGCGACGCAATTAGCCATTGTGGCTGGGACTGCGGATTGTCCCGGGTTTGTGGCTATTTAGATCCCTGCTGTTTGTTGTTGTTGTTTTCAATCTTCCCTGTGACCGGCCCTATCTGGAACTGCGAAGAGTAACGACATAACCTACTTTGCTACCATGACAAAAAGTAAAGCCGGTGGGAGTACCGTTGAGGGCAGTGGTGTCTCTATCACAGTTGAAAGATCTTTTAAATGAACAAAATAGTTCTACAAGCAGTTGTTACAACAACAAAAAAATAGATTCAAGTGTTTTGTCCAAATACTGGTGGAGTCAACTAATAAAAGAATGGACGACCTGACCAGAGAGGTCCAGGATGTGAAGAACAATTTGCAGTTCTTCCAGGGTCAGCTCGATGAGTTTAAACAGGAGAACGACAAGATGACAGCAAACTGTAAGTCACTGAGAGAGGATAAATCAGATTATCTTGGGGGACAATCAAGGCGGAACAACATGGTTGTGGACGGAATTGCAGAATCTCCACATGAGACCAGGACAGTGTCTGAGGACAAAGTGAGAGAAATGATCTCAGAGAAACTGAAGATGGACCACTTGAAGATTGAGGTGTAGTGTGCCCACAGGACTGGAAAACCCACCACCGGCCCAGGTGATAGGCCCTGGCCAATAGTGGTTCCTGAGGTTGAAGGACAAAGATAGCTGTTCTGGAAAGAGGTAAGAACTTGAGAGGAACGTATATCTTCCTCAACAAGGACTATTCTGAAGCTGTGCGCCAGAAGAGGAAAGAAGTTATCCCAGCCATGAAAGCTGCCAGAGCACGTGGAAACATTGCTTACATCCGCTATGACAGACTCATTGTCCACCCTCCCTTCCAAAAGCCTGGAACGGATGAGAGAGCGAGAGAGCGAAGCCTATGAGCACACACACATGCCAACTGATTAACCTCTTTAGAAGAGACAGGAATGCTTATGGGGGAGGTGTTTCTGTATACAGTGCCAGTCAAAAGTTTGGACACACCTACTCATGCAAGGGTTTTTCTTTATTTTGACTATTTTCTACATTGTAGAATAATAGTGAAGACATCAAAACTATGAAATAACACATTGAGCAACATAAGTGTTTAACAAATCAAAATATATTTTACATTTGAGATTCTTCAAAGTAGCCACCCTTTGCCTTGATGACAGCTTAACAGACTGTTGACATTCCTTCAACCAGCATCACTTGGAATGCTTTTCCAACAGTCTTGAAGGAGTTCCCACATATGCTGAGCACTTGTTGGCTGCTTTTCCTTCACACTGCGGTCCAACTCATCCCAAACCATCTCAACTGGATTGGGTCGGGTGATTGTGGAGGCCAGGTCATCTGATGCAGCACTCCATCACTCTCCTTCTTGGTCAAATAGCCCTTACACTGCCTGGAGGTGTGTTGGGTCATTCTCCTGTTGAAAAACAAAGAATAGTCCGACTAAGCGCAAACCAGATGGGATGGCGTATTGCTGCAGAATGCTGTGGTAGCAATGCTTGTTAAGTGTGCCTTGAATTCTAAATAACTCACAGTAAAGCACCATCACACCTCGTCCTCCATGCTTCACGGTGGAAACCACACATGCGGAGATCATCCGTTCACCTACTCTGCCTCTCACAAGACACAGCGGTTAGAACCAAAAATCTAAAATTTGGACTCATCAGACCAAAGTACAGATTTCCACTGGTCTAATGTCCATTGCTTGTGTTTCTTAGGCCCAAGCAAGTATCTTCTTCGTATTGGTGTACTTTAGTAGTGGTTTCTTTGCAGCAATTTGACCATGAAGGCCTGGTTCACGTGGTCTACTCTGAACAGTTGATGTTGAGATGTGTCTGTTACTTTAACTCTGTGAAGCACTTATTTGGGCTGTAATTTTTGAGGTTGGTAACTCTAATGAACTTATCCTCTGCAGCAGAGGTAACTCTGGGTCTTAATTTCCTGTGGGTGTCCTCATGAGCACCAGTTTCATCGTTGAGCTTGATGGTTTCTTGAAATGTTCCAGATTGACTGACATTCATGTC
Source organism: Salvelinus fontinalis (assembly GCF_029448725.1). Classification (NCBI taxonomy): domain Eukaryota; kingdom Metazoa; phylum Chordata; class Actinopteri; order Salmoniformes; family Salmonidae; genus Salvelinus; species Salvelinus fontinalis. Next base: position 4,419,635 of record NC_074674.1, read on the forward strand.
TTAATGTAATGATGGACTGTAGTTTCTCTTTGCTTATTTGAGCTGTTCTTGCCATAATATGGACTTGGTATTTTACCAAATAGCACTATATTCTGTATACCACCCCTACCTTGTCGCAACTCAACTGTTTGGCTCAAACGCAGTAAGAAGGAAATAAAAACCCTTGAATGAGTAGGTGTCCAAACGTTTTACTGGTATTGTATATTCAGAAGATATCGTATCAAGTGTTATTGAAGTGTTGTGGTTACAGGTTCAACTGGCACATCTAAGCCTTTTCTTTTGGGGTGTTGCTGATGGCCACCAAGTGCTAAATGTCAGTATCTAAATAATATGTGTGAAATACTTGATAGTGTATGTGATGTAAACCGAGAGGTCTACTTTCTTGGGGACCTGAATATTGACTGGTTTTCAAGCTTCTCACTGTAACCAGTGCCTGTAATCTGGTGCAGGTTATTAATCATCCTACCAGGGTGTTTACAAACACTACAGGAATAAGATCATCCACATCTATTGATCACATTTTTACTAATACTGTAGAACTTTGTTCTAAAGCTGTATTTGTACACAATGGATGCAGTGATCACAATTTAGTGGCTATATCCAGGAAAGCCAAAGTTCCAAAAGCTGTGCCTAAAATAGTGTATAAGAGATCACACAAAATATTTGTAGATGTTAAAAAAAATATTGGTTGGTCTGATGTGATTAAGAAGGAGCATCCAGACGCTACACTTGATGCATTTATGAAATTGCTTCTTCCAATTATTGATAAACATGCACATGTTAAGAAACTGACTGTTAGAACTATTAAGGCTCCATGGATTGATAAGGAATTGATAAACTGTGTGGTTGAGTGGCTAATAAGTCTGGCTGCACATCTGACTTACTGCAAATTGAGAAATGATGAGACTAAACTCAACTAAAAGAAGATGAAACTGTATTGTGAAGCCAAGATCAATGATATAAAGAATGATTGGGAAAAACTTTGTAGTACTTTAAGTTGAATCATGAACAGAAAGACAAAGTCAAATTCAACATCTTTTATCAAATCAGATGGCTTATTCATCACAATATAATTTGTTGTTGCCAATTGTTTTATTGATTACTTCATTGGAAAAGTGGGCAAACTTAGGCAGGAAATGCCAAGAATGAAAAGCTTTCTGCTAGCGCTTAGCAAGCTCTGGGGAAAAAATTGTGTTTAACCAAATACAATGCTATTTCTCTGTAACCAAATTAACAACAGACTTTCAGCATGCTTTTACAGAACGGCACTCAACATGTACTGCACTGACACAAATGACTGACGATTGTTTAAAATAAATTAATAATAAGATGACAGTGGGAGCTGTACTGTTAGATTTCAGTGCAGCCTTTGATATTATTGACCATAACCTGTTGAGAAAACGTATGTTTTATGGCTTTTCAACCTCTGCCATATCGTGGATTCAGAACTATCTATCTTATAGAACTCTTTAATGGAAGCTTCTCTAATGTCAAACATGTAAAGTGTGGTGTACCGCAGGGCAGCTCTCAAGGCCCTCTACTCGTTTCTATGTTTTATCAATGACCTGCCACTGGCATTAAATAAAGCATGTGTGTCCATGTATGCGGATGATTCAACCATATACGCTTCAGCAACCATAGCTAATGAAGTCACTGATACCCTAACAAAGAGTTGAAGTCTTTTTTGGAATGGTTGGCCAGTAATAAACTGGTCCTAAACATCTCTAAAACTATGAGCATTGTATTTGGTAAAAATCATATCTGCCTGGGGTCTGGCAGAATTAAGGCAGTTATACCATTTTAAAACCAAGTTGAGGAGACTAAACCACTGTCATGGTCAAAACATAAAGATTCAATGGTTGTAAAGGTGGGGAGATGTCTGTCTGTAGTAAAGAGATGTTCTGCTTTTTGACATCACACGCCTCAAAGCAAGTCCTACAAGCTTTAGTTTTTATCTTCTCTTGATTATTGTCCAGTCATATGGGCAAGTGCTGCAAAGAAAGACCTAGTTAAGCTGCAGCTGGCCCAGAAACGAGCGGCACGTCTTGCTCTTCATTGTAATCAGAGGGCTAACATGAATACTATACATGCCAGTCTCTCTTGGCTAAGAGTTGAGGAGAGACTGACTGCATCACTTCTTGTTTTTATAAGAAATATTAATGTGTTGAAAATTCCAAATTGTTTGCCTAGTCAACTTACACACAACACTGACACACACCCCACCGGAAATGCTACCTTTTTTTGTTATGTGTCGGACCTCAGTAGCCATTGGTGTTGGATAATGCGGATCCTATTGAATCATATATTTATTTATAAATGATCTATGAAATTGTATTGGTCACATGCGCCGAATACAACAGGTTTAGACGTTGCAAACAATGCAGAGTTAAAAAGTAAGACAAATATTTGCTAAATAAAAAAGGAGCTAGTAACACAATAGAAACCATAACGAGGCTATAAACAAGGAGTACCAGTACTGAGTCAATGTGCAGGTGTGCAAGGTAGTTGAGGTAGTTGAGGTAATAAAGTATGTACATGTTGATAGGGGTAAAAGTGACTAGGCAATCAGGATGTATAACAAACAGAGTAACAGCTGTGTGCGTGTGCGTGTGTGTGTGAGTGTGTTGAAGTGTCAGTGTAGTGAGTGTGTTGAAGTGTGAGTGTGTGGGTAGAGTCTAGTGAGTGCCTTTTCATCCCAGACTTGCCGCTCCAGTACCGCTTGGCGCTCCGGTACCGCTTGGCGCTCCCGTACTGCTTGCCGCGTGTCTTCCTCTTTTTCTCACTCACACACAGTTGCACATAGTAAACTTGTCATTTGCACATAGTAAACTTGTCAGTTGCACATAGTAAACTTGTCAGTTGCACATAGTAAACTTGTCAGTTGCACATAGTAAACTTGTCAGTTGCACATAGTAAACTTGTCAGTTGCACATAGTAAACTTGTCAGTTGCACATAGTAAACTTGTCAGTTGCACATAGTAAACTTGTCAGTTGCACATAGTAAACTTGTCAGTTGCACATAGTAAACTTGTCAAATAACAAATGCCGGTGTATCTATCTTACTATGACTTGTACCTGTGTTCATGTGCAGTAGTTAAAGTAATGGCTCAGGTGAGAAATGATTGATTTTCGGCAGCCTTTGTTCTGTAATCATGATCCCTACTGTAGTAATTGTTTTAATACATGAAATTAGCGGGGCCCTTTTACTGAGTAATAGTAACGAGTGTCCGTGGTGTGATAGTGTGATTTGAAGCTGTCTCATGACTCTCAAGGCAGATCAACTTTGACATACTAAAGAACTGAGCTTAGTGTAACTGTTCCTTCTTTATATATTCCAGATAATGAAAATGCATGAATGGGGTTACAGAGGTATGATGTGGTCAGGAAAGCTTTGATGCCTCTGATTTACAGGGTCACAAACTTGTGTGTGTGTGTGTGTGGTGTGTGTGCGAAACTTTCTGCCTGCCTGTCAGTGGCAGTCGGTGCCGTTTAAGACTAGGGAGGACGGTTTCTTTTTTATGAGATTGTCTTTATTTCTATTACAGCATGTTCGATGACTCATTCATATTCCATTCACCCAGCTCAATGTAACATCACTAGGTTTAGGCTACTACATGATACTTGAATTTGCCCTATACCCATCATGAGGTTGCTAAAACCTAGCCTATATTTTTCCCACATTTTGTTATGTTACAGCCTTATTCTAAAGTTGATTGATGAGGAAAATAATCAATTCAATCTACACACAATACCCAATAATGACAAAGCAAAAACAGGTTTTTAGATATGTTTGCAAATGTATAAAAGAAATACGGAAATATTACATTTACATAAATATTCAGACTCATTTCTCTTTACCTTTTGCAGCGATTACAGCCTGAAGTCTTCTTGGGTATGACGCTACAAGCTTGGCACACCTGTATTTATGGAGTTTCTCCCATTCTTCAACACAGCTCCTCTCAAGCTCTGTCAGGTTGGATGGGGAGCATCGCTGCACAGCTATTTCAGGTCTCTCCAGAGATGTTCGATCGGGTTCAAGTCTCGGCTCTGGCTGGGTCACTGAAGGACATTCAGAGACTTGTCCCGAAGTCACTCCTGCGTTGTCTTGGCTGTGTGCTTAGGGTTGTTGTCCTGTTGGAAGGTGAACCTTTGCCCCAGTCTGAGGTCCTGAGCACTCTGGAGCAGGTTTTCATCAAGGATCTCGCTGTACTTTGTTCTGTTAATCTTTCCCTCAAACCTGACTAGTCTCCCAGTCCCTGCCGCTGAAAAACATCCCCACAGCATGATGCTGCCACCACCATGCTTCACCGTAGGGATGGTGCTATGTTTCCTCCAGACATGACGCTTGGCATTCAGGCCAAAGAGTTCAATCTTGGTTTCATCAGACCAGAGGATCTTGTTGCTTATGGTCTGTAAGTTCCTTTTAGCAAACTCCAAGTGGACTGTGGTGCCTTTTACTGAGGAATGGCTTCTGTCTGGCCACTCTACCATAAAGGCCTGATGGGTGGAGTGCTGCAGAGATGGTTGTCCTTCTGGAAGGTTCTCTCATCTCCACAGAGGAACTCTGGAGCTCTGTCAGAGTGACCATTGGGTTCTTGATCACCAAGGCCCTTCTCTCCCAATTCGTCCGTTTGTCTGGGCGGCCAGCACTAGGAAGAGTCTTGGTGGTTCCAAACGTCTTATATTTAAGAATGATGGAGGCCACTGTGTTCTTGGGGACCTTCAATGCTGCAGACATTTTTTGGTATCCTTCCCCAGATCTGTGCCTCGACACAATCCTGTTTCGGTGCTCTACAGACAATTCCTTCGACCTCATGACTTGGTTTTTTCTCTGACATGTTCACTTTCATAGCAGCCATACAAACAGCATCATCACATCCTCGTGCTCTCCTCCTCTCACATTTTCCCTTTGCTTGTAGACTTCAGTGCACAACACAGGTGAAAAAACCTCTCCAAGCCAAACCTTCATTCCATAACCGCTATCCGCTACACACAGCCTACATTTTTGTCACCAAGTTAACGTCATTGTCAACATAGCTTCTAGAACTAACACATTAGTAAACCCACAATCCAATCCATGTGTACAGTACAATCATGCAGTACAGTCTGCAGCAAGCTGTTTAGTAGTTACACCAGCCAGGGCCCCAGAGGCAATAAATGAATACCAAGCTTACCTTGACTTGGAAGAGTTGGAGTGTTGTTTAGTCTTAGCCAGCTAGTTAACCTGTCTAGGATCAGCGTGGCGCTAGCGGCACACCCCCCCCCCCCCACTGAAAAACCAGTGCCGCGAAATTCAAAAAAAATATTTTTTTAAAATATTTAACTTTCACACATTAAAGTCCAATACAGCTAATGAAAGACACAGATCTTGTGAATCCAGTCAACATTTCCGATTTTTAAAATGTTTTACAGGGAAGACACAATATGTAAAGATGTACATCTATTACCTAAAAACACATTAGCATAATCCACCATCTTTTATTTGTCCACCAACACCAGTAGCCATCACCAATTCGGCTAAACTAAGATATTTATAGCCCCTAACCAACAAAAAAACTCATTAGATGACAGTCTGATAACATATTTATGGTATGGGATAGGTTTTGTTAGAAAAAAGTGCATATTTCAGGTAGATGGCATAGTTTACAATTGCACCCACCATCACAAATGGACTAGAATAATTACAATGAGCAACGTGTGTACCTAACTACTAATCATCAAACATTTCGTAAAAATACACAGCATACACGAATCGAAAGACACAGATCCTGTGAATACAGACAATATTTCAGATTTTCTAAGTGTCTTACAGCGAAAACACAATAAATCGTTATATTAGCTTAGCACATAGCAATTAGCAGCCCAGCATTGATTCTAGCCAAAGTGAGCGATAAAAGTCAACATCGCCAAAAGATATTAATTTTTTCACTAACCTTCTCAGAATTCTTCCGATGACACTCCTGTAACATCACATTACAACATGCATATACAGTTTGATCGAAAATGTTTATATTTAGCCACCAAAATCATGGTTAGACAATGTGAAATGTAGCTCAGCTGGTCAGAAAATGTCCTTGCGCCACTTAGACAGTGATCTACTCTCATACATAAATACTCATAAACGTGACTAAAAAATATAGGGTGGACAGGGATTGATAGACAATTTAATTCTTAATACAATTGCGTTATTACATTTTTTAATTTATCCTTACTTTTCAATACAGTTTGCGCCAAGCGAAGCTACGTCAAAAAACATGGCGTCCTAAGCCACTAAAATGTTTCGACAGAAACACGATTTATCATAATAAAAATGTCCTACCTTGAGCTGTTCTTCCATCAGTATCTTGGGCAAAGGATCCTTTCTTGGGAGAAATCGTCTTTTGGTGGAAAGCTGTCCTCTTGCCATGTGGAAATGTCAACTGCGTTCGGGATGAACTGAAAAGCGTGCCCAACTTTTCACATCGTTGCAAAAATAAATGTCCCAAAATCGCACTAAACGGATATAAATTGCTATAAAACGCTTTAAATTAACTACCTTATGATGTTTTTAACTCCTATAACGAGTGAAAAGATGACCGGAGAAATATAACAGGCTAAACTAACGCTTGGAACAGGTGCGCGCCGGTGTCCTCTAGGCTCATGACGCAGCTCCCAAAGAATGACTAGCTTCAGGGTTTTTTCATTTGTAGGGCCTGTGAACGCGCAATCGACCCCGTTGGAATCGTCATCACGTAAAGGCATCCAGGGGAAGACGTAAGAAGTGTCCGTATAGTCATAGCAACGACAGTGCCCTTTTAAATGACTTCAGAAGAGTGGCCAACATTTCTCAAATCTGACTCCATGTCAGGGAAATTGCTGTAGAATGGGCTCTGTTCCACTTAGAGACAAAATTTCAACTCCTATAGAAACTATAGACTGTTTTCTATCCAATAATAATAATAATATGCATATTGTACGATCAAGGATTTTGTGGGAAGCCGTTTAAAAAATTAGCCAAATTAGCATAAATAGTCTAAACAGCGCCCCCATCCCCAACAGGTTTATAACGCATCAATCCTCTCTGTTTGAGTCAGGTTGTTGAGTAGGCTAAATTAGCTGTATTAGCTAGCATAAGTGAAATTGGAAGATTTAAAAAAATATATATATCTCTGCTGCTTCTCCTTCATTTTTATAATAAATACATTTGTTCAAAACTGTTGATCTATTGTCTTTCTCTCGCTTTGTCAACTGCTCACCACATTTTATGCACTGCAGTGCTAGCTAGCTGTAGCTTATGCTTTCAGTACTAGATTCATTCTCTGATCCTTTGATTGGATGAACAACATGTCAGTTTACGCTCCAAAAGCTCTGGAAGTCGTCATAATTACTGTGTAAGTCTATGGAAGGGGGTGAGAACCATGAGCCTCCTAGGTTTTGTATTGAAGTCAATGTATTGACCTTCCTTGCAAAACAGCGTGTTTTAATCAGTTATTTGGTGACGTGAATATATTTATTACAGTTTTATATAAAAAGGATAACTTTTTAAATGTTCCACAATTATTTTTCAAATAAAATTCACTGAGTGGGATGGTCTTCCCCTTCCTCCTGTGAGGAGACTCCACTGGTGGGTGTGTGCGGGTGTGCGGAGTAGTGCGTGTGTTTTTACACATACGTTCTGTGTTTGTACAATTCAATGATGGTGCATTGTGGTTGGTTGTTTTCTCATTGTTTTTCGGTCGATTTCATCATCCCCCTCTCCCGCTCCCATCTCTCCATCCTGAGCAGGAATCCAGGTGTGCTCTGTCCCTCTCTCTCTCTTCCCTCTCTCTCAGCGAGCCTCTTCATCACAAATGTGTGGAATTCGGCATGCCCCTCTCATCTCTGCTAATGGCACATAATGCAGACCTGCTGTGCAGCTCAACACACTGGTGGCTGAGAAACATCAATGCTGCTCTACTCTGCTCTGCTCTAAGTCTCTGCTGTTCAGATTGTTATTGCTGCCTGCCTGACAGCCTGGTCTGTCTGTGTTATTGCTGCCTGCCTGGCAGCCTGGTCTGTCTATGTTAGAGGGCATTGTGCCTCACGAAGAACAAAAGAGTTCCATAGATGAAGGAATAAAACAGTAAATGGTTGTTAATAATGCAAACAGGAATAGGCAACTGTTGTTTGGTTGGCAAAAAACATGTTGTTCTGTTGTAGCGGCTAGGATACTGCCGTTTAACCATTCTCTTTAGATGAGGTAGTATGGTTTTACATGCTACAGTTTGTGTGTACTAGCCACAGCTTGCTGTAGGCCTACCTACATCATTACCTTACACATTGTCTTCCCTGATCAGTTGAAAGCAAATCCTCATTTGCAATGCTTACCGGACACTACAAATGTCTGCTATGTCTGCACAAAGGAAATCTTGTTTCAGTACATATTGTCATTAAATGTACTTATGTACTTATGTATGAGTTTCTGAGCGTGATTGAGGCAGTACATACACTACCAGTCAAAAGTTTGGACACACCTACTCATTGAAGGGTTTTTCTTTATTTGTACTATTTTCTATATTGTAGAATAATAGTGAAGACATCAAAATGATGAAATAACACATATGGAATCATGTAGGAACCAAAAAAGTGTTAAACAAATATAATTCTAATTTATATTTTAGATTCTTCAAAGTAGCCACCTTTCACCTTGATGACAGCTTTGCACACTTTAGGCAGTCTCTCAACCAGCTTCATGAGGAATGCGTTACCAACAGTTTTGAAGGAGTTCATAAATATTCAAAAGTTTGGGGTCACTTAGAAATGTCCTTGTTTTTTAAAGAAAAGCTATTTTTTTGTGCGTTAAAATAACATCAAATTGATCAGAAATAAAGTGTATAAATGACTATTGAAGCTGGAAACGGCTGATTTTTAATGGAATATCTACATAGGAGGAAAGAGGCCCATTATCAGCAACCATCACTCCTGTGTTCCAGTGGCACGTTGTGTTAGCTAATCCATGTTTATCATTTTAAAAGGCTAATTGATTATTAGAAAACCCTTTGTCAATTATGTTAGCACAGCTAAAAAGTTTTGTGATGATTAAAGAAGCAATAAAACTGTCCTTTAGACTAGTTGAGTATCTGGAGCATCAGTATTTGTGGGTTCGATTACAGGCTCAAAATGGCCAGAAACAAAGAACTTTCTTCTGAAACTCGTCAGTCTATTCTTGTTCTGAGAAATGAAGGCTATTCCATGCGAGAAATTGCCAAGAAATGAAGATCTCGTACAACGCTGTGTACTACTCCCTTCACAGAACAGCGCAAACTCAAATCAAATCAAGTCACGTGCGCCGAATACAACAGGTGAAATGCTTACTTACAGGCTCTAACCAATAGTGCGAAAAAAAGGTGTGTGTGTGTGTGTGTGTGTGTGTAAAGAAATAAAACAACAGTAAAAATATATTTGAAAATAAGAGTGGCAAGGCTATATACAGACACCGGTTAGTCAGGCTTATTGAGGTAGTATGTACATGTAGGTATGGTTAAAGTGACTATACATATATGATGAACAGAGAGTAGCAGTAGTGTAAAAGGAGGGGTTGGCAGGAGGTGGGACACAATGCAGATAGCCCAGTTAGCCAATGTGCGGGAGCATTGGTCGGTCGGGCCAATTGAGGTAGTATGTACATGGATGTATGGTTAAAGTGACTATGCATATGACATCAGCAGCATACCACCCTGCATACCACTGCCGGCTTGCTTCTGAAGCTAAGCAGGGTTGGTCCTGGTCAGTCCCTGGATGGGAGTCCAGATGCTGCTGGAAGTGGTGTTGGAGGGCCAGTAGGAGGCACTCATTCCTCTGGTCTAAAAAATATCCCAATGCCCCAGGGCAGTGATTGGGGACACTGCCCTGTGTAGGGTGCCGTCTTTCGGATGGGACGTTAAATGGGTGTCCTGACTCTCTGAGGTCATTAAAGATCCCATGGCACTTATCGTAAGAGTAGGGGTGTTAACCCCGGTGTCCTGGCTAAATTCCCAATCTGGCCCTCAAACCATCATGGTCACCTAAAAGTCCACAGTTTACAATTTGCTCATTCATCCCCCTCCTCTCCCCTGTAACTATTCCCCAGGTCGTTGCTGCAAATGAGAACGTGTTCTCAGTCAACTTACCTGGTAAAATAACGGTAAAATAAAATAAAATAAAATAAATAAACATAAACAGAGAGTAGCAGCAGCGTAAAAGAGGGATTGGGGAGGGGCACACAATGTAAATAGTCCGGGTAACCATTAGTTACCTGTGGTGACGTCGTCCCCACAGTGACTGTACGTACATACCCCAACCAGAAGCCATGGATTACAGGCAGCATCCGCACTGATCTGAAGGCTAGAGCTGCTGCTTTCAAGGAGCGGGACTTTAACCCGGAAGCTTATAGGCAACCACGCTATGCCCCCCGACGAACCATCAAACAGGTAAAGGGTCAATACAGGACTAAGATCGAGTCATACTACACTGGCTCTGGCGCTCGTCGGATGTGGCAGGGCTTGTAAACCATTAGAGACTAAGAAGGGAAGCACAGTCGAGCGCTACCCAGTGACACGAGCCTAACAGACTAGCTAAACTACTTCTATGCTCGCTTCGAGGCAAGCAACACGGAGGCATGCATGAGAGCATCAGCTGTTCTGGACGACTGTGTGATGACGCTCTCCGTAGCCGACATGAGTAAGACCTTTAAACAGGTCAACATACACAAGGCTGCGGGGCCAGACAGATTACCAGGGCGTGTGCTCCGGGCATGTGCTGACCAACTGGCAGGTGTCTTCACTGACATTTTCAACATGTCCCTGATTGAGTCTGTAATACCAGCATGTTTCAAGCAGACCAACATAGTCCCTGTGCCCAAGAACACAAAGGCAACCTGCCTAAATGACTACCAACCCATAGCACTCACGTCTGTAGCCATGAAGTGCTTTGAAAGGCTGCTCATGGCTCACATCAACACCATCATCCTAGAAACCCTAGACCCACTCCAATTTGCCTACCGCCCCAACAGATCCACAGATGATACAATCTCTATTGCACTCCACACTGCCCTTTCCCACCTGGACAAAAGGAACACCTATGTGAGAATGCTATTCATTGACTACAGCTCAGCGTTCAACACCATAGTGCCCTCAAAGCTCATCACTAAACTGAGGACTCTGGGACTAAACACCTCCCTCTGCAACTGGATCCTGGACTTCCTGACGGGCCGCCCCCAGGTGGTAAGGGTAGGTAACAACACATCCACCACGCTGATCCTCAACACAGGTGCCCCTCAGAGGTGCGTGCTCAACCCCCTACTGTACTCTCTGTTCACTCATGACTGTACGGCCAGGCACGACACCAACACCATCATTAACTTTGCCGATGACACAACAGTGGTAGGCCTGATAACCGACAACAACGAGACAGCCTATAGGGAGGAGGTCAGTGGAGCATGTTGAGAGCTTCAAGTTCCTTGGTGTCCACATCACCAACAAACTAACATGGTCCAAACACACCAAGACAGTCGTGAAGCGAGCATGACAAAACCTATTCCCCCTCAGGACACTGAAAAGATTTGGCATGGGTCCTCATCCTCAAAAGGTTCTACAGCTGCACCATCGAGAGCATCCTGACTGGTTGCATCACTGCCTGGTATGGCAACTGCTCGGCCTCTGACCGCAAGGCACTACAGAGTGTAGTGCGAACGGCCCAGTAAATCACTGGGGCCAAGCTTCCTGCCATCCAGGACCTCTACACCAGGCGGTGTCAGAGGAAGGCCCTAAAAATTGTCAAAGACTCCAACCACCCTAGTCATAGACTGTTCTCTCTGCTACCGCACGACAAACAGTACTGGAACGCCAAGTCTAGGTCTAAGAGGCTTTTAAACAGCTTCTACCCCCAAGCCATAAAACTCCTGAACATCTAGTCAAATGGCTATTTAGACTATTTGCATTGCCCCCCTCCCCTCTCCAACCCACTGCCACTCTCTGTTGTTATCTATGCATAGTCACTTTAATTACTCTACCTACGTGTACATACTACCTCAACCAACCGGTGCCTACGCACATTGACTCTGTACTGGCACCCCCTGTATATATTGTGTTTTTTTTACTACTGCTCTTAAATTACTTGTTACTTTTATCTCTTATTCTTATCTGTATTTTTTTTAAACTGCACTGTTGGTTAGGGGCTTGTAAGTAAGCATTTCACTGTAAGGTCTACACCTGTTTTATTCGGCGCATGTGACTAATAAGATTTGATTTGATTTGATATGTTACTGAAACTGGCCAGAATTAGCAGAATGTGCCCTGGCCTCTGTGGCCCAGCAGCTCCCTGCTATCCCACCAGTCTGCTCTTAGCAACAGAGACAGACAGAAACCAGGCCATTGACCAGGGATTCATACACTCAGAACCTAAAGCCACCTGACAGGGACTAATACACTCAGGACCTAAAGCCACTGACCAGGGATTAATACACTCAGGACCTAAAGCCACTGACCAGGGATTAATACACTCAGGACCTAAAGCCACTGACCAGGGATTAATACACCCAGGACCTAAAGCCACTGACCAGGGATTAATACACCCAGGACCTAAAGCCACTGACCAGGGATTAATACACCCAGAACCTAAAGCCACTGACCAGGGATTAATACACCCAGGACCTAAAGCCACTGACCAGGGATTAATACACCCAGGACCTAAAGCCACTGACCAGGGATTAATACACCCAGGACCTAAAGCCACTGACCAGGGATTAATACACCCAGGACCTAAATCCACTGACCAGGGATTAATACACCCAGGACCTAAAGCCACTGACCAGGGATTAGTACACCCAGGACCTAAAGCCACTGACCAGGGATTAATACACCCAGGACCTAAAGCCATTGACCAGGGATTAATACACCCAGGACCTAAAGCCACTGACCAGGGATTAATACACCCAGAACCTAAAGCCACTGACCAGGGATTTATACACCCAGGACCTAAAGCCACTGACCAGGGATTATACACCCAGGACCTAAAGCCACTGACCAGGGATTAATACACCCAGGACCTAAAGCCACTGACCAGGGATTAATACACCCAGGACCTAAAGCCACTGACCAGGGATTAATACACCCAGGACCTAAAGCCACTGACCAGGGATTATACACCCAGGACCTAAAGCCACTGACCAGGGATTAATACACCCAGAACCTAAAGCCACTGACCAGGGATTAATACACCCAGGACCTAAAGCCACTGACCAGGGATTATACACCCAGGACCTAAAGCCACTGACCAGGGATTAATACAAACCTATTCTCGTAGGAAGTTGCTAAAAGTCAGTATTTTGACTGTGTGAAATGCTCGATAATGTATGTGATATCAACAGAGAGGTATATGTTATGGGTGACGTAAATATTGACTGGTTGTCATCAAGCTGCCCACTCAAAAGTATGCTTTAAACTGTAACTGATGCTTGCAATCTGATTCAGTCAACCTACCAAGGTATTTACAAACAGAACAGGAACCAAGTCATCTACATGTATTTATTTTATTTATTTAACCTTTATTTAACTAGGCAAGTCAGTTAAGAACAAATTCTTATTTACAATGACGGCCTACGCTGGCCAAACCTGGATGACGCTGGGCCAATTGTGCGGCGCCCTATAGGACTCCCGATCACAGCCGGTTGTGATATAGCCTGGATTGATCACATCTTTACTAATGTGTCAGAAAACTGCTCTAAAGCAGTATCCACACGCATCTGATCTAGTGATGATGATATAATAGCCATATTTAGAAAAAACTAAGTTCCAAAGACTGGACCTAAAATTGTGTATAAATGAACATAGAGGTTTTGCATTGATTCCTATGTCGAAGATGTGAAAAATATTTGTTGGTCTTATGTGTGTAATGACGAACAATCTGGCGGCTCACTTGAAGCATTTATGAAGTTGCTTCTTCCGGTTACTGATAGGCATGCACCCATCAAGAAACTGACTGTTAGAACTGCCAAATCCCCATGGGTAGATGATGAATTGAAAAACTATACGGCTGAGAGAGGTGAGGCAAAGGGAATAGCAAATAAGTCTGACAACATAGCAGATTGGCAAACATACAGTAAATTGAGAAATCCCGTAACGAAACTAAACAAAAAGTAGAAGAAACTATACTAAAGAACAAATATAAATGATATAAATAATGATAGTAAAACGCTCTGGAGTATTTTAAATGAATTTCTAGGCAAAAAAGCGAACTCTGCTGCATCCTTCACTGAGGCAGATGGCTGGTTCATAACAAAACTCTTTGATTATTGCCAACCAGTTTAATAACTTTTTTGTTGACAAGATTAGCAGATTTAGGCATGACATTCAAACAACACATGCTGAGCCTTCTTATTCATGCATAATGGACCAAATAATGAAAGACAAGCACTGTAGTTTTGAGTTCTGCAAAGTTGGTGTGGAAGAGGTTAAAACCTATTATGGATAGGGCAGTTACGGTGACTGAATTATCACCACACCAGCAGTCAGGCGTCATGACAGAAGTCAAATTCCATGTGACCGTTGAGTCGCAGTAACTAAACTTCTCCAAAACTGAACTCTGATGCCTCTGATGATTATTAGTAGCCTACCAAACTTGTAATGGCCAATCGCTAATGTCCGGTACTCAGTGCTCTATTGTCCCTCTAATCACTCTGACCAATGCAAATGCAATGGAAAATACAATCAAACACTACACTTCCCTGACATTCAGAGTTTGAGCAGAATAGGATCACCTTTACAATGAGTAGCCTACCTGGCTGGCATAAAAATTAACCGCGGGAAAAGCGTCCGCCATTTGCTAGTCAAGTGCAAATGGATGACATGTCTTTTTTCCCCCTGCCCCTGTTTCAACAGGTGCATGATAATGGCCCATTCTAAATCAAAACTAATTTCACCCATATTATTTAGTGTATGTAAAGACAAGATTAAATTGAGAATATTATCACTTGTGAATTATGCATTTATTTTGTATACTTTTTCAAATCATAGTGGCATGCACCATGTAGCCTAGCCCATAGGCCTACTGTTTATGTTTTGATAAGGTTTGTATCACAAATGAAGTGGCCAAATATCTCCAAATGTAGCCTATAGGCCCAAGACCCCTGGAACATTGTTGGAGAGCCCATAACCTACAGAGAGAGCCTAGTGAAATGTGTTCTTATAAGCCCAGTCAACAGAGTTTTGACTGGCCACCATTTAATAAAAGCAGATTCCAGCTTTTTCGTGCTGCTATATTTAATGTAACATTTTTTATTTTATTTTTACAAATGAAGACCATTAATCTGCTTTACAAACAGTGTAACCTACCTGGCATATTAAGAATATAACTGCAGGTAACCTCCATTTGCAATTTGAGTGCAGGATATATGGAGGATTTTTTTGTTTTCTTGTGGGCCATTCTAAATATAAAATGATTCCACATATATTAGTAGGCTATATGTAAAGACCAGATTAAATTGAGGATATTGCATGGGAATATTATCAAGTGCTTGTTAAATTGTGATTGAGAGACTGATGAAGTGTGTGCAGGCTGCGCAAGAAAGGGAGCAGATCGCTTCCCATTCATGCAACTTTTTTCAAATCATAATTCCTTGTGTCATGCAGCCTTAGAATGTATTAGAAATCAGAACATATAGCCTAATGTTTGTATCACAACTAAAGTTGTATAAATACATCTAAACAAAGCATATAGGAGGATCTGTTAACTGCTCACCAGAGAATTGCCTCATGTGCGGCACTCCCTTGAAAATAGTTTGGGGGAAAATATCCTTCTATTTTATAAGGAGTTAAAAGCTAATCTTGCCAGATAAATTAACTAGAGTAGCCCACAGCCATATGGCATAGCCAGATCAGGGCGTAACATAAATAAATTGAACCTTTGTTTAACTAGGCAAGTCAGTTAAAAACAAATTCTTATTTACAATGACGGCCTACACTGGCCAAACCCGGACGACGCTGGGCCAATTGTGTGCCGCCCTATGGGACTCCCAATCATAGCCAGTTGTGATACAGCCTGGATAACATAAGGACAACTCAGAGTATGCTATTCTGTTCTTTTGAAATAGGCTACATTTTCTTCATATCATAAGGTTTCTTTAGACCTGACAAAAATAGGGATTTATTGTGATGGTGTAGGCTATATTAAATTAATTTATTAGACTTTTTAAAATGTAGATGTTCCAAAGGTCCCCATCAGTGGCTTGTAGGCTATGCGTGAAAGCTGGAAAATGCAAAACGTGTTTATGTTAATTAACGGTCAATTACTGTGAGAATGGCAGTTATTTGAATGACAATCCCCAGCTGATTGTCCACAGCACCAGTTATGGCTTTACATCATCTGTCTTATCATGGATTGAGATTTACACATCTAATAGAACACAGAGGGTTTTCTTTATTAATTGAAGCCTCTCTAATGCTAATTCCGTTGAGTGTGGTGTACCGCAGTGCAGCCGGCTAAGGCCATTTATTGTTTTCTGTTTTTACTAATGACCTTCCACTGACCTTGAATAAAGCCTGTGTGTCTATGTACGTTGACGTCTCAAACGTATACATGTCAGCTATGACAGTAAAATAAATAACTGACAGCCTTAACATAGAGCTCAGTTTTAGAATGGGTAAGTTTTAGAATGGGTAACTAGCAATAGGCTGGTGCTAAACATCTCAAAAGCAATAGGCATCGTTTTTGGGACATATCACTCACTCAACCCTCAACATAATCTAAAACATATAGACTCAGTGGTTTCCAAAATGGGAAGAGGTCTGTCAATGATAAGGCATTGCTCTGTTTTTTATTAATTTATTACATCTAAATCAACTACAGACCCTAGTTTTGTCATACCTGGACTACTGCCCAGTGTGGTCATGTGCGGCAAAGAAGGACATAGGAAAATTGCAGTTGGTTCAGAACAGAGCAGCACGTTTTGCACTAAGATGTACACGGAGGGCGAATGTCAATGGTATGCATGTCAGTGTCTACTGTCTCAAAGTGGAGGGGAGATTGACTACATCACTATTGGTCTTTGTGTGAGGTGTTGATGGCTTAAAGGTACCGAACTGTCTGCTCAAGCAGTTGGCCCACAGTTCAGACACTCATCAGTAACACACAAGACATGCAGCCAGAGGTCTCTTCACAGTCCCCAGGTCCTGAAGAGAGGCTGGGAAACACAGTATTAAATAGAGCCATGACTACATGGAACTCTCTGCCACCCCAGGTAACTCAAGCTGGCAATAAAACCAGATGACAAAAAAACAGATGAGAACACCTTACTGCATGATGGGGAATGTGAAGAGACAGACATTTTATATATTTTGTATTGTATCATGTATTTTATTATGTAGTGTTATGCGTATGATGTATAGTATTGTCAAATCAAATTTTATTTGTCACATACACATGGTTATCAGATGTTAATGCGAGTGTAGCGAAATGCTTGTGCTTCTAGTTCCGACAATGCAGTAATATCTAACAAGTAATCTAACCTCACAATTTCACAACAACTACCTTATACACACAAGTGTAAAGGAATGAATAAGAATATGTACATATAAATATATAAAGATGAGCGATGGCTGAACGGCATAGGCTAGATGCAGTAGATGGTATAGAGTACAGTATATACATATGAGATGAGTAATGTAGGGTATGTAAACATTATATAAAGTGGCATTGTTTAAAGTGGCTAGTGATACATTTATTACATCAATGTTTCCATTATTAAAGTGGCTGGAGTTGAGTCAGTATGTTGGCAGCAGCCACTCAATGTTAGTGGTGGCTGTTTAACAGTATGATGACCTTGAGATAGAAGCTGTTTTTCAGTCTCTCGGTCCCCGCTTTGATGCACCTGTACTGACCTCGCCTTCTGGATGATAGCGGGGTGAACAGGCAGTGGCTCGGGTGGTTGTTGTCCTTGATGATCTTTTTGGCCTTCCTGTGACATCGGGTGGCCAAAAAGATCATCAAGGACAACAACCACCCGAGCCACTGCCTGTTCACCTCTCTATCATCCAGAAGGCGAGGTCAGTACAGGTGCATCAAAGCAGGGACCGAGAGACTGAAAAACAGCTTCTATCTCAAGGCCATCAGACTGTTAAGTGTTGTGTGTTATGTATGTAGTGGTATGTGTATTAGGTATTTTATTATGTTGTGTTATGTGTATTAGGTATGTTATTATGTTGTGTTATGTGTATTATGTATTTTATTATGTAGTGTTATGTGTATTAGGTATTTTATTATGTAGTGGTATGTGTATTAGGTATTTTATTATGTAGTGTTATGTATATTATGTATTTTATTATGTTGTGTTATGTGTATTAGGTATTTTATTATGTAGTGTTATGTGTATTAGGTATTTTATTATGTAGTGTTATGTATATTATGTATTTTATTATGTTGTGTTATGTGTATTAGGTATTTTATTATGTAGTGTTATGTGTATTAGGTATTTTATTATGTAGTGTTATGTAAATTATGTATTTTATTTATTTTAATTGTTTTGTTTCCTGTTTGGACACAGGAAGAGTGCCACTGCCTTGGATATTTGGCTGTACTTGTCATTTAGCAATGTGCATTCTCTTGTTAGACTGAGCCGTACGTATTGTATTCTTAGAATGTCATAAAGAGAGCTCAGGGACATTGTTGCCAAACCAATGCTGATGGAACAATACTGTAGCGATGCAACAAAAGAAAATCATATCCTCTTGTAGTGATTGGAAATCAGTCATGCAAAATAACTCCATTTTGACACCAAAATGTTTCTGATGACAGATGCTGATGACAAAAGGTAAATGGTTTGCCGGATGAAAGAATACTTTACATTATTCAGCATAGTGAAGGCACTGGCTGCACTGTATATCTTATTTCAAGTGTTTCTGAATCTGACGCTCATATGTGAGCATCATTGGGTTTTTGACTGGATGTTTAATTTACCATGTATTTTATTTACTGGCATATCTGTTCCTCTGTCACTCAATGCATCCATCCATACTGAGGTCTGACAAACAATTCTAGCCCAGCCTTGAAACCAGAAAACAACCTCAGTCCTTGTGGCCCTCTTGGTGAAATATCAAACATTGACATAACACATGAACAGCTTTTATTCAGGAACGCATTCAACAACACTTGATTGCTACTTCAGAGGTAGCACTGCAGTGTGTTAAACCTGGTACAACCAGTCAGAGAGAGAGAAAATACTATATGACTCACTGTACAAGATCTGTGTTTCATTAGCTGAAGACAAAAGGACGCAGCTACATGGTTATTTCCCTTGCTTTGAAAATCTCCCTGTCTCTTAGTTTTCTGTTTTGACCCAGACTGGTGTTTTACCATCTGACCCAGATTGGTGTTTTACCATCTGACCCAGACTGGTGTTTTACCATCTGACCCAGATTGGTGTTTTACCATCTGACCCAGACTGGTGTTTTACCATCTGACCCAGACTGGTGTTTTACCATCTGACCCAGACTAGTGTTTTACCATCTGACCCAGACTGGTGTTTAACATCTGACCCAGACTAGTGTTTTACCATCTGACCCAGACTAGTGTTTTACCATCTGACCCAGACTGGTGTTTTACCATCTGACCCAGACTGCTGCATTATCATCTGACCCAGACTGCTGCATTATCATCTGACCCAGACTGGTGCATTATCATCTGACCCAGACTGGTGCATTATCATCTGACCCAGACTGGTGCTTTATCATCTGACCCAGACTGGTGCTTTATCATCTGACCCAGACTGGTGCATTATCATCTGACCCAGACTGGTGCATTATCATCTGACCCAGACTGGTGCATTATCATCTGACCCAGGCTGGTGCCTTATCATCTGACCCAGACTGGTGCGTTATCATCTGACCCAGACTGGTGCGTTATCATCTGACCCAGACTGGTGCGTTATCATCTGACCCAGACTGGTGCATTATCATCTGCCCCATACTGGTGCGTTATCATCTGACCCAGACTGGTGCGTTATCATCTGGCCCAGACTGGTGCGTTATCATCTGGCCCAGACTGGTGCGTTATCATCTGGCCCAGACTGGTGCGTTATCATCTGGCCCAGACTGGTGCGTTATCATCTGGCCCAGACTGGTGCGTTATCATCTGGCCCAGACTGGTGCATTATCATCTGACCCAGACTGGTGTTTTATCATCTGACCCAGACTGGTGTTTTATCAGCCGACTATGTAACCAGAGCAGCTACTTTGCATCTCCTCCTTACAGTTGTGATATCTGTTATCTGTTAGTCTTGCCTGGTGTATCAGTGGCTTCCTCTGCTGCTGTCCTGTGGGGGAGCAGGGTCTTCCTAAAATCGATCATTATCTCTGGCTCTCATCCTGATCCTGTTGGTGAGTGACAGCCAGTGACAGAGGCTGCAGACTTGCTCAGAATAACAAGTCTATGCTGATTCTCCAGTTTCCTCAGTCCCCACATGGCAGTGTTTTATCTGGAGCAAATGTTATCATTGGCGATGCTGACATTAGGAGCTAGCAAAAGCCTTCTACTGTCTGCTACACCATGAGTATATTACAGTCATCTGACACACTAGTTTTTCCAATTTAGAGTGTGATTTCAGTGTGAAAAACACAGCCACCTGTACTCTTTGTAATTCATTTTTCTTAGAAGAGAGCCATTCCACCAACACCGTAATAACACAGCTGTCTGGTCGAGTATATTTTTATATTTGAATTATGCAGAAATAAATAATTTTTGTGTGAATACAGTATGTGTATAAGATGCGTCACAGTTGTTTTGGTATTTGTCAGGCCGGTGTTTGTCAGGCCAGTAATACCACAGCTTCAGTATGTATTTTCAGCAGGCCAAGTGGAGTCACACATAGTGCTATGCGAAATGGCAGTTTTCTTTCACCTCTGCCAAGCCATGCCACTAAATCACTTTAACAGCCTGGCTTTTCTCTAAATGGACCCATAACAACGTAATAAGCCACAGGCTTCTGCTATTGCCACACAATTTGGGAAGTGGAATTCACTCAGCAAGTTTAGTACTGGATTATAGGAACATTTCCAGATTTGATTTAGCATAATATTTTTGATTATGTGTGTGTTCCATCACAGAATGGCAGGTGCCAAATGCAGCTTAGCCTGTAAGACTTTCTCAATGCATGCATGCCATATAAAATGAAAATGACCAGTATAGGGGTACATGTGTTAGTGATCGGAATTATCGTCACGTTCTGTGTGGATCGGTCTTTGGCCACAAATCTTTGCCTCCAAAGGGCCCTCATCTCTCCTCTCTCTCTTTTTCTCTCTCTCTCTCTCTCTTTCTCTCTCTCTCTCGACACAGGCTCTGGTGGTCATTATACAGAAACGACCCGCTCGCTCAGCCAAAGGAAACTCATTATTTTCGTTTTCTTCTCCTCTACCGATTCCTTTTTGGGGGGGGGATTGTTCCCTCCATTTCTACTTTCCAATGAATAATAACATTATGAATAACAATATTAACATTATGAATAACATTATTAATAACAAAATAGCATTATTAATAACAATACGATTATGAATAACAAGAATACCACTGTTAATAACAAGAATACTGTCACGTTCCTGACCTTGTTTTCCTTTTGTATAGTTGTGTTTAGTGGGTCAGGACGTGAGCAGTCTGTGTTGTTTGTTCTATGTTAAGTGTCAGGTTTAATTGACCTTGTATGGCTCTCAATCAGAGGCAGGTGTTTTACGTTTTCCTGTGATTGAGAACCATATATAGGTAGGTTGTTTCACATTGTTTGTTGTGGGTGGTTGTCTTCCGTGTCTGTGTATGTTGCACCACACGGGACTGTTTCGGTTTGTCGTTCGTGTATGTAGTCTGTTCCTGTTCGTGCGTTCTTCGTCATTTGTAAGTTCTCAAGTCCAGGTCTGTCTACATCGTTTATTTGTTTTGTAGTTTGTTGAAGTGTTTTCGTGTTTCGTCTACCATTTGGTAAATCAGTATGTCAAACTATCACGCTGCGCATTGGTCCTCTGATCCTTCTCGCCTCTCCTCGTCTGAGGAGGAGGACGAAGTAGATGATCGTTACAAATACCATTATTAATAACAAGAATAACATTATTCATAACGAGAATAGCATTATTAATAACATTATTAATAGCAAGAATAACATTAGTAACAATAATAACAAGGATAACATTGTTTAGTAACAAGAATAACATCGATAGCAAGAATAACATTATTAATAACAATACTACCATGATTAATAACAAGAATAACCTGATTAATAACGAGAATAACATTATTAATAAGCAGAATAGCATTATTGATAACAAGAATAACATTATTAATAACATTATTAATAGCAAGAATACCATTATTAATAGCAATAATAACAGTATTAATAGCAAGAATAACATTATTAATAACAATCCTACCATTGTTAATAACATTATTAATAACAATAACATTATAAATAACAAGAACCAACACGATTAATAACGAGAATAACATAATTAATAACAACAATAACATTATTATTAACAATATTTACATTATTAATAACAATACTACCATATTAATAGCAATACTGCCATTATGAATAACTATAATAACATTATTAATAACAATACTAACATTATTATCATTGTTAATTACAAGAATAACATTATTAATAACATTATTAATAACAAGGATAACATGATCAATAACGATTCTACCATTATTAATAACATTGTTAGTAACAATAATAACATTATTAATTACAAGAATAACATTACTAATAACAATAATAACATTATTAATAACAAGAATAACATTACGTTTTTACTAGAATAAATTACACTGTTATTGTATACTGAATCTTATATTTCAGTCCAGGTGCAGTCATACTATAGATGATGATATATTCATAACACTTTATCGAGGGCTTGGGACTATAAAGTTATATCTACAAAAAGATGATTCTGAGATAATTTGCTTTAAAGTTCCGAACCCTCATTGGTTTGAATGATGTCAGCAGATTTTGTCTTAACTACATTAATTGGGCGATTCAGAATGCTATATACATGTAGGTAGAGAACATTGGACAGAAAAGGGCTATGTTAATAACTATGTTTTGACAAAAATGTAGATAGAACCTTATAATCCCAAGCTCTCATATCAATTGCCATTGAATAATTCATACAGCTGACACCTATAGGCAAAAGCCTCCTCGTAATTCATTACATTGACTTCTCATGTCTATTGCAGTGTTAGTCTTAGATGTTCATTTAAATCTTGAGACTTTGTCTTTTTGTATAGTTCTTCAGTGTCTTCATGAATTTCAGTGAGACTGAACTACATGGATTTTGATTTTATTGTCACAGCAAGTCAAGGAATTACTAGTTGATTTTCTTCCCAGAAACACAGGTCACATAATGCAAACACTTTCTCTCATTTTTCCATTACCCCAAAACTGTAGTCAGAGAAGATCTTTCTGTGTTGCATAAGGCGCTTCAAATTAAATCTAAGATGATGTAGAGATACTGCATAGTGAATGAATAATGATTTCTGTCCCATGGAAGTGGGAGAGGAATGAGACAGTGCTCTCTCAGGCAAGACAAGCAGAAACTCCAGCAACATTAACTTTTAATATTTAATGACAGTTGATAATACTTTCCACAGAGTGTGGTTGTTATTGTACAGTAAAGGCGTGCGCATGCTTCCCAGCCGATACAGTTTGGAAAGGTTTGTGCATATATTGTGACAACATTTTGTGAGTTTTTTGTTGTGGTGCCAGCCGAACTGAAGCATCCTTCTTACGGCTGCAGGGGCAGTATTGAGTAGCTTGGATGAAAAGGTGCCCAGAGTAAACTGCCTGCTCCTCAGTCCCAGTTGCTAATATATGCATATTATTATTAGTATTGGATAGCAAACACGCTGAAGTTTCTAAAACTGTTTGAATGATGTCTGTGAGTATAACAGAACTCATATGGCAGGCAAAAACCTGAGAAAAAAATCCAACCAGGAAGTGGGAAATCTGAGGTTTGTAGGTTTTCAACTCATCGCCTATCGAATACACAGTGGGATATGGGGCATTTTGCACTTCCTAAGGCTTCCACTAGATGTCAACAGTCTTTAGAACTTTGTCTGATGCTTCTACTGTGAAGGGGTGCCGAATGAGAGGGGATTGAGTAAGGTCTACCATGAGCTGAACATGCGCTGACCATGCGCATTCATGTGAGAGCGAGCTCTGTTCTATCGCATTTCTGAAGACAAAGCAATTCTCCGGTTGGAACATTATTGAAGATTTATGTTAAAAACATCCTAAAGATTGATTCAAGACATGGTTTGACATGTTTCTACTGACTGTTACGGAACTTTTTGACATTTCGTCTGCTTTTAGTGAACGCGCTTCTTGACTTTAAATTTGTTTACCAAATGCTCTAACAAAAGTAGCTATTTGGACATAAATGATGAACATTACCGAACAAATCAAACATTTATTGTGGAACTGGGATTCCTGGGAGTGCATTCTGATGAAGATCATCAAAGGTACGTGAATATTTATAATGTTATTTCTGACTTCTTTTGACTGCACAATATGGAGGATATATTTTTGTCTTGATTGGGCTCTGAGTGCCGACCTCAGATTATTGCATGGTTTGCTTTTTCCGTAAAGCTTTTTTGAATACTGACACAGCGGTTGCATTAAGGAGAAGTGGATCTAAAATTCCATGTATAACACTTGATCTTTGATCAACGTTTATTATGAGTATTTCTGGAAATTGGCTCTCTGCAAAATCACCGGATGTCACCGAACTACTGAACATAACGCGCCAATGTATACTGAGATTTTTTTATATATAAATATGAACTTTACCGAACAAAACATACATGTATTGTGTAACATGAAGTCCTATGAGTGCCATCTGATGAAGATCATCAAAGGTTAGTGATTAATTTGATCTATTTCTGCTTTTTGTGACTCCTGTCTTTGGCTGGAAAAATGGCTGTGTTTTTCTGTGATTTGGCAGGGACCTAACATAATCGTTTGTGGTGCTTTCGCTGTAAAGCCTTTTTGAAATCGTACACTGTGGTGGGATTAACAAGAAGTGTATCTTTAAAATGGTGTAAAATACTTGTATGCTTGAGGAATTTTAATTATGAGATTTCTGTTGTTTGAATTTGGCGCCCTGCTCTTTCACTGGCTGTTGTCATATCGATCCCGTTAACGGGAATGCAGCCCTAAGAAGTTTTTAAGGGATGCTTTGAGAGCGGAGATAGAATTCTAAAAATGACAGCTGTCATTCAGGTGTCACTACTGTATGCTCAATATGTTACAGGTTCACAATATTCGTGGAGGTAGGCTAGCGGTTAAGAGCATTGGGCCAGTAACCAAAATGTTGCTGGTTCGAATCCCAGAGCCGACTAGGTGAAAAAATCTGTCGGCTTGCCCTTGAGCAAGGCACTTAACCCTAATTGCTCCTGTAAGTCTCTCTGGATAAGAGTGTCTGCTACATGACTAAAATGTCATGCTTAACCATCATCATCCCTGCAGGTGCCTGGGGCACACAGCATATGCTACCCTTTTATTGAAGAGATGCAAACCAGAGCATTTTCTTAGAGGTCACTCTACTCTGTGTCTGTTTTAGGACTGTCAGACAATGACATTTTTTAAATCAAGTTATCCACATGGCTTTCTATAGTTAACTGATGAATATTTATTTTTTTATGTTTCAAATTTGATCCTAATTAAAGATGTTTCCATTTAAAACACATCACATTGGGTTGTAGGTATAACACATTTTGATTACAGGGGAAGAAAACACAAAATAAACTCTATTTTACTTTGTTTGCTTGGCACTAAACCTCAAACAAACACGGTAGCTATCTACAGCCCTCTCCCCTCTCCAGGCCTCTCCATTTTCTATATTTTGCAGCATTTCAGCATTTGTTCAAGTCTGTCTTTGTTGATAGCGTCTTTGTTGATAGCATCTTTGTTGATAGCATCTTTGTTGATAGCGTCTTTGTTGATAGCATCTTTGTTGATAGCATCTTTGTTGATAGCGTCTTTGTTGATAGCGTCTTTGTAGATCTTGTCTTTGTAGATAGTGTCTTTGTAGATACTGTCTTTGTAGATACTGTCTTTGTAGATAGTGTCTTTGTAGATCTTGTCTTTGTAGATCTTGTCTTTGTAGATCTTGTCTTTGTAGATCTTGTCTTTGTAGATACTGTCTTTCCAGCTTGGGTATGGTAACCACTGTAAAGAAACAGATTGCTGGCATGATTGCTTGGAAAACAGGGCTTTTTCTGCTCCCTAGGCTGTTCTTTTCTGCCTACCCCCAAGCCCAGGACAGACCTGGGTGTCTCCTCTCCTTCACTTCAGCCTACAACCAATAGACTGCCTCAGCCCCCTGAACTCTTCCTACCTCCACCTGATTCACCCATCCACACTGTCTGCTGCTGAGCCAAGCTGACAGGCCCACCCTTCCTCTACCTGCCTGGCCATCTCCTACTCAGCCTCTGTCAGCCTCTGCCTGTACCTCCCTATATGCAGCATCATCCTTCCACCCCAGGCCACCCTGCATCTACCTGCCTGCCTTCCCACTCCCTACACAGCCTCTGTCTGACCATCATTCCCCCTCCACAGCCCACACAAAGCAGTGGCAGGGGAAGACCTTGTTAATGACACTGTTATCACCCTTCAATCATCCTAGACATTGGGTTGGTACTAGACTGTAACCTGTTGTTGTTCATGGAGAAAGTGCCAACATTGAAAGTGCCAATACGCTGCCTATGGTACAAATGACTGGGCATTTGTCAGGAGGTAGATTCTGCACAGGTGGGCCTTCACAGGTTGACAACTATAGAGGTAGTTGGTAGATTCTGCACAGGTGGGCCTTCACAGGTTGACAACTATAGAGGTAGGAGGTAGATTCTGCACAGGTGGGCCTTCACAGGTTGACAACTATAGAGGTAGGAGGTAGATTCTGCACAGGTGGGCCTTCACAGGTTGACAACTATAGAGGTAGTTGGTAGATTCTGCACAGGTGGGCCTTCACAGGTTGACAACTATAGAGGTAGTTGGTAGATTCTGCACAGGTGGTCCTTCACAGGTTGACAACTATAGAGGTAGTAGGTAGATTCTGCACAGGTGGGCCTTCACAGGTTGACAACTATAGAGGTAGTAGGTAGATTCTGCACAGGTGGGCCTTCACAGGTTGACAACTATAGAGGTAGTAGGTAGATTCTGCACAGGTGGGCCTTCACAGGTTGACAACTATAGAGGTAGTAGGTAGATTCTGCACAGGTGGGCCTTCACAGGTTGACAACTATAGAGGTAGTAGGTAGATTCTGCACAGGTGGGTCTTCACAGGTTGGCAACTATAGAGAGTTAGTTTTGTCCCATTTAGTGCATTTGATTTAGCGCCAGCCACGGCCCACTACTATTAAACTGGGATCAATATGATCATTCTCTATTAAACTGGGATCAATATGATCATTCTCTATTAAACTGGGATCAATATGATCATTCTCTATTAAACTGGGATCAATATGATCATTCTCTATTAAACTGGGATCAATATGATCATTCTCTATTAAACTGGGATCAATATGATCATTGTCTATTGAACTGGGATCAATATGATCATTCTCTATTAAGCTGGGATCAATATGATCATTCTCTATTAAGCTGGGATCAATATGATCAGTCTCTATTAAACTGGGATCAATATGATCAGTCTCTATTAAACTGGGATCAATGTGATCATTCTCTATTAAACTGGGATCAATATGATCATTCTCTATTAAACTGGGATCAATATGATCATTCTCTAAAAAGCTGTTGAAACGCAACAGTCAGTCTCATATGGCTATAGCTGTTGGCTGTATACTGCACAGATGTAGGATCTTAATTAGACCACTCTTTTAGTGTATTCAAGGTTTAAAAGGGCTTCTAAAGTTTGTAATTTCCACACAAAAAAATGTCAGACTTGATTTGCACTAAAGAATATGTATCAACCCCTACATAAAATATCCATGAATTATAGTCGACTTAATAATTCCCATTTAAGATCCTACATCTGTAGGTCTGCTACCTAGACCCTTTGAGTGGCACACTCATGTGTTTTTCATTAACTTCAACTATAAACAAACAATTTCATTTTCAATTGACAGATAACACCAGTCTATGGTTGAGTGATACAAAGAGTGTGTACAGACAGGTCACACAGTGTGTACAGACAGGTCACACAGTGTGTACAGACAGGTCACACAGTGTGTACAGACAGGTCACACAGTGTGTACAGACAGGTCATACCAATAATGTGATGGTTCCATGTGATTCTGCTTAACCTCTTATCTGGCCTAACAGAAAACAAGACCTCTGTTTTACCGTGAGATTACTGGCATAGTGGCTGCCTATCAAGTATCAGAAGTCATACTTCAAAATGTCTCCGTTCAAACCACAATACAAAGAAGTGCCAATCAAACGAACATGGATTCATGTCTCTTGACCTCACAGTGAAAGGTCACCTCCGTAATGTCATGTTGTAATTGAATTACTGTTAAGCAGAACAGATAACTATATGGCAGATAGAGGACAAAAGTAAATGGCATATTGATGTGTGATGATTAAACAGTAGGGACACAGAATGGGAGATGCTCCCGGAACGTTCCTTTATATTCACCACGGATCTGGGCCCAACATTGGACATGTACCTCTCCCTGCTAAAGCTCTGTACGTTGGATTACCACCCCTCCCCTCCCTTCCTCTTTCCCAGCCAGACCTATTTGAGGTGCTGTCGCTTTAAATCTAATGAAATCAACTGGATATCTTAACTGCAGGCCATTTATTTCAGAGGAGGTTGGCATTATGGGTAATTAATGTGAAAAGTGTCATGATTAATCCTGCTACGTTCACCCCTGAGGCTAGCCTCAATGCCTGGGCAAAAACTGTCTCCCTGACAAATCCCCCTGACACCCGACACTGTGTATTTAAGTCTCCTAAGCCAGGAAAACATCATCTTTTAAATTCTGTGCTTGCAATACCTTTCACTCTGCATAAAAATACCTTTCACTCTGCGTAAAAATACCTTTCACTCTGCGTAAAAATACCTTTCACTCTGCGTAAAAATACCTTTCACTCTGCGTAAAAATACCTTTCACTCTGCGTAAAAATACCTTTCACTCTGCGTAAAAATACCTTTCACTCTGCGTAAAAATACCTTTCACTCTGCGTAAAAATACCTTTCACTCTGCGTAAAAATACCTTTCACTCTGCGTAAAAATACCTTACACTCTGCGTAAAAATACCTTTCACTCTGCATAAAAATACCTTTCACTCTGCATAAAAATACCTTTCACTCTGCATAAAAATACCTTTCACTCTGCATAAAAATACCTTTCACTCTGCATAAAAATACCTTTCACTTTGCTCTAACAAAGTAATTGTAGGGTGAAGCCCTTGAAATGTAGCTAATGATTTAACAGCAAAACTTCTTTGCTTCCTTTGATGCGTTCTATACATGTTTTTATCACAGAATTGGAAAACACCAAGATACACTTAGGACTCGTAGAATTTTCACAATCTGATTTTCACTCTTGGCATTTGCAAAGAAGCTCTAATAATAATAATAATAATAATAATAATAATAATACTTTGTTATTGTGTTTCCCTTTCTGGAAATGTGTCTTCCATCTCAACAAATAACAGCACAGCATCACCAATAGGTGCATAAATGCATACATAAACCACAAGCAATAACTACAGCAGACAACACATGTGGATGCAGTTTGAACGTTCTGGGAGGAGGGGGGAGTTGAGCACTTATTTATTCAATTTACTTTTACTGGTGTGAATGAATAATCTCTGGGCTCTGGCGCTAGACTGGGACGGGTGACTTGATTGGTTGCTTTCATGCTCTGTGTTTTGTTGAATTCTGCATGACTCTATTTTGTATGACTGGGTGTGTTCCAGTGTGAAGGGGAGGATAGCCTACTTACTCAGTGGCATCAGGATAGAGAAGGAGTCAGTGAAAAGAGCCAGGACAACAGATGGTTAATTCACCACTGCTTTCCCCAACCACCCCCTGTGTCCTCCAGATAGCATCATTTTTATCATGTTGAGAAACCCTGGAGTTTGCAAATTGATTAATGCAAACCTTTTATCCCAAACAGCCCTCGTGAAGATTTCATCACTACCTAGAAAGATGCCTCCAATACTGGGGGACTTGACAATACAATATACAAAACAACACAATACAATATACAATACAATATACAATACAATACAATATACAATACAATATACAATACAATATACAATTGTATCATCTTCCACACATTACCCCGTTTAGGCCTATTGGACAGGGCTCTTGCATTGCACATAGTGTGTGCAGTATTAATTAAACTGCTCATTTATTATACAGTATTTCCGATGATCAAAATGTTGTATTTTGGCCGATTTCAACCTAACTTTATAACATTGACATTGACTTTGAATATTGAGGCGTTTGAAACTTTTCCTTTTACGTCAATAGAGGATTGTCTTTCACGCATGTAATGGCAACTACAGGGCAGCCATCTGCATCAGAGAGTTGGCTGCTGTGTGTTGGGTGTTCAGGCGTCTCACAACAGATAGTGAGTTACCAAGCACCTCTGCCTGTCTAATGCCACGTAACAGTTGGCTCAGACAGTCTGGGTAGTATCCAGCCAAGGTCACTGCAAATCATCTCCAATGATCACCCCAAGCCCCCCTCACCTTCTGCTCAATTCTCTCAGTTCAGTCAGCCCAGCTCATTGGCCACAGCCAGCCCTCTTCCCTCTACAGTCCTCTCCCCTCCCCAGCTGTCTCTGACCTCTCCAGTCCTCTCCCCTCCCCAGCTGTCTTTGCAGTCTCCAGCCCTCTCCCCTCCCCAGCTGTCTCTGCCCTCTCCAGTCCTCTCCCCTCCCCAGCTGTCTCTGCCCTCTCCAGCCCTCTCCCCTCCCCAGCTGTCTCTGCCCTCTCCAGCCCTCTCCCCTCCCCAGCTGTCTCTGACCTCTCCTGTCCTCTCCCCTCCCCAGCTGTCTCTGACCTCTCCAGTCCTCTCCCCTCCCCAGCTGTCTTTGCAGTCTCCAGCCCTCTCCCATCCCCAGCTGTCTCTGCCCTCTCCAGTCCTCTCCCCTCCCCAGCTGTCTCTGCCCTCTCCAGTCTTCTCCCCTCCCCAGCTGTCTCTGCCCTCTCCAGTCCTCTCCCCTCCCCAGCTGTCTCTGCCCTCTCCAGTCCTCTCCCCTCCCCAGCTGTCTCTGCCCTCTCCAGCCCTCTCCCCTCCCCAGCTGTCTCTGCCCTCTCCAGCCCTCTCCCCTCCACAGCTGTCTCTGACCTCTCCTGTCCTCTCCCCTCCCCAGCTGTCTCTGCCCTCTCCAGTCCTCTCCCCTCCCCAGCTGTCTCTGCCCTCTCCAGTCCTCTCCCCTCCCCAGCTGTCTCTGCCCTCTCCAGTCCTCTCCCCTCCCCAGCTGTCTCTGCTCTCTCCAGCCCTCTCCCCTCCCCAGCTGTCTCTGCCCTCTCCAGTCCTCTCCCCTCCCAAGCTGTCTCTACCCTCTCCAGTCCTCTCCCATCTCCAGCCCTCTCCATCCCTCTCCAGCCCTCTCCCCTCTCCAGCCCTCTGCCCTCTCCAGGCCTGTTCTCTCCAGTCCTCTCCAGCCCTCTCCAGTCCTCTCCAGTCCTCTCCAGCCCTCTCCAGTTCTCTCCGGCCCTCTCCCCTCTCCTACCATCCCCAGCCCTCTCCCCTCTCCAGGCCTCTCCTGCTCTCTCCATCCCTATCCAGCCCTCTCCAGCCCTCTCCAGGCCTCTCCAGACCTCTGCCCTCTCCAGTCCTCTCCAGCCCTGTTCTATCCAGTCCTCTCCAGCCCTCTCCAGTCCTCTCCAGTCCACTCCCCTCTCAAAGCCTCTCCAGCCCTCTGCCCTCTCCAACCCGTCTCCAGTCCTCTCCCCGCTCCAGCCCTCTCCATCCCTCTGCCCTCTCCCCTCTCCAGCCCTGTCCCCTCTCCAGCCCTTTTCAGCCTCCCCCTCGCCCTCTCTCTCCCTCCCTCTCCTCTCTCTTTCTCCCCTTCACTCTGTCTCTCTCTCTCTTGCCTCCCCTCTCTCTGCCTGAGTAATGGCCTGCCTCTACCTTCCTGTCACCATGAGAGGTGGTGCTGGCTCTGCTCTGTTCTCCTTTTTTCATGCGTGTCCTTTTAACTGGCCAGGCAATCCCAGCTGAGATCTCTATCGACCATGATTTATCTGATATAGCTACAGTTCTGCTTCTCTCTTGCTCTCTTTCTCTCTCTCTCTCACTCTCCTCCCCCACACTCTCTCTTAAGTTCAGCATAAGTACAGTGCTACACATACCAG
Source organism: Salvelinus fontinalis (assembly GCF_029448725.1). Classification (NCBI taxonomy): domain Eukaryota; kingdom Metazoa; phylum Chordata; class Actinopteri; order Salmoniformes; family Salmonidae; genus Salvelinus; species Salvelinus fontinalis. The sequence continues at coordinate 4,451,955 of NC_074674.1, forward strand.
AAAGGAATAGAGAGGGCTGAGGGAGAGGAGGAAAGGGTGAGAGCACTCTTCGGGGTGGCTACATGTGGCGATGCCAGAGAGAAAGAGAGGGCTACGCTTGTCACAGAATTTTGACTGGAACTAAATAATTCAGTAGAATCAGGGACCAACCATAGTTTTCTTGGTAATGGGGGTTATTGTCTGCATCTGGTACAGATCTTAATTTGTTTCTCACAGCAGGAAAATAATACTGCAGCAACATGAAATTGGGGCAAATCAAGTCAGAAATTTTAAGTGGAAATTACAAACTTTAAAAGCCTTTTTAAACCTTGAATACACCACAATTTGCATTTCCTGCTGAGCAGGAACCTTGTCTGAGACAACAGAGTGATCAAAGATAGCAGATCTGTGTCTGAATGTATTGCTAGCTATCTTTAGCTCTCTCCTCTCCCTGTGGTATCATTCCAAAGCCTAGTTTTCCTAGGTACACCACCACAGAGACAGGCACCTCTGTTCTCCTGATGTAGCAGTTTTGACAGTTGAGCTGAATCGGTTTCTTCCTCTGCAGCATCATCCTGCTTTTCTATTGCTGGGTTTCTGTCTGTACTGTACGTTGGCTGTGAATCAGTAACCTGGGATGTGTATTTATTCTCACACAACCCATTTTCTGGCCTCTGTGTTTCTTTGCATTGTTGATGCCTGCTCTCCCTCACCCACCCCCTGTGTCTCTCTCTCCCTCTCTCTCTCCCTCTCTCTCTCCCTCTCTCTCCCTCTCTCTCTCCCTCTCTCTCTCTGTCTCTCTCTCTGTCTCTCTCTCCCTCTCTCTCTCCCTCTCTCTCTCTCCCTCTCTCTGTCTCTCTCTCTCTGTCTCTCTCTCTCTGTCTCTCTCTCTGTCTCCCTCTCTCTCTCTCTCTCTCTCTCCCTCTCTCTCCCTCTCTCTCTCCCTCTCTCTCTCTGTCTCTCTCTCCCTCTCTCTCCCCCTCTCTCTCTCTCTCCCTCTCTCTGTCTCTCTCTCTCTGTCTCTCTCTCTCTGTCTCTCTCTCTCTCTCTCTCTCTCTCTCTTGCTGCTGCTGCTCTCTCTTCTCTCTCTCTCTCTCTCTCTCTTGCTGCTGCTCTCTCTTTCTCTCTCCCTCACCCACCCCTCTTTGTCTCCTTCTTTCTTTCTCTCTCTCTCCCTCACCCACCCCTCTTTGTCTCCTTCTTTCTTTCTCTCTCTCTCCCTCACCCAACCCTCTTTGTCTCTCTCTTTCTTACTCTCTCTCCATCACCCACCCCTCTTTGTCTCTCTCTTTCGTTATCTCTCTCTGTTGCTCTCTCTGCTTCTCTCTCTCTCTCTATCTCGCTTGCACACACACACACCGGCACACGCTGTGCCTCGCTCTATTACAGTGTCTGACTATGCTTCAGAAGAGTGCTGTGCTGTGCTTCCTCGTCGTTGAGACCGTAGTGACCAGTGACTGTTATTTTTGATGTGTGTATGGAGTCCAGGCTGTCCTGGGATTTCAGCCAACCAGGATTCAGGGAGTCGATGCTCAAGCCGCTGCTCCAGTTTTAATTAGCATGAATTTCACAGTGACAGCAGCCAGAGTCAACGTCTTCTCAGTCATCCACACTGTCTCAACAGTCAACGTCTTCTCAGTCATCCACACTGTCTCCGCAGGAGGGAATTTACTGCCATCATCCACATCCAGACGCATGGAATTGTCCGGTTGATCAGGACGCAAATAGATTTGGAGAAACAAGCAGGAGAGGGAAGGGAATGCAGCAGTAGTGAGGGAAGGGAATGCAGCAGTAGTCTTCACTGCGTGAGACTGGGCAGTAGGAGGAGGGTGAGAGGGGCAAGGATGCTGCTTCTGGAGCACTCACTGCTATTCCTCATCTAGTGGGTTTAAAGTGGGGCTGTTACCAAAACAGAAGTGACCATTCAAAGGGGTTTGGTGCGTCTGTGTGAGCGTGTGAGGAGTCGCTGGAATATTTATTTATTTATCTTCAGGATTTTTCTCTTTTACCTCGCCGCTGCAGATATCCCTCCTCCCTCCCTCACTCTCCTCCAACTAGAGGGAAACGATAGCGCTGGATTCTGCATGTCCCTCCATCAGCTTGGATCTTTTTTTCTCCTTCTTAATGAAATCATCCTGTTTGCTGTGGGGAGGTGTCTTATCTGCTTCTCTGCAGTGTAGAGGCTTTCATCTTAGGGGGTAGTAGTCTCTCCACTGCCCTCCAGCCCTACCTGTGGGTGAGGGAGAAGAGCCTCCTCCCAGTGATACCGGCACCTGAAGCCCCCTCTGCTTTGTTATACTTCAATATCATAATTGAAATGTATGGTTCTAAATTACTCGTGGATTTAGCATTGTGTCAACTAAATACTTTTGATATCCATTTTGGTGCCTGGATGCTGACTTTTTAAAGACTTTATCTCAGGATGATTGCACACCACTCCAAGGTATTTGGTCCTCAGTCCAACAAACATCTATAGATATCTCAACATGTTTTGAACAAACAAAAATAGGATTCTGACTGGGATTTCATCATAAGAGACAAAAACTGGATTTAGTCTTTGTTTCACATCCTGGAAAACCTGCGTGGTCAGAAGTTGTTTTCCCCCAGCCATAACTAAGGACAGATCTGGTCCTATCCTCCAACTTAACATTACCCGGTCCCCAGGATTATGGAGGTGACGGGCTTGCCGGCCCGCTGAGATGTCCTGTCTTCGTGGGGTGGGACTGAGGGAAGCCCTGGGGGGCTCCTGTGCCCATCTGGAGGTGATGGTGTTGGGGAGCAGACTCCCAGCAGGGGGCCCTGGGCTGGGCCAGGGGTCAGGCTGGACAGGCCTAGGCCTGGGGTGTTGGTGGAGGCTGGTCTTGTTATTGGCCCTGCTAGCTGCACTCCCCACCCAGGCAGGGACGGCCCGCGTGTCTTCCAGTCTAAGCACCACGCACCATGTCCACCATTTCCACAATAAGCATGGCACAGTGCCCATCGCCATCAACAGGATGCCTTTCCTCACCCGAGGAGGCCATGGTAAGAGCTCTTACACTCTTCACACTCTGGTGTCTCCTGAGTCTGATCCATGTCCACACAGTTAGTGGAGGAGTTGGTTTGGCTTAAGATGTAGTAGAGGTTGTTGGCAAATAACACAGGCTGACTTGTCTTTACTCTGGTGCTGTAACTGAAGTCCCTCTTGGTACGTATTCTACTCAGTGATATGTGTTGGTTTAGGGGTATGTGTTGGTTTAGTGGTATGTGTTGGTTTAGTGGTATGTGTTGGTTTAGTGGTATGTGTTGGTTTAGTGGTATGGGTTGGATTTAATTGTATGGGTTGGGTTTAGTGGTATGGGTTGGTTTAATGATATGGGTTGGGTTTAATTGTATGGGTTGGGTTTAGTGGTATGGTTGGGTTTAGCGGTATGGGTTGGTTTAGCGGTATGGGTTGGTTTAGCGGTATGGGTTGGTTTAGCGGTATGGTTTGGTTTAGTGGTATGGTTGGGTTTAGTGGTATGGGTGGGTTTAGTGGTATGGTTGGGTTTAGTGGTATGGCTGGGTTTAGTGGTATGGGTTGGTTTAGCGGTATGGTTGGTTTAGTGGTATGGGTTGGTTTAGTGGTATGGGTTGGTTTAGTGGTATGGTTGGGTTTAGTGGTATGGTTGGGTTTAGTGGTATAGGTTGGGTTTAGTGGTATGGGTTGGGTTTAGTGGTATGGGTTGGTTTAGCGGTATGGTTGGGTTTAGCGGTGTGGGTTGGTTTAGCGGTATGGGTTGGGTTTAGTGGTATGGGTTGGTTTAGTGGTATGGGTTGGTTTAGTTGTATGGGTTGGTTTAGTTGTATGGTTGGGTTTAGTGGTATGGGTTGGTTTAGTGGTATGGTTGGGTTTAGTAGTATGGTTGGGTTTAGTGGTATGGGTTGGTTTAGTGGTATGGTTGGGTTTAGTAGTATGGTTGGGTTTAGTGGTATGGGTTGGTTTAGTGGTATGGTTTGGTTTAGCGGTATGGGTTGGTTTAGCGGTATGGGTTGGTTTAGTGGTGTGGGTTGGTTTAGTGGTATGGGTTGGTTCAGGTAGGAGGTTGCTGGCAAGGCTGTGGTGTTTGTGAGGACAGTGGTACTGACAGGATCAGGGCTGTAGTTTTTGTGAGGACAGTGATACTGACAGGGCCAGGGCTGTAGTGTTTGTGAGGACAGTGATACTGACAGGACCAGGGCTGTAGTGTTTGTGAGGACAGTGATACTGACAGGATCAGGGCTGTAGTGTTTGTGAGGACAGTGATACTGACAGGATCAGGGCTGTAGTGTTTGTGAGGACAGTGATACTGACAGGACCAGGGATGTAGTGTTTGTGAGGACAGTGATACTGACAGGACCAGGGCTGTAGTGTTTGTGAGGACAGTGATACTGACAGGACCAGGGATGTAGTGTTTGTGAGGACAGTGATACTGACAGGACCAGGGCTGTAGTGTTTGTGAGGACAGTGATACTGACAGGACCAGGGCTGTAGTGTTTGTGAGGACAGTGATACTGACAGGACCAGGGCTGTAGTGTTTGTGAGGACAGTGATACTGACAGGATCAGGGCTGTAGTGTTTGTGAGGACAGTGAAACTGACAGGATCAGGGCTGTAGTGTTTGTGAGGACAGTGAAACTGACAGGATCAGGGCTGTAGTGTTTGTGAGGACAGTGAAACTGACAGGATCAGGGCTGTAGTGTTTGTGAGGACAGTGGTACTGACAGGACCAGGGCTGTAGTGTTTGTGAGGACAGTGATACTGACAGGACCAGGGCTGTGGTGTTTGTGAGGACAGTGATACTGACAGGATCAGGGCTGTAGTGTTTGTGAGGACAGTGAAACTGACAGGATCAGGGCTGTAGTGTTTGTGACGACAGTGAAACTGACAGGACCAGGGCTGTAGTGTTTGTGAGGACAGTGATACTGACAGGACCAGGGCTGTAGTGTTTGTGAGGACAGTGATACTGACAGGATCAGGGCTGTAGTGTTTGTGAGGACAGTGATACTGACAGGACCAGGGCTGTAGTGTTTGTGAGGACAGTGATACTGACAGGACCAGGGCTGTGGTGTTTGTGAGGACAGTGATACTGGCATGATCAGGGCTGTAGTGTTTGTGAGGACAGTGAAACTGACAGGATCAGGGCTGTAGTGTTTGTGAGGACAGTGATACTGACAGGACCAGGGCTGTAGAGTTTGTGAGGACAGTGAAACTGACAGGACCAGGGCTGTAGTGTTTGTGAGGACAGTGATACTGACAGGATCAGGGCTGTAGTGTTTGTGAGGACAGTGATACTGACAGGATCAGGGCTGTAGTGTTTGTGAGGACAGTGATACTGACAGGATCAGGGCTGTAGTGTTTGTGAGGACAGTGATACTGACAGGATCAGGGCTGTAGTGTTTGTGAGGACAGTGAAACTGACAGGATCAGGGCTGTAGTGTTTGTGAGGACAGTGATACTGACAGGACCAGGGCTGTAGTGTTTGTGAGGACAGTGGTACTGACAGGACCAGGGCTGTAGTGTTTGTGAGGACAGTGATACTGACAGGATCAGGGCTGTGGTGTTTGTGAGGACAGTGAAACTGACAGGACCAGGGCTGTAGTGTTTGTGAGGACAGTGGTACTGACAGGATCAGGGCTGTAGTGTTTTTGAGGACAGTGGTACTGACAGGATCAGGGCTGTAGTGTTTGTGAGGACAGTGATACTGACAGGATCAGGGCTGTAGTGTTTGTGAGGACAGTGAAACTGACAGGATCAGGGCTGTAGTGTTTGTGAGGACAGTGAAACTGACAGGATCAGGGCTGTAGTGTTTGTGAGGACAGTGATACTGACAGGACCAGGGCTGTAGTGTTTGTGAGGACAGTGATACTGACAGGACCAGGGCTGTAGTGTTTGTGAGGACAGTGATACTGACAGGACCAGGGATGTAGTGTTTGTGAGGACAGTGATACTGACAGGATCAGGGCTGTAGTGTTTGTGAGGACAGTGATACTGACAGGATCAGGGCTGTAGTGTTTGTGAGGACAGTGATACTGACAGGATCAGGGCTGTAGTGTTTGTGAGGACAGTGATACTGACAGGATCAGGGCTGTAGTGTTTGTGAGGACAGTGATACTGACAGGATCAGGGCTGTAGTGTTTGTGAGGACAGTGATACTGACAGGATCAGGGCTGTAGTGTTTGTGAGGACAGTGATACTGACAGGACCAGGGCTGTAGTGTTTGTGAGGACAGTGATACTGACAGGACCAGGGCTGTAGTGTTTGTGAGGACAGTGATACTGACAGGATCAGGGCTGTAGTGTTTGTGAGGACAGTGAAACTGACAGGATCAGGGCTGTAGTGTTTGTGAGGACAGTGATACTGACAGGATCAGGGCTGTAGTATTTGTGAGGACAGTGAAACTGACAGGACCAGGGCTGTAGTGTTTGTGAGGACAGTGATACTGACAGGACCAGGGCTGTAGTGTTTGTGAGGACAGTGGTACTGACAGGATCAGGGCTGTAGTGTTTGTGAGGACAGTGATACTGACAGGATCAGGGCTGTAGTGTTTGTGAGGACAGTGATACTGACAGGACCAGGGCTGTAGTGTTTGTGAGGACAGTGATATTGACAGGATCAGGGCTGTAGTGTTTGTGAGGACAGTGATACTGACAGGATCAGGGCTGTAGTGTTTGTGAGGACAGTGATACTGACAGGATCAGGGCTGTAGTGTTTGTGAGGACAGTGATACTGACAGGACCAGGGCTGTAGTGTTTGTGAGGACAGTGATACTGACAGGACCAGGGCTGTAGTGTTTGTGAGGACAGTGATACTGACAGGATCAGGGCTGTAGTGTTTGTGAGGACAGTGAAACTGACAGGATCAGGGCTGTAGTGTTTGTGAGGACAGTGATACTGACAGGATCAGGGCTGTAGTGTTTGTGAGGACAGTGAAACTGACAGGACCAGGGCTGTAGTGTTTGTGAGGACAGTGATACTGACAGGACCAGGGCTGTAGTGTTTGTGAGGACAGTGGTACTGACAGGATCAGGGCTGTAGTGTTTGTGAGGACAGTGATACTGACAGGATCAGGGCTGTAGTGTTTGTGAGGACAGTGAAACTGACAGGATCAGGGCTGTAGTGTTTGTGAGGACAGTGATACTGACAGGACCAGGGCTGTAGTGTTTGTGAGGACAGTGGTACTGACAGGATCAGGGCTGTAGTGTTTGTGAGGACAGTGATACTGACAGGACCAGGGCTGTAGTGTTTGTGAGGACAGTGGTACTGACAGGATCAGGGCTGTAGTGTTTGTGAGGACAGTGATACTGACAGGATCAGGGCTGTAGTGTTTGTGAGGACAGTGATACTGACAGGACCAGGGCTGTAGTGTTTGTGAGGACAGTGATACTGACAGGACCAGGGCTGTAGTGTTTGTGAGGACAGTGATACTGACAGGACCAGGGCTGTAGTGTTTGTGAGGACAGTGATACTGACAGGACCAGGGCTGTAGTGTTTGTGAGGACAGTGATACTGACAGGACCAGGGCTGTAGTGTTTGTGAGGACAGTGATACTGACAGGACCAGGGCTGTAGTGTTTGTGAGGACAGTGAAACTGACAGGACCAGGGCTGTAGTGTTTGTGAGGACAGTGAAACTGACAGGACCAGGGCTGTAGTGTTTGTGAGGACAGTGAAACTGACAGGACCAGGGCTGTAGTGTTTGTGAGGACAGTGAAACTGACAGGACCAGGGCTGTAGTGTTTGTGAGGACAGTGGTACTGACAGGACCAGGGCTGTAGTGTTTGTGAGGACAGTGATACTGACAGGACCAGGGCTGTAGTGTTTGTGAGGACAGTGATACTGACAGGACCAGGGCTGTGGTGTTTGTGAGGACAGTGATACTGACAGGACCAGGGCTGTAGTGTTTGTGAGGACAGTGATACTGACAGGACCAGGGCTGTAGTGTTTGTGAGGACAGTGATACTGACAGGACCAGGGCTGTAGTGTTTGTGAGGACAGTGATACTGACAGGACCAGGGCTGTAGTGTTTGTGAGGACAGTGATACTGACAGGATCAGGGCTGTAGTGTTTGTGAGGACAGTGATACTGACAGGATCAGGGCTGTAGTGTTTGTGAGGACAGTGGAACTGACAGGACCAGGGCTGTAGTGTTTGTGAGGACAGTGATACTGACAGGACCAGGGCTGTAGTGTTTGTGAGGACAGTGAAACTGACAGGACCAGGGCTGTAGTGTTTGTGAGGACAGTGATACTGACAGGACCAGGGCTGTAGTGTTTGTGAGGACAGTGATACTGACAGGACCAGGGCTGTAGTGTTTGTGAGGACAGTGATACTGACAGGATCACGGCTGTAGTGTTTGTGAGGACAGTGATACTGACAGGACCAGGGCTGTAGTGTTTGTGAGGACAGTGATACTGACAGGACCAGGGCTGTAGTGTTTGTGATGACAGTGATACTGACAGGACCAGGGCTGTAGTGTTTGTGAGGACAGTGGTACTGACAGGATCAGGGCTGTAGTGTTTGTGAGGACAGTGATACTGACAGGACCAGGGCTGTAGTGTTTGTGAGGACAGTGATACTGACAGGACCAGGGCTGTAGTGTTTGTGAGGACAGTGAAACTGACAGGACCAGGGCTGTAGTGTTTGTGAGGACAGTGGTACTGACAGGATCAGGGCTGTAGTGTTTGTGAGGACAGTGATACTGACAGGACCAGGGCTGTAGTGTTTGTGAGGACAGTGATACTGACAGGATCAGGGCTGTAGTGTTTGTGAGGACAGTGATACTGACAGGACCAGGGATGTAGTGTTTGTGAGGACAGTGATACTGACAGGACCAGGGCTGTAGTGTTTGTGAGGACAGTGATACTGACAGGACCAGGGCTGTAGTGTTTGTGAGGACAGTGGTACTGACAGGATCAGGGCTGTAGTGTTTGTGAGGACAGTGATACTGACAGGATCAGGGCTGTAGTGTTTGTGAGGACAGTGGTTGATGTGATGTTGTGTGATGGATCCCTCGTTAACTGTTTCTGTGTCTGGACCAGCTGAAGCCTCTCTGCGTCGCTGAACTCTTTCATGTGCTCATCACTCTTGGTTGCCCTTTCCCATGGTGCTGACTGCCTACCGCATCCAGAGAACAGCCCAATAGCCCATGCTGTTTAGTCGGTCAGTAGTTTTTGATGCTATAAAACCCTCTGTATTCTGTATGGACTAGAAGTACATATCAATGTAAAGGGTGGAATTATCACCCCCATCAGTCCATGGTCCTTCAGAGATCTGTGCTTACACATATAACACTGTGGATTCAATGGACCATTGTGGGGATTGTGTCCCTCAAAATGCATTTTGAATGGAATATGCACAGAACAAAGCCATTGCACAGAATTTTCTCAAAAAGTTCTTATTACCATAGTGTTCATTCAGTAAGCCGTGGGATAAGCCTTGCAAAATATCCTAAACTAGTCAAATTACAAAATCTATTTTTTCTTCTGATTGGATTATTTTGCTGGATGTATTGTCATGTTGATTCATTCTAAGACAGAAAACACATCGAGCTGCGATCCATGCGGTGACTTGCTGAGTTAAGATTAGTCTAGATGAATTCCCTATTGATCCTCTCTCAGCGGGGAGGTTAAGTATTGACTTGTCCTCCATCCAAATTCCAAATGTGTCTCTGTACTATAATCGAACCAACAAAACAGCTGTCTCTGAGAACACTGCTCACTGTTATATATCTTTATCCAGCTTCCGCCTTCTGACATCTTTACCCCGTGTGGCTCAGTTGGTAGAGCATGGTGCTTGCAACGTCAGGGTTGTGGGTTTGATTCCCACCAGTACGAAAAAGTATGCACTCACTACTATAAGTGGCTCTGGATAAGAGTGTCTGGTAGAATGTAAGACTCCCATTCATCTCCTATTAGAAACCATCTAATGCATGTTCTAGTGCCCTTATCTTGCAATAGCAGGTCGGAGAGTTGTAAAAGAGCTGAACATTTGACGAATTACATCTGTTCTATTACAGCCATATCTGTCACAATCCCTCTATACGACAGCTTGCCTTTTACAGAGCGATGCTATGACACCGGTTCAATAAAATAGAGCCTACTAATAAAAAAAGGTTTAATCAAAGCAAAGCAATAGCTGATAACCTCTGCATAGGTCTGAATACTCTATGATTGGGGATTTCCCAGTGCTCTCTGTGTCATTCTACATGTGGCTTCAACCCACACTGCTCTTCGCTGTTTTATTACAAATTCAAGTGCTCTATATTTAGCTAGTGGGCATCACTGTGTGTGGTTAGGGCGAGGAAGGGAAGGGAAGAGAGGGGAATAGAGTGCGGTATATTTTTACCTGGGATTCATCCTCTCAGATCAAGAAACAGCACTCTCTAATTGTCTTTTTCTTTCTCTCACTCACTAACACCTACCTACCTACCTACCTACCTACCTACCTACCTACCTACCTACCTACCTAATGATGTGACCTAATGATGTGAGTCTGACTGGGTGGGCAGCAGTAGGCTTAGTGTGTTTTTGCCAAACAACAAGAAGCCCCCTAACACTATGAACCATGTGACAGGAAATGCCATGTTACTTGTGGAACCGTACTGGATATTTACTGGTGCGAAATGTATTCCCCTAAAGCCCTCTAACAAAAGGTACTGTAAATAGGCACTGTCAATACAGATGTAGCATCTTAATTTTAGCCAGTTTGCTACAGCAGGAAAATAATCCTACAGCAACAGAACATGTGAATTATTATGTGGATTATAATTAATGGACATTTTTGTAGGAGTTGATACATTTTCCTTTGGGCAACTAAGGTCTTATATTTCAAAGTGGAAATGACAAACTTTAGAAGCATTTTAAAAACTCAAACACACAACAGGTTAGTATTTCCAGTGTGCAGGATAATTCTCAGCAACAAAAGAGTGATCAAATTAAGATCCTACATCTGTAGATATTGTCAATACAAAAACATGCAGACTTTTGAGGCTTTTCCAGGATGTGAAGGCATTGACCCTCCAGCGTTGTTGTCAAGCATCAAGGCAATCTGGATGCAGGTCACGTCCTCTCTCTGCTCCACGCCTCTGTCTGGCCATCTGTCCTTAAGTAACGTTGTTGATGTGTCCTTGTTACCTTTTTTCCAGCATGGCTTTAGTGCTTCATGTGCCTGTTACTCAGAAGCATCTTCTCCAGACTTGTGTGAGTCCGGTGCTCCCCCCCATTACTATGTAGAGAGGTGCCTCTCAACCCCCTAATACTCAATGCTCAATGCACAGATGAAAGCCTGCTGTTTGACGAGCGCATTAGCCCATGCCTGTCCCTGTTTGTTCAGCCAGGCCCGCGCTCATGCATGTTGATGATTGCTTTCCATGCCTGTCCAATCACGGTTAGCAAGTCAGAGGAGTAGCTACCACACAGAGGAGGCTGGTGGGAGGAGCTATAGGAGGACAGGCTCATTGTAATGGCTGGAATGGAATCAATGGAATGGTACCAAATACATCAAACACATGGAAACAACTTTTTTTGACTCCGTTGCATTGATTCAATTCCAACCATTACAATGAGCCTGTCCTCCTATAGCTTCCCCCACCATCCTCCTCTGCTACCATAGCTCTTTGATGTAACTGCAATTAGTTGGGTGCTCAGGGACTACATTAGCCCAGGTAGACTGTCACATTCACAGCTCCCCTCTCCCTTTACTAGTCGTTGATGATGGGTTATCTAGGTCTACTGATGTCAGTGTTGAGTGGACAGAACCACTGCAGCTACAGTACCACCTTTACTTGATTTGGCCAATGGGTGGTTTGTGTTTACACACTTCACTTGGGCCCTGGGTGCATTCCACTGAAATTCTTTAATGTTATATGTTGTTCTTACCCATTTAAATTGTTAGAGCACTTTCTGTTGAAATGCAACACTGGAACACTCCCCCTCATTGATTACGTTGCCTGGTGGTACTCCTTTACCCTCTCACTAAGGGAGCCTAGGGCAGTGAACGGCAAGAACCAAAAATACAGATCTGCTATCTTAATTTGACCCTTTTTCTCACAGCAGGAAAATAATCCTGCAGCAACATGAAATGTGAATTATTATGTGGATTATAATTAATGGACATTTTTGTCGGGGTTGATACATTTTCCTTTGAGCAACTCAAGTCTTATATTTCAAAGTGGAAATTAGTTTTTAAGTTTAAAAAAAAACTCAAGTACACAACAAGTTAGTATTTCCAGTTTTTTGTTAGGGCAAATCAAGTCTGACTTTTTAAAGTGGAAATTACAAACTTTAGAAGTCTTGTTAAACATTGAATACACTACAATGTGCATATCCCTGCTGCACTGGAAAATTCTCTGCGCCAACAGAGCGATCAAATTAAGATAGCAGATCTGTACCAAATGTCTTCTTCTCATTATCAAATGATTGAATTTATACTTACTATAGACAGTTCCCTTTTAAAAAATGGTTTTGCGATAATTAGGAATTTTTATAGATTTCAATTTTGGAACAGTTACAGCTGCTCCTGAGGTAGGCTGATTACTGACGATCCAACTTACACTATTAATTATGGTTTAGGACAAACTAAATAGTATAATTGTTTTGGGATGCCCATTATCTGTACATACAGTACGTTCTATTCTAGCTCTATTAAAGATGCATATGGGCATCCATGTTTCTAAATCATTTAAAGTAAGTGTGATAAGGCATGTTAACATTATTCTCTATAAGTTCTGTAAATAGATTCATGAATACTTCTATCATGTTACAGTGAAATGTACCATTATCCTTTCTTTACATTAGGGCACTCAGTTCCAGTCCTTGACTCTGATTGGTTTCCTGGTCTCTTACTTGTCATCTGATATACTCTATTGGAGCTAGCTAAAGTTATACTGCATCTAAAGTCAATCTGGCAACATTGTAATGATGACACAAGCTTGTCCTACAAATTATTTGCCTCCTTTTGAAATGTCATCGTGTTTCCAAGCCACAGTAATGCACTTCAGATAAAATCTTCATCAGCACCTATTGAGACTGCATTGAGTACAATGCTCAGCTGGGCATCAGTCCTAAAACGAACATTCCAAACATTATTATGATGAAACGTGCAAACCATGAATAACGTGCGTTATAGGGAAATAATGCATGCTCTAGAATGCCTTTCAAGCCAATCAGAAATGCCATGGTATAATGTGCCATAGACAACACTTCAAATAAAGTATTAGTGTTTAAGTGTCATTCTATAACTATGATGCAGAGTGCTCCTTCATTGTGTCCTCATGACAACTTATAAGGACTACCATGGCATTGTTGAATATTTGTTCCTGATTGGCTTGAAGGGGCACCCTAGAGCACGGTACAATTCAATGGCTATCATTCATTCTTACATGTTCTATGTTTGAGTTGCTTTTGAAAGAAAAAGTCTAATTGAAAACATTATTGAATGTGGTTTTCATAATGGCAAGCTAGGAATGATGGTTTGATTAGCTAAACTAGCAAGTCTGTTTGTTGGGTTACCACGGCAACTACTGTAGCTAGCTCGTAAATCTGCTAGCTACTTCAGACAGTGGATGTTGAACACATTTCTACCGGCAAATGAACACATTTCTAGCGGCAAATGTGTTCAATTATAGCCATGGTATAAAAGGGATAACCAACGCGGGGCTCTATGCGTTCTCTGGAAAATAATGCAACTCTGTGAAAGGTCAGTTCGACTCCTTCCTCGTCGTTCATCATTTCCATAGAACGCATAGCTCCTCGTTGATGAATCCTTAATTCACATCAATTTGTTGACATCTCAGTATGTAGGTTTAATATAATCACAGATAAACCATTTTCCTGTGCCTCCATTTTGAGGACAGTTATAATATACTGAGTGAAATAGGTGATACTATTCAAGTGATTTCAGCCGATAAATTGCACGACAACACTGCTGTCAAAATGTTTCATTTTTACTCATGACAATGCAATCAACAATGCAATCATATCATTTTTTTTGTTGGTCCACATGATTGTTTGTCATGATGCCATAAGGACCAAGACGTATGCCAATATGTTCATGATAATAGATGTAAGACCTTCCACCCTTACTCACAGGCTATGATGATAACACTTTCTGATTGTAATTTAATTTCAGGGGACATGAGCATCTGCTAGTAATCCAACTGGTCATTATTTTCAACGTTAATGCTGGGTTGTAACTGTCTGTGGTGTGAGCGGTTGTTACCGTGGTGCTGGGTTGTAACTGTCTGTGGTGTGAGCGGTTGTTACCATGGTGCTGGGTTGTAACTGTCTGTGGTGTGAGCGGTTGTTACCGTGGTGCTGGGTTGTAACTGTCTGTGGTGTGAGCGGTTGTTACCATGGTGCTGGGTTGTAACTGTCTGTGGTGTGAGCGGTTGTTACCGTGGTGCTGGGTTGTAACTGTCTGTGGTGTGAGCGGTTGTTACCATGGTGCTGGGTTGTAACTGTCTGTGGTGTGAGCGGTTGTTACCGTGGTGCTGGGTTGTAACTGTCTGTGGTGTGAGCGGTTGTTACCATGGTGCTGGGTTGTAACTGTCTGTGGTGTGAGCGGTTGTTACCGTGGTGCTGAGTTGTAACTGTCTGTGGTGTGGCGGTTGTTACCATGGTGCTGGGTTGTAACTGTCTGTGGTGTGAGCGGTTGTTACCGTGGTGCTGAGTTGTAACTGTCTGTGGTGTGAGCGGTTGTTACCGTGGTGCTGAGTTGTAACTGTCTGTGGTGTGAGCGGTTGTTACCGTGGTGCTGGGTTGTTACGGTCTGTGGTGTGAGCGGTTGTTACCATGGTGCTGGGTTGTAACTGTCTGTGGTGTGAGCGGTTGTTACCATGGTGCTGGGTTGTAACTGTCTGTGGTGTGAGCGGTTGTTACCATGGTGCTGGGTTGTAACTGTCTGTGGTGTGAGCGGTTGTTACCATGGTGCTGGGTTGTAACTGTCTGTGGTGTGAGCGACAGCAGTGTTGAGGGTTGTTACCTTCTCTCTGAAATGAAACGGCCTGGGGGTTGTTTTGAAGGACAAAACGGTAGGGAGGTATAATGCAGAGGCACCAGACAGATGCACCAGACAGAAGAGAACTGAGGGTGGTGTGGATTATAGATCTTCAAAGGACAGAGTTGAGGGTGGTGTGGATTATAGATCTTCAAAGGACAGAGTTGAGGGTGATGTAGATTATAGATCTTCAAGGGTGGTGTGGATTATAAATCTTCAAAGGACAGAGTTGAGGGTGATGTAGATTATAGATCTTCAAAGGACAGAGTTGAGGGTGATGTAGATTATAGATCTTCACAAGACAGAGTTGAGGGTGATGTAGATTATAGATCTTCACAAGACAGAGTTGAGGGTGATGTAGATTATAGATCTTCACAGGACAGAGTTGAGGGTGATGTAGATTATAGATCTTCACAGGACAGAGTTGAGGGTGATGTAGATTATAGATCTTCACAAGACAGAGTTGAGGGTGATGTAGATTATAGATCTTCACAGGACAGAGTTGAGGGTGATGTAGATTATAGATCTTCACAAGACAGAGTTGAGGGTGATGTAGATTATAGATCTTCACAGGACAGAGTTGAGGTTGATGTAGATTATAGATCTTCACAGGACAGAGTTGAGGGTGATGTAGATTATAGATCTTCACAGGACAGAGTTGATGGTGATGTAGATTATAGATCTTCACAGGACAGAGTTGAGGTTGATGTAGATTATAGATCTTCACAAGACAGAGTTGAGGTTGATGTAGATTATAGATCTTCACAAGACAGAGTTGAGGGTGATGTAGATTATAGATCTTCACAAGACAGAGTTGAGGGTGATGTAGATTATAGATCTTCACAGGACAGAGTTGAGGTTGATGTAGATTATAGATCTTCACAGGACAGAGTTGAGGTTGATGTAGATTATAGATCTTCACAGGACAGAGTTGAGGGTGATGTAGATTATAGATCTTCACAGGACAGAGTTGAGGGTGATGTAGATTATAGATCTTCACAGGACAGAGTTGAGGTTGATGTAGATTATAGATCTTCACAGGACAGAGTTGAGGGTGATGTAGATTATAGATCTTCACAAGACAGAGTTGAGGGTGATGTAGATTATAGATCTTCACAGGACAGAGTTGAGGTTGATGTAGATTATAGATCTTCACAGGACAGAGTTGAGGGTGATGTAGATTATAGATCTTCACAGGACAGAGTTGAGGGTGATGTAGATTATAGATCTTCACAAGACAGAGTTGAGGGTGATGTAGATTATAGATCTTCACAAGACAGAGTTGAGGGTGATGTAGATTATAGATCTTCACAGGACAGAGTTGAGGGTGATGTAGATTATAGATCTTCACAGGACAGCAGACGGGAAGGATACAACAGCAGGACTGCTGGGGTCTAAAAATGGCAATAATCCTGAAGAGAATCTTCATAGTAGGTCAATTATTAAAGAACACTAAGGCATCATCTGATTTAAGTGCCTTAAATACATTTATTTCAGTAGCTGTTATTATCTTAATATGGGTGGATGTGAATGTTGCTGTGTGTTTAAAAACTGCAGTCGTGTGAACACAAGGACCTTTCCTGGTCTTCCCTGATCCTCTGCGTCAGTTCTGTTACCCACTCATTTTCTCCCCTGACTGAGTTAAGAATAGCTCAGCATTCAACAAGTATTCTTCTAGTGAAGGAAAATGTTAGTATGGACACACTCGCATAGTCAGTAAATCGCCCACCTCACAGCTCTCCCCTTTCATCACACACGCACACACACTCACTCACACAGAATCAAACATCAAAGATTTCTACTCTCCTCATAGTGGTAGCTGCAGTAGTTCTGGGGGGCTAAGAGGTAATTAAAATAATACATTTAAAAAGAAGCATGAAAGTATAAGAAGGAAGTAAATTCCCATAATGTAAATGATTATTTTAGTTGAGCTATCCTTTGCTTGGGATGGGAGAGATTGAAAATGAAAAACCTGTAGACCATGCGGTTCTTTGATCAAGGGCTTCCCTTCTTCCTGCTCTAGTTCCTTTCATGAAAGATGTCAGGGCATTGATTGATATCCTGTGTGAATACTAGTGACTGCCGCAGCGACCACGGTGGTGGGGGGGAAATTATTATTTGTGAAGACCTTAGAAGCCATCTAAGACACCATTGATATCAATAGTATCACTATTTTAGTAAATAGTCTGATCTAGCAAATTATTGCAATAAATGAGCCCCTGTGCTATTTTAATCAAACTATTACTGTTTTCTATTAAAGACATGCTCCAGAACTTTATTTATTTCACAGATAAACGAGCACACTACAGCACAACCAGTAATTACATTATGGTGTCGATGTTTCAAGTGTGATTCATTTACACACACACAGTTGTGTTCTAAGGCTGTCTGCCTCTTCTACTCTACTGTTTAAGATGGGATTTATGCATACTTTGCATACAATTATTATAGAATAAATATAACTTTTGTTGATTAAATACATTTATTTCTCATTGCTCCTTACATACAGTGCCTTTAGAAAGTATTCATACCCCTTGACTTATTCCACATTTTTTTGTGTTACCGCCTGAATTAAAAATTGATTAAATATAATTTTTTCCCACCCATATATACACACAAAATCCCAAAATGACAAGGTGAAACATGTTTTTAGACATTTTAGCTAATATTTTGAAAATTAAATACAGAAATATCTCATTTACATAAGTATTCACACCCTTGAGTCAATACCTTGTAGAATCACCCTTGGCAGGGATTTTCCACTCAGGAAAATTCACTGTCTTCTTGGTAAGCAACTCCAGTGTAGATTTTGCCTTGTGTTTTAGGTTCTTGTCATGTTGAAAGGTGAATTAATCTTCCAGTGTCTGGTGGAAGGTAGACTGAACCAGGTTTTATTATCTAGGATTTTGCCTGTGCTTAGCTCTATTCTGTTCCTTTTTTTCCTGAAACTCCCCAGTCCTTAACAATTACAAGCATACCCATTAGATAATGCAGCCACCATTATGCTTGAAAATATGTAGAGAGGTACTAAGTAATGTGTTGTATTGGATTTGCCCCTAACACACATTTACACTTAGTATTCAGGACAAAACGCTAATTGCTTTGCCACATTATTTGCAGTATTACTTTAGTGCCTTGTTGCAAACAAGATGCATGTTTTGGAATATTGTTATTCTGTTCAGGCTGCCTTCTTTTCACTCTGTCAATTAGGTTAGTATTGTGGAGTTGCTACAATGTTGTTGATCCATCCTCAGTTTTCTCCTATCACAGCCATTAAACTCTGTAACTGTTTTAAAGTCACCATTGGCCTCATAGTGAAATCCCTGAGTGGTTTCCTTCCTCTCCGGAAACTGAGTTAGGAAGAACGCGTGCATCTTTGTAGTGACTGTGAATTGATACACCATCCACTGTGTAATTAATAACTTCACCATGCCATTCACTCATTGGAATTTTCAATGTCTGCTTTTTATTTTTACCCATCTAAAGAAGGTGCCCTTCTTTGCGAGGCATTGGAAAACCTCCCTGGTCTTTGAAGTTGAATCTGTGCTTGAAATTCACTGTTTGACTGAGGTTCCTTACAGATAATTGTATGTGTCGGGTACAGATACAGTAGTCATTCAATACAGTAGTCATTCAAAAATAATGTTAAAACACTATTGCGCACAGAGTGAGTCCATGCAACTTATTAGGTGACTCGTTAAGCACATTTTTACTTCTGAACTTATTTAGGCTTGCCAAAACAAAGGGGTTGAATACTTATTGACTCAAGACATTTAATTAAAATGTCTAAAAACATAATTCCACTTTGACATTATGGGGTATTGTGAGTAGGCCAGTGAAAATAAATCTACATTTAATCCATTTAAATTCAGGCTGTATCATGAAGAAATGTGGAAAAAGTCCAGGGGTGTGAATAATTTCTGAAGGCACTATACGTGCAGTTTGGAACATGTGCCTATAGTCTATGCCACAACCACCACTGTCCATACATTGCTTACTCCTTTTGTCTCTAAAGACATACTTTTCAATAGCTCCTCTTTGTGAAAGACCAGGAGTCATCTGAGACAATAGAGTAAACAGATCAGGCAATGTCCGTGATTGCAAAGGGACACTAGAGACACTCCAATCAAACAAGGGCTTGTTAGGAAACGCCTCCGCCTCTCAGAAGGCCTCCATTATAACAGACATGGAGTCATGATGGACTGATGCAGAGTGGTGTGTGCCCCAGTCAGACCATAGTCTTTAGTCTTTGGCTCTCCCCAACGTCCTTTGTTTGTGGGACAAAATAATGACATCATAAGTATGGTACATTGAAAGGGATACTTCGGGATTTTGGCAATGAGGCCCTTTATCTACTTCCCTGGAGTCAGATGAACTAGTGATAAGGGATAAGGGATAAAAATGTTGTCTCTGTGTCCAGTATGAAGGAAGTTAGAGGTAGTTTTGCGGACCAATGCTAACGCAATGACTGGAAGTCTATCGGTATCTGCTAGCATTACATAAAAATGTTATCTACAAGTTAATCTGACTCTGGGGAAGTCGATAAAGAGTATCATTACCAAAATCCTGAAGTGTCCATTTTAAGTTTTGTTCAAATTCTCATCACGATACAGAACCGTGAGAGAGGATACAGTACATGCTGTCAAACTGCTGTGTGTAATTGAAAAACAAATAGTGATTCAAGATCTGATGATATGATATTGAATTAAATCCTGTTTTAATAAACTGCAAACAGTGTATTCTTGTAGAATGGGTTTTGTGTTTTGACTAGCTCTCCCAAAATGTTTAACCAACATTTAAAGTCCTTTCTGTATCTTGGAAAATGAGTCACAGCAACACGTTGATGAGCAGAACCAAACCATTTGTGGATATAATTCATCCATACAACACAGTTGTTGAAGATAGTTGTGTGAGACTGCAGAACTCACTTCCCCAAAGTCAGGAGATTGGGAGATTGAGATTGACACTGTTCTTGTTCCACATTGCTGTTTGCTTATGGGCCCTCTTTGCCGTGTTGATGATTTTGTTCCAACCTCAGAATGTGTGAGAGCTGTGACGATCACATTTTGTAATTATACACCAGGCAAAAAGAGCCTACATCAGCTGAATATTGGTTGTGTTAATCACATGGTATAATCTGTGTTGTGGTCATATTGCTATGCTTTTATAGCCAATTAAATCTCACTGCTGCTGAAAGCAAATAGGGTATTGGAGAACCAGTATTAGACTGAACAGGTCCCTTGTCCATACATAAATAATGAAACAAGGAAATCGATAAAGATGCAGATTTTTTTAAACATCTGATCACTTGAGATGAAACAAAGGAATCAGGACATTATTTGCCATAAAATGGACTTGTGTACAAATGCATATGACTGAATGATCTAAACAACAGAGAAGGACTTGAAAGGATTTGCCAGTGATCAGTGACCCTGTTCTAGTCTGTTAAAGAGATTAATTTGCATGCCAGCTCAATTGCCTTCTAAAAAATAATGCTGTGTGTATATCCATCTCTCGGAGTGTCTCTGTGTCTCAGTCTCTTCAATAGCACCAAACATCACAGTGCCAGAAAAAATGTTCAGCTCAGATCACCCTTCACATTTGTTTGACACACTCTTTCATTTCCTCGATACCCGGCATAAAGGGAAAAATACAATTCGGCACCTTTGTAGTATTACCGCCTCTTACGTGTCATTCAAATACATTTTTCGATCTCTAGTGTAATTGCGAGATCCTGCTCACATATCTTTGACTAACTACTTTCAGTCTGTTACAAATGGAATATGGTGACTGAGAGAGTCTCCACAAAGCTTTATCTGGGGGGCCTATACCCTAAGGAGATGAAAGGACATCATATGAAGTGAGAGTCAAATTCCTTTATGCCACTTGACATTACTTTTTTTGGTAGTTACTGTAAGCATGCTATTTTAGCTGAAGTGATTGAATGTTTGGGAGCCTAAAGTAAATTGTTAGGGAGTTTTCAGTGTCTTAAAAGCTGGCTAATGCTTGTTGTTTAATCCTTTGTGGGCCGGATTTATTAAAACTGCTGGGTGAGTCATGCCATAGCTCACATTTCAAGCTTTAGAGAGGCTAAAGCGAGAAGGGAGAAGAAGAGAGTAAAAGGAGAAAGGCTAAGCCACAACTACTTTCCCTCCACCCCAGAGACGTGAGGTGAGGTCGGTGGCTGGGTAGGCACTGGCTATTATCAAAGCCAGATTTACTTACAAATAAACCTTGATAAAGCCCAAGTTCTCCATACAACAGATAGCTATAACAACCATAACGATATTGGCTATTGAATTAAATTGACAATGTAGCCAAGCTACACAAACAATAGCCTCCAATGGCAGAATATTTCATATCATCTGACAAAATGACACACTGCTCAACTCAGCTCAGCCATAGACTGATGTAGTTTCCACAGTTACAACCAAAAGGTGGCACTAAAATGCATTTCATCCGAATAGTTTACAACGCAAACTCCATAACCTTTCACAATGGATTTGCAATTCTTCCAATGCACTGCACGCAAACACACACACACATTTAAATCATATTACACACACTTATAAATAAATGTTTCTAACGAAATTTCCATATCAACATTAAACATTTTTTGAAAAGGAAATTCTATGTTGATAAATCAAATGCATCAAAGGTATGTTTTCTATTCTCATGTTCATTCAACAGTATGCATTTAGGCATGTAAATGAAGTCCATTGGCCTGTCCTTCAGGGTGAACCTCTTGGTCACAGCGTTGTAGATGTCACAGCAGAACCCCCATGTCCATTACTTTTTTTCTGCATGGACACAGCAGGCCCACAGTCATGTAGGAGACGCGTTCACAAGGCCTCCTTCGGTTCCATTTTCACACTGACACAAAAAGTCACACACACACAAACAGTAGCTGATAGCACAGTTCTCCCACACAGCACACAGGTAGGCAGCTCCGTCGGTTGGAGAGCAGAATCTTCCCGCATGCAGCCACGCATCTAGAATTGTTGTAGTTAGTCACATCCATCTTGTAGAAGCCAAGGCTTGGGCCCTCATTGAATGGCGGGAGAAGCCACTTCCCATTACGTCCGCGAAGCAAAAGTAAATGTCCAAGATGAGTAAAAAGTTAATTGTTAATGATGTTTCAGACAAGTTGACAGTCCAGTATTCTCTGTTTGCCTGCCCGACAGCTAGCAGCAAGGGAGATAGCGGCTGCCTGTCATGAATAAAGTCACTTCTTGAAGAGCTCTTGTATGTAAGTAAGCATTTCACTATTAGTCCACACATGCTGCTGACAAAGCATGTGATGAATAACATTTAATTTTGTTTGCTGCCTCTGTCTGGTTTTAAGTTTCATTATAGTTGACGTTCCAGTCTTCAAACCCTCCAAAAAGTGCAGAAAATTGTTTGAGGTACAGTATATTGTCCATTTGTCAGGTTGTTTTTGCGAGCGCCAAATTATGTTGACACGCCCAAAGGTGTATAGTTTACCCACACAAAATGTTTAGGCAACACGCATGCACAAAATATGAAATCGGCTCAATGCAACGAATGAAGCTACTTCAAGCTAGGAAAAGCAGCGACGCCTATGCTGACCCTGTCCAATAACAATGACTGTTAGGAACGGTAGGAACGGCCACGCACATGAACGATTTAAATGAATGGAAAGGAAGGCATGATTACGCATAATACATTTTTTTATTTATCTCTTCATAACTGTTTTTAATGAGTTTATCGCATGGTAAGCACTGCCTACTCTGACTGCATGTCCCGAGCCACCTATCACAGGGAGACCTCAGGATGAAAGGGCTAGCACAGCCAATCGGGAGCTTTGTAGCCAGATCTATGAGTGAGGGCTTCCATCCAGGTGTTCTTTGTTCATCCCAGTCTTTATCTGGCTTCAGACTGTCTGCCATGTACTGTAACTCAGCTAAGTGTTTCTAGTGTGGGCTGGGTAGTGCCACCACTCCGAGGAGAGCTGATGTCTGCCCTGCTCTGCTCTGGTTCTGACAGGGTGGCCACTGAGTGTTGATGAGTCAGAGATCTCTCTCTCTCTCTCGCTCTCGCTCTCTGCAACAGATAGGCACATCCCTCATGGTAAGAGGCAGTCCTCCTGGCCAGGCCACAACACACAGGCACAAAGACAGGTGCTGCTCAATAAAACAGCCACATCACATACCTGCTTGACTCACTATGGAAAGATAAAAGTGCATTTGTCAATGAAGAACAGGAAGAATAGGCGTTTGTGTCTGATCCTCTTAAAGTAAGTAGCCGCAGGGTTCCCTGTATATGCAGGTATAGATAAAAAATACTTACTATAACACTGTCAAGCTTCAGATGAAATGCATAAGCCCCCCCACACATCTTTCACAGAGACACAGGAATAACAGATCCACAGAGCATCTAATATATTTAACGCACTGCTAGACATGACCATTGAATACTGCATATTGTATCTATCCCTCCCTCTGTCCCACCCTCCTTCTTTCCTTCTGTCCATCTTTTTGAATATGTCTCTCTTGTTTTTGTCAGACTCAGGTTGGTTTGTTCTGTTGTTGAAGAGATATAGAACATGTCTTGTGTTTGATTCCAGGCCTGTTGTCCATCTGGGGAGAGGCTGGGGTGTTACAGTGGGCTGTGGCTCTATAGGTGTCTTGTCAGGACTGGAGATGCAGCTTCAACACTTTTAATTGGACCCGTCCAGGCCCTCTACTGTCTGTACCAAGAGCATTGACTGACACTGTCTACTGACTCTGTCAAAGATCACTGAGGCACAGTATCGATACTGACAGTTAACAAGCAGGGAAACCATAGGCCCGTATGTCTTATGGCTCGACTAGTTAATGTAGAGGAGGCACAGCTCCCTTTATCCTTCAAACTACAATGACTTGACTTATGTAGTGTGCTTTACACCACAGCATATCAGACCAGCTCCAACCGAACAGTGATGCAAAAACTCCTCACAAATAAACAGCGTCTGAGGTTGAGACTCTTTGAGGTACCTCCTTTCTCAATAAAAGTGGTATTGCTTTTATATTGACTTGCTAACATTGCAATTCTTTCATCTTACTTGATGAATAATGTTTTGCACTTTAGCACAGAGTGGAAATGTATAATTCCAGCTTAGTATGCATGCCATTTATTATATACTTGTGCCACATATCCAGTGCGCTGACTGGCAGTCTCATGTCTCACAGCAGGCATGGGGAGAGATTGCTCTGCCTAATAGGCCCATGCAGGCTGGGTGAGGCATGCTACAGTAGGCTGGGAGGCTGCTGGGAGTTTTAATGTGTGGACTGACAGCCCTAATACATCGTGAATGCTTAAGGAAAGCTTTTGCACAGGGTCATCTTTCTCTGCTGCTGTTGCCTACTGTTTGCCATATTGGTCATGACCTCCTGTTTGTCTTTAAATGGCGTTGGAGTCAACGTTAATCAGTCTCTGGTCCAGTGCCTCCTGTTTCTAATCTTACTCTAGTTATTAGGACTTGTCAACATTGGCATGATTAGTGACTCTCTGTTGTCCTCTGTGTCAAACGACTTGCTTAGCAACAGTATATGAGCATATGCTCAACTTCTCTGGGCTCCATAAATTAGCATGCACTCCGCAACACTCTTCCTAGCAATGACCAGTGTTTATTAGATTTTTTTATACAGGCTATAAGATATGTTAGTTACTGTTAGCTAGCAGGTTATGTAATCAGATGAACTATTGACAAAGGGGTATTTCTATGTGGTCCTGATATAAGAATGATTGGAGATGTTGCTTTGAAAGACCAATAAGGATGGATTGTCTTCAGTGCATCGCAGTATGGCATCACATGCACAAAGTATTTTATAGTGTTCACTTATAATGTTCATTGTAAATCTATGTTATTAGGTCTACTATGTATAATATTCCTGACCAGAACAATAAGCAGCTACCAAGGTTACAGTAGCTGAACATACAGAAAACACCGTATACCTGGCGACCGTGTCAGCGTACACTGCGAGTCGCTAGTCCTAACCCAGACGACGCTGGGCCAATTGTGCACCGCCCCATGGGTCTCTCGGTCGCGGCCGGCTGCGACACCGCCTGGACTCGAACCGAGAATCTCTAGTGGCACAGCTTCACTGTGATGCAGAGCATTAGACCACTGATCCACTCGGGAGGCCATGAGAATGGAACCTTTACAAGGATGAACAAACGTTGTTAGAAACAGAAAGGAAAAGGCCGTGAGGGAGGGAGAGATGGGAACCTTTTTTGTATGATAAACCGCCCTAACACTGATATGTTGAGAGAGAGAGAGAGAGAGAGAGAGAGAGAATGCTGATGGAGTTACTGCCTTCGTTACACAAGTGCGTCCACATGTCCTCTCTGGCGCATTAGCTCTGCATATTTCATGCTCCTTATTACTATTTCATATGTTTCCTTTTATGCTCTCTCCCCTCCACTTATTCTGTCTCTTCGCATATTCTCACTGCAGACTAAGGATAAAGAAGACAACAATTCCTGTATTTTCTTGTGACCCAGACTGGACCTCTTTGTTGACAAGACAGGGGTTTTTATGCTCCTTTGCCGAATTGAACCAAACCCCATTATAGGGGAGAGATCTCTGTGCTGACCCCAGCTCCCCTCTGATAGTTGGGCTTGTTGGACTGGGAGAGGGCCCTGGTGACATAGTGTTTCAGCACCACACATGTGGACAGCTCCTGCCAACATAATAATCATTCAGAGCGGTCTGTCAGTGATCCTCACTCGTCTTCTTGGTTCCCTCTCTACTCAACCTGCCTGTTTGTGGAGGTCCTTTACGTCTATACGGGCTACTGTACATAGGTCATAGGAGGTTGGTGGCACCTTAATTGGGGAGGACGGAGCTGTGGTAATGTCTGGAGCGGAATAAGTGGAATGGTATCAAATACTTCAAACACATGGTTTCCATGTGTTGAATGCCATTCCATTCGCTCCATTCCAGCCATTATGAGCCGTCCTCCCCTCAGCATCCTCCATTGATTTAGGTAACCACCTGCATATTGCCTCTCAACTGGCCACCTAGTTAGTAATCATTCCATTTTACAAGGATAAACAAACGGTTATTTGCCTGAGTTCTGAGCATGCTTAGATCTGTATGACTGCAGCAGACTCAATGCTATCCCTCCTAGCAAGGCGTCTGCTTTATAGGTTAACTACCTTCAGTCTGTTGGAGCGCTTTTGCTGAGACTGGCATAGTGATTTCCATAATCAAACAAATACAAAGAGATTCAGTGATGGTGACACAGTCACAGCTTCAGAAATACCTTCAGGCTACAGATGTAGGATCTTAACTTGAGCCAGTTTGCTACAGCAGGAAATTATAAACTTCATAAGCCTTTTTAAACCTCAAATACACTACACGTTTTTAATGTCCTGTATTACACACCTGCGACAGGGTGATCAAATTAAGATCCTACATCTGTACTGTTTTTCAGTATGTTCATTTATTTTGGTCTCATTTCTTATTCTCCATTTTCCCCTACCCCCCGTCCCTATACATTCGGACTCTGTTCCCTGTGTGCAGGAGAAAAAGCTGTTGAGATGAGGAAGGTAGGTAGGGAGAGCTGAGCAGAATACTGAAGCATGTTTTCGCAGTGCGCACTAGGTACAGAGGAGGATCCACCTGCACCTCTATGGAAATAAGAAGAAGAAGAAGAAATCAGCCAGTAAGAGATGTGGGAGAAGCCTACAGTCTAAATGTTCTATTACCACACACAGTGAAGGAACATTGAATATTTATCGTGTCTTCTTTAGTTGTCTTTATTTAGCTCCTTTTTCAAAGACAAACACCTAATTCAGAAAGACGAGACTGCAGGTAATGGATAATCCTCCACTGTTGATCAGGTACAAGCAGGTCTACACACACACATGCAAACACACATACACACATACATACACACGCAAACACACACGCAAACACACATACACACACACGCAAACATGCACGTGCTCCCTGCAGCGTTGAGGGAGGTGAGGGACTTGAAGAAAGAATGTGTAGCTATATATGTTGTTAACTGTAGTTGAAAATGATTCTATTTTAGAAAGTGTGAAAATAAAAAAAGTATATTCGTCATCCTTATCCAATAGTGAAAACCCACACAAACCCATTCACAACCACTACATATGCACAAACACACACACTTTTACACTCATCACATGCTGCTGCTACTCTGTTCTTTATTTTACTCTTATCTTTATCGATCCGGATTGCTAGTCACTTTACCCTGCCTTCATGTACATATCTACCTCAAATACCTCGTACCTCTGCACATTGATCTGGTATTGGTTCTCCCAGTATATACTAAGCAAACATTAAACTCTGCATCGTTGGGAAGGGCTCGTAAGCAAGCATTTTATGGTAAAAACCTATACCAGTTGTATATGACACGTATGAATAAAAACATGTGGATTCGGTCTTTTTTTTCCCCCCGTGAGTTTTGAATCATGGACCCGGATGACGAGCATACTCTAAAGACAGCTGTTATTCACTGAGACGATTTGTTTCTGCTGCTGACATCTATACACCGCAAGGCACATCTCATTACCGCAAGGCACATCTCATTACTCTCTGCTGTCAATCCAAGTGGCTCCAACGCATCTATCTGGTGAACTGGACTCCAGCCGATGACATCATGTTGATGAATGTTTCACTTTTTGTAACATCTAATGCTTGTTCAATGATGCATGCCTTGGCTTGTAGGTGTGTCAACGTTGATTTGTAGAGTGAAGTAGCATGTCGATGACGACAGCTTCAGCCCAGTGTGCCACTGCTTATGGTAATAAAGGATGAGGCTGTTTATTTCACCCGTTGGGCCTTTATTTGGCTGTCTCTCAACCAAACCAGTGGTGAGCAAAACACAAGAAGCTCAATGGTGTGTTTCACTGTGTTTTCAATATGATTACACTTCAATAGAGTTGGACAGGGGAGGTACGTATGAATGCATGCATGGCAGTCTCTTGTAGAGGGCCTAATCTCTCCCAGACAGACGGACAGAGGCGGTAGACTCTCTCTGACCAGCACATGGCCGGACACACTCTCAATGGTAGAGGGAAAAACAGCTGCTTCAAGTCCACTTCCACAGACTGACACATATTGATAACACTTCTATTGTATTGACATTCTAAAGAGATTACTGCCCTCAGTCTTATGTTATGGATATTGTTTTTATTTCTCGTCTTTCTTTCCCCTAAACCTGTCTCGTAGAATGGTCAGAGAACATTGAATATCTCCTGACCTCTTGTATGTAAAATGGCTGACATTCCTGTGTAGTTCCAATATGATGGACAGCCAGAGAGGCAAGATTAATAGCACTCTTTAAATGAGAATTGATTTTCCTAGCAGCTCCTCAAAATGTAATCAGCACAGTGAAAAAGAATAACCATTTCATTTTTTGACAGAAAGCAGAGGGCCAGATGGGCAACACATCTTATTTTAGATTGCATTTTTAATCATATTCTGATATATGGTGTCTTTCAAGTTTTAGTTATGAAGTCTTCGTTCCTTGACTTTTTATAAAATTGACATGGAAACAGGTTTGTGTGTTCTTCACAACATATTAGTTCATGTAATTATACAGTAAGGCTTTTTAATTGCAAAGATTATCAACTTCTATCTGTGACCAATGGCCTTCCAGTTGTATCACCGTGTTGCTGTGATGACGTCTGTAGCTGTTGAAATCAAGACTAATTACAACCCTTTAACATCTGTGACACTTCATACCTGAGTCGTTCCACGAAAAGAGTCCTTTTTCCATCCCTTTGATATTATAAGTAGAAATTGTGCACCATTATTAACATGTTAAAAGCCTGTTATATTTAATGAAGTGCCCTTCAATATAACCAATTGGAGAATTCAATAAATTCCCTCTGACTTCTAGGAAGATTTTAACCCACTTAAAAGAAAACATTGTCCATGTTTTGACCATCATTGTAAAGCCGTAGTTATTTTGTTGCTTTAATAAAGTCATTTCTAAAGATTATTATTTATTTCATGTAATTAGTGATTCATTTTATACATGTTTTTTTTATTTAACCTTTATTTAACCAGGTAGGTCAGTTGAGAACAAGTTCTCATTTACAACTGCGACCTGGCCAAGATAAAGCAAAGCATTTACATCTGTCCCTCAATTTAAGGTCAACCCTGTTAAGGTCAACTGAACTCTCATTTTAATATGGTGAAACTATTCCAAACATTTTTTCAAAAGAAACATTGAAAATCTTAAAGTCAAATCATAGTGTAGGTGAGCTGGTTCTACTCTTTTTGGCCATTTTCTGGTGTTTTGTGGAGGAAAAGTGACCGGGTCGAGCATAACACGTCAACCCTGTTCTATTTTTCTTGCGAAGCGTGCATTCAATTGTCACACCCTGTTGCTCACAACAAGCTTCCATTACCCTTGTAACAAGGGAATTTATGGATGATTTAAGATGAGGTTGTGTACCCTGTTACGGTCAACCCTATTACTTTATTTGGCACTTAATAGGCACTTACTATAGTCTTTTTTAAACCTCTTAAGATTGGAAAACATGTTTTTCGTGAAGCTGAACATGTGCTCTTTATGACAATGTTAAAAATAGGGGAAATCAAACATTCAGTAGGCTGTGACTTTTGCCAACATTGATCAACAAGATAACTTGCTACTGGTGACGCAATAGATGGACACTTGCTTGCCTGCTAGTAAGCATGTTTGTTACATAATATATACACTGAGTGGGCAAATCATTAGGAACACCTTCCTAATATTGAGTTGCACCCCCTTTTGCCCTCGGAACAGCCTCAATTCGTCGGGGCATAGACTCTACAAGGACTCAAAATCATTCCACAGTAATGCTGCCCCATTTGACTCCAATGCTTCCCACAGTTGAGTCAAGTTTACTGGATGTCCTTTGGGTGGTGGACCATTTCTGATACACACAGGAAACTGTTGAGCATGAAATACCCAGCAGCGTTGCAGTTCTGGACACACTCAAACCGGTGCACCTGGCACCTACTACCATACCCCGTTCAAAGAAACTTAAATATTTTGTCTCACCCTCTGAATGGCACACATACACAATCCATGTCTCAAAGCTTAAAAATCATTCTTTAACCTGTCTCCCCCCTCATCTACACTGATTGAAGTGGATTTAACAAGTGACATCAATAAGGGATCATAGCTTTCACCTGGATTCACCTGGTCAGTTTATGTCAAGGAAAGAGCAGGTGTTCTTAATGTTTTGTAAACTCAGTGTACATCATGTGTATCATATGTATATTTTATTTATATGAGAAGAAACAGTGTATTGATGTTGCAGGTGTCTTCCCCAGTCATGGTGAGATGATGGGAGAGGCTGAGGAACTGAGTGGCTGACTGTCATTCCTCCTGTTGCAGTGCTGCATCTGACCTTTATGGAAAGCTCCTCGGCTGAACACACCAGGTGGTCTGTAGGTCACAGACCCGTTAAGGCTGCTGAAATAAGAACTGCAGGGCAACGTTTTGAGGAGGGGTGAGGGGACTGGGGTTATTGTCCAGTGGAACTGATTTAATGGCTTGTGTTGCAGTCCAGTCAATCATCATTTGAGATGTATGTGATCGCCCAGGGACATAACCTGCCCAATCGTAACCCCCACCTCCTCGGCTGAAAACATCAGGTTCCCATTCAAGTAGAATTAATGAATGAATTGCATTTTGAATTACATTTTATTTTTGTGTCAAATCGCCATTTGGGAACCATTTCCTTATGGGATTAATTGACACAAACAAACACAATAATTCACTGTGATAATTCAGTGATAATTCTTCTGGTGTTCTCTGCAGTGCGCATCGCATAAAGAGTGAAAAAAATATATCCCTAGAGCAGTAAAAAATATATACACATACATAAATACATACATACAGTTGATGTCAGAAGTTTCCATACACTTATGTTGGAGTCATTAAAACTCGTTTTTCAACCACTCCACAAATGTCTTGTATGACTAAATTTCCCCTCAACCCCTGTCTTGAACTAACTATGGGCTAAAAGATCCCTATTTACAAAATCAAAAGCTTTCTGGAAACCTATGAAACATGCAAAAGTAGGCTTCTCTTCGTGTAATCTATTTTTGATTATAAACTGGGTGGTTCAAGTCCTAAATGCTGATTGGCTGACAGTCTTGGTATATCAGACCGTATACCACGGATATGACAAAACACTTATTATTACTGCTCTAATTACGTTGGTAAACAGTTTATAATAGCAATAAGGCACCTCGATGGTTTGTGATATATAGCCAATATACCACGGCTAAGGGCTGTGTCCAAGCACTCCCTGTTGTGTCGTGCGTAAGAACAACCCTTAGCGGTGGTATAGTGGCCATATACCACACCCCCTCGGGACTTATTGCTTAATTATTGAACAGACCGAGAATATATGATCTATACAGGCTCTGGATTTACGAAAATGGTTTTTGAAAACCATTTTGTTCTTCCACCAGAATGTTTTAATCCTCCAAAAAGGTAATTAACCTATTGTTGAGGATGGATGACTATAATTTATGAACCGTACTTAATAAACTTATGCCTCTATAGTTCAGTGGCACACTCTGGTAATTTTTTGAAGATTTGGGAATGGAATTCACTTTAGACTTATACCAAGTGGATGGCGGTATACTGTACTCAAAACAAATTTGGAGAAAATCATATAGGACGTCAATTAATTTAGGGGATTTTAAAACTTCATTAGGCTTCAATGCCAAATGCTTTCCCATTTTTTGCAGCGTCAATCACCTTAATTTCTGCCATAGACAGTTCCTCATTTGAGTACAGGTTACATATATAAGAGAGTTCTAACAAACCAGCAAACCCCTTCTCCGACTCCTTAAGTACCTGTGAAATATCAGAGTTCAGCTCCCCCTGCTCTTCCCTGACTTCTATTGGAATTTTCTTATGGTCTTAACTTGTTTATTTGTCTCCAAAACTGTTGAGGATGTCTTGTCTATCTCCTCAAGGTGTAGTAACTGCCTTCACTGATCTCTCTTGTCAAACACATTAAGTTTTTTCTAAAATGTTCTCTTGTATTCCTATCTTTACGCTGTAAAAAATAAGTACTCAGTCTTGCGCATTACAGACCATAGGTCCCTTAACTGATCATTCCAATAAGGCTTGTTCGGCTTGTCAATTTTCCTGGACTTAATCGCATAGTTGTTCCCCATTTCAGAATATATGATATCACAAATTGTGTCATACCACATATCAAATGTTGTTTCTTGGCATATTTGCAGAGTTTTGATGAATTCCACAAGAGCTCTACATTCCATTTCAGAACATAGAAAATAATTTGGCACATTTATTTTCTTACATTTAGCCCTTTACAGGGTATGTATCTTTTTCCCCGGGTGATGCACAGTAATACCTGGTGAGAAAGTTCATGGCCAATAGAAAAGATAATAAATAAAAGAGTATGATCAGGAAGTGTACTTTTTCTCCAATTAAGTCAAAACATCCACATTCTTCAACCATCTGTGTAGGAGATAACACCTTCAATTCCAAAACAAGTTTCTAGACAGTCGTGGAGGGTAACTATATAGTCCACCACAGCTTTTCCTTTCCCAGATATGGATGTAAAGTTATCGCTGAAGGGGCATATCCTTCCATAAATTATACACATTTTAGAGTAGATTTATATCATTGTATTTGTATGGTCTGTCCTACATGGACCCATGCTCCAGATTCGGACCAGTAGTCTGGCCATCAATGCAGGCCAAAATGAGCAGTGAGGGAGTGAGACAGTCAGAGACAGAGATGAACAAAAGCTGTACAGGAGGGTTGAGTGATCCACTTTGATAGTAATCAATTGGGCTTTGGGAACCACTTTCCTACTGGGAAGACTAATGCCCCAACCCTTAGGTCAAAGAGGGTGGTAGATGCTGTATTTTACTAAAATGAAAAGGAGTCTCCGCACACTCAGGATCAATGCACAATTTAAAATTTATTAGGCTGAGCTTTCCATTGTCAGACCTTCATCAGAGCAATACTGATACTGAATCAGAACAATATTGATACTATATTTGAGCTTCAGTCAAAGAGCCAGGGTGTTACATACTGTATTTTAGCTTCAGTCAAAGAGCCAGGGTGCTCGATACTCTATTCTAGCTTCAGTCAAAGAGCCAGGGTGTTACATACTGTATTTTAGCTTCAGTCAAAGAGCCAGGGTTCTACATACTGTATTTTAGCTTCAGTCAAAGAGCCAGGGTTCTACATACTGTATTTTAGCCAGCTCCATCCTCCAACATATTGACCCTGTTAAACAGAGGATAGAGGGCATTCAGTACACCACAGAGTATAATAAGTAAAAGTCCTATTAATTCAGTACACCACAGAGTATAATAAGTAAGTCCTATTCATTGAGTACACTACAGAATATAATAAGTAAAAGTCCTATTCATTCAGTACACCACAGAGTATAATAAGTAAAAGTCCTATTCATTCAGTACACCACAGAGTATAATAAGTAAAAGTCCTATTCATTCAGTACACCACAGAGTATAATAAGTAAAAGTCCTTTTCATTGTCCTGATGTGGATCATCTGGTTACCATGCTACATCCTCTGAAATACCATTGCAATTATATAGCATGTGATTAACTCGTGTGACTGTGTTTAAAACGGCTAAAATGCACATTTTACTCATAAAAAGCCCATCTTGTAGGCCTACCATTTCTGTATGATGCTCTCCAGAGCAGATAAAAGCTGTAATTTCCTCTGAATGTCCCGTGTACAGTCAGACTAAATAGATAGAATGTCTGGGGTTGTATGGACTAGCTGTGAAAGGCCTCGCTGGCTCTCTGGAAAGTGCCACTTATGTACCAATTTGAGGATATCAATGGAAATAGTTTGGGGCCTTTGGTGAGAGACACTCCCCTGTAGAGAGCCTTCAGGTGCTCTAGTTCACACTTGACTCCTTACACCTTGTGGGGAATAGCTGTTGGATTAAACACATACAGGTGCATCTCTGTCAAAAATAGGCTTAAGCACTGTTAGTAACAGCTGTTGAGTTGAAAGAAACTGTATTACATGGTTTTTTTAAACAAAATGACAGTAAAATGCTTGAGTAGTGTGGTTCCTTTGGTGGAGGAGACATCAAAGCAGTGCTGTTTGTACCCCAAGCAGTATCACACTGAGACAGAAGACCATCTCATTTATGCATTTACACTTTAGTCATTTAGCATACGCTATTATCCACAGCGACTTACATTCAGTGCATTCATCTTAAGATCGTTGGGTGAGAGAACCACAAATCACAGTCATGGTAAGTACATTTTTCCTCAATAAAGTAGCTATCGGCGATCTCTGTCATGTTAACATGTTACTATGGCTGAAACAGACTGGAGTTCTTCGTTTTGGGTCTCTGAGCCCCCACCTTCCCCCACCAAGGTCTGCTGACAATAAACTGTTATAGCGTGGATGTATGTTCAACGTAAATAAGTACGCTGTACAAAGGCTTGAAAACCATTCTCTCCCGGCTGTGTGTTCTCCTCTGTTTCTCTCCAGCTAATGTTATTGTTTAGGGGGCATGCATAGCTGTGGTAGCATTGAATTAATGTCTGGCCTTTGCAGTCAATTGCTAGTCGATGGCAGTAATTACATTCAGAAGTCACAGTGAGTGGGTTTTACTGGCTCACTCCAGTCCTCCTTTTTTAATGGCCATGTTATCCTGATCACGTTGTCTAGGGCCATTCTGCACAATGCAATCCCTTTTCCGTTGTGGGCTTTTCAAGCGATAATGAGTATACCTGGCTGTGGGCCTTATCACACTGTAGAAAATACATTCGCTACCTATTTCAATATAATGGAACGTTTTTTAATAGATCGTCTGCAGATTCTCAACTATCCAGACAATGGTATGTCTGTCATTTTTGCTGAAACTGAGGACACTGGGTTTGTGTTGTGAAAAAGACAGAGAGCATCAGGTCATTAATTGGGGTCATTACTTTCACAGGTTCCAGGTAAGGTGGTGAAGCAACAATGCTGTGCTTAATTAATGTGGCGATGGTTATAATGCATCCATCATTTTTTCTGTTTTCTGCTCAGATTCCTGTTGTTCTTCATTGTATTTTTATATTAAAGCGCATGGGGCATCTAATCAAAGTGATTGAATTAAAGAGACGGGAGGGAGCTGTCTTAATGATGAAGGTTTCTCACAATTAGTACGGCGTGAGAACATGTTGATGCTTTTGCCTTAAAAAGCACCTCACACTCAAGTCACACATTTGTAACTATGTTGCAAAGAATAAATGTGATGTTGTGTTGGCTAGTACACCTGACCAACAAAATACATCTATACTAGAAAATACAATTAAAATGTGCTGTACTAGTCCTCTGTGTTGACTTTGAGAATAAGGACTTACATATGACTTTTCAAAAGCATGAATTACAAATGGATAAGTAGTTAGTTTTGTTTACAAGCTCTCTTTCCGTGATAGTGTAGACCTACAAATAGCAGTTTAGGGAAATTGTAAGCTTGGGGTTTGTGATATCTTCACAATAGGTAGGCAATAAAAGTGCTCAGTGTGAGAAGCTCCGATACTTGACTTTAATTTATTCTGGTGTAAGATGTTCTGGAACTGATGTCTGAGTGATATCTGCTCAGGCACTGTTCTCTAACCTCTGCTACCATATGCAGTCATTTCTTGAGACAAACTGTTCTTAGTAAACTCTTTGGGAAAAAAGGTGCTATCTAGAACCTAAAATGGTTCTTCGGCTGTCTCAATAGGAGAACCCTTTGAATAACCCTTTTTTGTTCCATGTAGAACCCTTTTACTTCCAGGAAGAACCCTTTTCTGTTCCGTGAAGAACGCTTTCTACAGAGGTTCTACATGGAACTAAGAGTGTAGCTAATTGTTCAATTAACTGTTGTGACAAAAACCAAATAATGTGCTAATGTCAGCTGTAATATGTCTTATTGATGATCTGATACCAACTGTATTGTTCTCTGGAAAACATTCTCTAAACTATTTCACATGTAACATGTAATCATTTAAAAGGCTTCAAATCAGAGCACATGCTTTCAATTTTAATAGGACCGATCAGAAACAACTTTACTTCAAGTAATCAATGTCATGTTTTATTTGTGCTTCCCATGACTGTGTTTTTGTATTTTAATTGTATGCAAAAAGTATTAAGACCCCTTGA
This sequence comes from Salvelinus fontinalis, assembly GCF_029448725.1. Taxonomy (NCBI): domain Eukaryota; kingdom Metazoa; phylum Chordata; class Actinopteri; order Salmoniformes; family Salmonidae; genus Salvelinus; species Salvelinus fontinalis. The sequence goes on from NC_074674.1 coordinate 4,488,075, forward strand.
CTTTTTACACATTTTATTACGTTACAGCCTTATTCTAAAATTGATTTATAACGATGTACGCTGAGTCGGGAAGCAAGTTCAGGGAGTGAATACATTCAATAAATAAACGAACATGAACAAAACAAGAAACACTAACGGCGCACCGACATGAAACAGACACAGGAACAATAACGCCTGGGGAAGGAACCAAAGGGTCTGACATATATAGGGAAGGTAATCAAGGAGGTGATAGAGTCTGGTGACGGGTGTGGTTTGTCTGGTAACGGCGCACCGACATGAAGCAGACACAGGAACAATAACGCCTGGGGAAGGAACCAAAGGGTCTGACATATATAGGGAAGGTAATCAAGGAGGTGATAGAGTCTGGTGACGGGTGTGGTATGTCTGGTAACGGCGCACCGACATGAAGCAGACACAGGAACAATAACGCCTGGAGAAGGAACCAAAGGGACTGACATAAATAGGGAAGGTAATCAAGGAGGTGATAGAGTCTGGTGAGTCATATACGTGATTAACATTTTTATCTTGTCTGATGACATGATTAAATAGTTTTTTCACCCTCATCAAATGACACACAATACCCCATAATGACAAAGCCAAAACAGGTTTTTAGATATTTTTGCTGTTGTTTATTATTTTTTAAACGGAAATATTACATTTACAAAAGTATTCAGACCCTTTACTCTGTACTTTGTTGAAGCACCTTTGGCAGTGATTACAGCCTTGAGTCTTCTTGGGTATGATGCTACAAGCTTGGCAAACCTTTATTTGGGGAGTTTATCCCATTCTCTTCAGATCCTCTCTGTCAGGTTGGATGGAGAGCGTTGCTGCACAGCTATTTTCAGGTCTCTCCAGAGATATTTGATCGGGTTCAAGTCCGGGCTCTGGCTGGGCCATTTGAGGACATTCAGAGACTTGTCCCGAAGCCACTCCTGCCACTCCTGTCTTGGCTGTGTGCTTAGGGTTGTTGTCCTGTTGGTAGGTGAACCTTCACCCCAGTCTGAGGTACTGAACACTCTGGAGCAGGTTTTCATCAAGGATCTCTCTCTGTACTTTGCGCCGTTCATCTTTCCCTCGATCCTGACTAGTCTCCCAGTCCCTGCCGCTGAAAAACCTCCCCACAGCATGATGCTGCCACCACCATGCTTCACCGTAGGGATGGTGCCAGGTTTCCTCCAGACGTGACGCTTGGCATTCAGGGCAAAGAGTTTAATCTTGGTTTCATCAGACGAGAGGATCTTGTTTCTCATGGTCTGAGAGTCTTTATGTGAATTGTGGCAAACTCCAAGAGGGCTGTCATATGCCTTTTACTAGGGAGTGGCTTCCTTCTGGCTACTCTACCATAAGGGCCTGATTTGTCCACGCAGACAGGTGTGTGCCTTTCCAAATCATGTCCAATCAATTGAATTTACCACAGGTGGACTCCAATCAAGTTGTAGAAACATCTCAAGGATAATCAATGGAAACAGGATGCACCTGAGCTCAATTTCGAGTCTCATAGCAAAGGGTCTGAATACTTATGTAAGTAAAATTATCATATTTTTATAAAGTTGCAAACATTTTTAAAAACCTAGTTTTGCTTTGTCATTATGGGGTACAGTGATCCCTCGCCACTTCGCGGTTCACTTATCGCGGATTCGCTATTTCGCGGATTTTCATAATGCATTTTATTTATTTTTTTGGTGCATTGTGCTCTGCATTCTGATTCGCTAAAAACTCACTCCCGCTTCTTGTATCAAAACATGCTACGAATTGTGCTATCATTTTGTCGTCTCGTGCAGTTATGTGTACGTACATAAAACAGCTTGGCAAATTTACATTAAGTTGGCCAAATTATCTTGTAATTTCGAACATCTCCTAAACCCATAATGTCGACGAAACGGCCTGGACCGACAAAAGCACCTGCGGATGGGCCCAAACGGCGGAAGATGCTACCTATCTCAGATAAAGTTAAACTTCTGGACATGCTAAGGGAAGGTAAAAGCTATGCAGCCGTTGCTCGCCATTACGGAATCAATGAATCTTCCGTTCGTTACATAAAGAAGGAGGAAAAAAACATAAGGACGACAGCAGCAGTCAATTTTAATACGAATGCAAAAAGGGTTGTAACTGTCCGCAACAAGACCATGGTACGGATGGAGACGGCATTAGCTCTGTGGATTAATGACTGCAGGAAAAAAAACATAACCCTGGATACAAACGTTATCTGCACAAAAGCGAGAATGCTGTATGAAAACTTTGCTGTCAGTGACGGGGAAGAGGGAGAGGATGCCGGGCCCTCAGCAAGTGCTGCTGACACAGTGGGAGAGGATGCCAGGCCCCCAGCAAGTGCTGCTGACAAAGTGCCAAGCGCATTTAATGCAAGCAAGGGCTGGTTTGAAAAGTTTAAGAAACGCTTTGGACTTAAAAATGTTTGTCTGCACGGTGAGATGGCGTCTGCGGATACCGCTGAGGCAGAAGCCTTCGTGAACAATAAATTCAAGGCGATCATTGAGGAGGGGGGATATAAGCCCGAACAAGTTTTTAACATGGATGAGACTGCCTTATTTTGGAAACGAATGCCCTCCCGCACCTTCATCATGCAGGAAGAAGCCAAAGCCCCAGGATTTAAAGTTCACAAAGACCGTTTGACCCTGGCTATGTGCGGAAATGCCGCAGGTTTCATGATTAAACCGGGGCTGATTTACAGGTCTAAAAATCCCAGGGCGCTGAAAAACAAAAATAAGGATGATTTGCCTGTTTACTGGATGTACAATGCAAAGGCTTGGATGACAAAAGCGCTCAATCTGGATTGGTTCAAAAACTGTTTCATCCCGGAGGTCAAGTGTTATTTGAGAGGAAAGGGACTGAACTTTAAAGTGCTTCTGCTCCTTGACAACGCCGGAGGTCACGATAATGATTTGGCATATGATGGTGTGCAAATCGAATTTCTGCCGCCAAACACTACATCCCTGATTCAGCCCATGGACCAAGGAGTCATCCGTGCTTTCAAGGCTCTCTATACGCGCAACACCCTGCAACATCTTGTTGACGCTATGGACTCGGATCAAGATTTCTCACTGAAGGACTACTGGCGTGGATACACCATCGCATCGTGTCTCCAAAACATTCAGAGGGCCATTCAGGAAATGAAAACGGAAACTCTGAAGGCCTGCTGGAAAAAACTATGGCCAGAGGCAGTGCAAAACGCAACCGGAGGCTCGCTTGACGAGGTCCACCACTCTGCCGTAGAAACAGCTGTGAATCTGGCTAAACAGATTGGAGGAGACGGCTTTAATGACATGAGTCCGGATGACATAAACGCCCTGATTGATGGAGACGCACAGCCGCTGACCGATGCAGAGCTGGCAGAAATGACAAAGCCACAAAGCGACGATGAAAGAGAAGAGGGAGAAGAGGACACGAGAGATGAGGAGGAAGGACTAACGCTTGGTCGCTTAGCAACCATGGTGCGAATGGCCACTGAACTTAAGCGAGTAGCTGAGGAATGGGACCCTTTGATGAGCCGTTCATTACAGTTCTCCAACGTAATCGATGGTGGCATGTCGGTGTACAAGGATCTTTTTGCAAAGAAGAAAAAAGAGCGACAACAGCTGCCTATCACTATGTTCTTCTCCCGAACAAACACACCTGCACCGCGGGCTTCAGAAGAAGAGAACACTGCAGAGCGCAGTCAGGATGCAGCGGCCCAGTCTGAAGAGCAGTGAAACGGCCTACACGTGAGTCACTGTATTTGTATACATGTAATAGTTGCTAATTGTAAAAAAAAAAAAAAAAATCTATTTCGCGGATTTCACTTATCGCGGGTCATTTTCGGAACGTAACCCCCGCGATAAACGAGGGATTACTGTATATTGTGTCTAGATTGCTGAGGTTTTTTATTTATTTAATCCATTTTAGAATATAGCTGTAATGTAACAAAATTTGAAAAAAGTCAAGGGGTCCGAATACTTTCCGAAGGCACTGTGTATATATATAAACTCAGCAAAAAAAGAAACGTCCTCTCACTGTCAACTGCGTTTATTTCCAGCAAACTTAAAATGTGTAAATATTTGTATTAACATAAGATTTGACAACTGAGACATAAACTGAACAAGTTCCACAGACATGTGACGAACAGAAATTGAATAATGTGTCCCTGAACAAAGGGGGGGTCAAAATCAAAAGTAACAGTCAGTATCTGGTGTGGCCACCAGCTGCATTAAGTACTGCAGTGCATCTCCTCCTCATGGACTGCACCATATTTGTCCCTTCTTGCTGTGAGATGTTACCCCACTCTACCACCAAGGCACCTGCAAGTTCCCAGACATTTCTTGGGGGAATGGCCCTAGCCCTCACCCTCCGATCCAACAGGTCCCAGACGTTCTCAATGAGACTGAGATCCGGGCTCTTCGCTGGCCATGGCAGAACACTGACATTCCTGTCTTGCAGGAAATCACGCACAGAACGAGCAGTATGGCTGGTGGCATTGTCATGCTGGAGGGTCATGTCAGGATGAGCCTGCAGGAAGGGTACCACATGAGGGAGGAGGATGTCTTCCCTGTAACGCACAGCGTTGAAATTCCCTGCAATGACAACAAGCTCAGTCCGATGATGCTGTGACACACCGCCCCAGACCATGACGGACCCTCCACCTCCAAATCGATCCCGCTCCAGAATACAGGCCTAGGTGTAACGCTCATTCCTTCGACAATAAATGCAAATCCAAACATCACCCCTGGTGAGACAAGACCGCGACTAGTCAGTGAAGAGCACTTTTTGCCAGTCCTGTCTGGTCCAGCGACGGTGGGTTTGTGCCCATAGGCGACGTTGTTGCCAGTGAGGTCTGGTGAGGACCTGCCTTACAACAGGCCTTCAAGCCCTCAGTCCAGCCTCTCTCAGCCTATTGCGGACAGTCGGAGCACTGAAGAAGGGATTGTGCATTCCTGGTATAACTCGGGCAGTTGTAGTTGCCATCCTGTACCTGTCCCGCAGGTGTGATGTTTGGATGTACCGATCCTGTGCAGATGTTGTCACATGGTCTGCCACTGCGAGGATGATCAGCTGTCCGTCCTGTCTCCCTGTAGCGCTGTCTTAGTCGTCTCACAGTACGGACATTGCAAATTATTGCCCTGGCCACATCTGCAGTCCTCATGCCTCCTTGCAGCATGCCTAAGGCACATTCACGCAGATGAGCAGGGACCCTGGGCATCTCTCTTTTGGTGTTTTTCAGAGTCAGTAAAAAGGCCTCTTTAGTGTCCTAAGTTTTCATAACTGTGACCTTAATTGCCTACCGTCTGTAAGCTGTTAGTGTCTTAACGATCGTTCCACAGGTGCATGTTCATTAATTGTTTATGGTTTATTGAACAAGCATGGGAAACAGTGTTTAAACCCTTTACAATGAAGATCTGTGAAGTTATTCGAATTTTTACGAATTATCTTTGAAAGACAGGGTCCTGAAAAAGGGACATTTCTTTTTTTGTTGAGCTTATATATATATACACTGCTCAAAAAAATAAAGGGAACACTTAAACAACACAATGTAACTCCAAGTCAATCACACTTCTGTGAAATCAAACTGTCCACTTAGGAAGCAACACTGATTGACATTAAATTCCACATGCTGTTGTGCAAATGGAATAGACAAAAGGTGGAAATTATAGGCAATTAGCAAGACACCCCCAATAAAGGAGTGATTCTGCAGGTGGTGACCACAGACCACTTCTCAGTTCCTATGCTTCCTGGCTGATGTTTTGGTCACTTTTGAATGCTGGCGGTGTTCTCACTCTAGTGGTAGCATGAGACGGAGTCTACAACCCACACAAGTGGCTCAGGTAGTGCAGCTCATCCAGGATGGCACATCAATGCGAGCTGTGGCAAGAAGGTTTGCTGTGTCTGTCAGCGTAGTGTCCAGAGCATGGAGGCGCTACCAGGAGACAGGCCAGTACATCAGGAGACGTGGAGGAGGCCGTAGGAGGGCAACAACCCAGCAGCAGGACCGCTACCTCCGCCTTTGAGCAGGAAGAGCACTGCCAGAGCCCTGCAAAATGACCTCCAGCAGGCCACAATACCGGGTAGCCGGGGTCCGATGGTGATCCACTTGTCGTCGATACCTGGAGGTGGTCTTGAGGAGGGCCGACTGGGCGCTCCTCCAGGTACGGCAACAGCGGCGGACAAACATCTGGGCAGAAGGTATGCCGACCTCCTTTTCCTGCTCAGGGAAGAGCGGGGGCTAATACTCCAGGGAACACTCAAACGGTGATAGGCCCATGGCAGAGCAGGGAAGGGTGTTGTGGTTGTATTCCACTCACACCAGCTACTGGCTCAGGTGGTGGGTTGGTGAATACCAGGCAGCGCAGGGTGGTCTCGAGGTCCTAGTTGGCTCGCGCTGACTGGCCATTAGACTTGGGTTGGAACCCGGAGGACAGGCTTGCTGACGACCCAATGACGGTGCAGAACACCTTCCAGAACCGGGACGAGAACTGAGGGCCGCGGTCAGAGACCATGTCCACAGGCAGTCCATGGATCTGGAAGATGTGCTGCACCATGAGCTGGGCCATGTCCTTGGCAGAGGGTAACTTGAGGAGAGGAATGAAGTGGGCGGCCTTGGAAAAGCGATCCACCATTGTCAGGATGGCGGTGTTGGTGAGGGGTCTTGTTCCGTGCACAGACTGTGCAGGCGGCGACAACAGCGGCAACGTCCGGAACCATGGTAGGCCACCAAAAGCGTTGTCGCACAAAGGCCAGGGTCCGCCGGGAGCCCGGGTGGCAGGCAAGCCTGGAGGAATAGGCCCACTCCAGGACCACGGACCGCTGCGCCTCCCAGACCTGTTTCCCGATACCCTAGCTGAGTGCCGTCGCCAGGCACGAGGTAGGAAGGATGGTCTCGGCCTCCGGGGTGGTAGCCGTGGGGTTATAGCGGTGAGACAGGGCATCCAGCTTGACATGCTTGGACCCCGGCCGGTAGGAGAGGGAAAAGTTTAACCTGGTAAACAGCATGGCCCATCTCGCCTGCCTGGAGTTGAGGCGCTTGGCAGTGCGGAGATACTCTAGGTTTTTGTGGTCCACACAATGAACGGATGTTTCACCCCTTCGAGCCAGTGCCTCCATTCCTCCAATGCCATCTTCACTGCGAGAAGCTCCTGATTCCCCACATCGTAATTCCTCTCCGTGGCAGTGAGGCGGTGGGAGAAGAAGGCGCAGGGATGCAGCTTAACTTCTCTAGGATATGTGGGATGCTACCGTCCCACTTGGCCAAAAGCCAGTAAAAATGCAGAGCGCCAAATTCAAATATATTACTATAAAAATCAAACGTTCATGAAATCACACATGAAAGACACCAAATTAAAGCTACACTTGTTGTGAATCCAGCCAACATGTCTGATTTCAAAAAGGATTTACGGCAAAAGCACACCAAACGATTATGTTAGGTCAGTAGATAGCCACAGAAAACACAGCCATTTTTCCAGCCAAAGAGAGGAGTAACAAAAAGCAGAAATAGAGATAAGATTAATCGCTAACTGTTACGCACGCCTCTGAGAAGAGGGAACGCAACTCCCTGCTACAACTCAACTCTCTGAAGTGCAAGAGGTATGGACTGTAGGTGCGAGTAAGGATGACACAAAAGCAGAATTTACCGTTTACTCAAATTTATTTTCTTACACGGTAATATGGGGAAAAGGGGCTGGACGGAACCAAAGCAAAGAAAGTAAATATCAAAGTTCCCCCTCTCCTATCTAACCTGCCTACCCACTTAACTTACCTAACTTAGCACCGTCTGGTGCCCTAACCAAAATACAGGGGGTGGTCCGCCCAGGTCTTACCTAGTGTGCCTAGACAGTAAATATACTACGGGTATATGTATGCCCGCGGGCCTCTTGCCTAAGCACTCCCAAAGTGCCTTCTCCTTCCCCCCTGGGAACAAATGAAACAGGGTAATTATTAATGATTTCACAAAACACTCACAAACACAGGACATATAAAAACTGCTACCAACAACAACAGTACATACCACACTTTCTGATACACAACCCACACTATATCACAATCTAATTTTTCTCTCTCAATCTCCAAATCTCTACTCCAAATCTCTCCTCTCTCAATCTTCTCCTCTTGGGGCAGAACACTGGTTTTATCTTCAGGTGGCAATGGTGATTAGTGTCAGCTGCTTCTTGACGAGGGGGCGGGGTCAGCTCCAATCATCAATTAGCCTTGGGGTAGACCAATCAGCTGGTTGGGGAGTACTTCCGGAAGCCATCTCCTGAAACACACACTCAAATACAAAACAGAACACAGAAACTGGGGAACGTAACACGCCCACCACAAAAATTGCAAACATACAGTTTGTAATACAAAAACCAACGCTTCCCCAGTTAGTAAACCCGTGATAGAGCGTCAGCAACCACATTCGCTGAGCCCTTCATATAGGCTATCTGTACATTATATCCTTGTACAATCAGAGCCCACCGCATAAGGCGGCGGTTCTGATTGTACATTTGCTTTAAGAACACTAAAGGATTATGGTCCGTGAAGACCATTACAGGCAAGGCACTGGATCCCACATATACTTCAAAGAACTGTAAGGCTAGCAATAAAGCTAGTGTCTCTTGTTCAATTGTGGAGTACCTTGACTGACACGAGTTGAACTTACGGGAAAAGAAACTGACGGGCCGATCCACTCCATCTTCATCTTCCTGTAAGAGAACCGCACCCACCCCCACTATACTAGCGTCAACCTCCAACTTAAAAGGTTTGTCAAAGTTGGGGGCGGCAAGCACTGGGGCACTACAAAGTAGCGCTTTAGCGGACTCAAACGCATGGTTACAGTCCTTGGACCACCTAAATGGTACCTTGGGACTAAGCAGAGATGAAAGGGGAGCTACTACCGTCGAGAAATTCTTACAGAATGTACGATAGTACCCTACCATCCCTAGGAATCTGCGCAACTGGCGTCGAGTCGTGGGAGCAGGAAAAGCAACAATTGCCTCCACCTTGCCAGTTACTGGGCGCACTTGACCTCGTCCCACTTGTTTCCCTAAGTAAGTCACCGTAGCCTTCCCAAACTCACACTTGGCCAAATTGAGGGTTAAAGAAGCATTCTCCAACCGCTGAAACACACTTTTCAAAGTGGAGAGATGATCAGACCAAGTAGACGAATGTATCACCACATCAATAAGGTATGCAGTACAATTTGGCACATCTGCAAACACAATGTTAACTAGACGCTGAAAAATAGCAGGTGCATTACACATGCCAAAGGGCATCACAGTGTATTGTACAAAGTTATCAGGCGTAACAAAAGCCGATATGTCAGAAGCTCTAGAGGTCAGAGGCACCTGCCAATAACCTTTTAACAAATCTAACTTACTAACGTAAGCAGCAGAGCCAATTCTATCAATGCAGTCATCTAATCGAGGTAGAGGAAAAGAATCAGACCTTGTAACTGCATTTACTCGACAATAGTCCGTGCATAAGCGGGACGTACCGTCAGGCTTAGGAACAAGAATACATGGGGAACTCCAGGAGCTGTTACTGGGTTTTGCCATGTCATTCTGTAATAAATAAGCTACCTCAATTTTCATTACCTCCCTTTTCTTTGCATTAACCCGGTACGGATGCTGACGTATAGGAGCAGCGTTGCCCACATCCACGTCATGTTCCAAGATGGACGTGCGACTTGGAACGTCCTGAAACACACTGAGAAAACAGTTTATCAATAGGATAAGGTCCTTAGTTTGATCGCTATCCAAATGTTCCATTTGAGAGGGTAACTTCTTCAGCATCTCTGAATTACATAGGCGTTCACACTGCTGTAACGTATGGCGTAACTCCAACCCATCCTCCTTATTCTCCTCTAGGTCCCAGCCAGGCTTCAGCACCACCGCAGCCACACTGGAGACGGCGGGCTGGACCGGCTTACTTGAGGAGCTGTCTGGAGAGTCACGTACATAATATTCTTTTAGCATGTTAACATGACACACACGGGAAGAACGCCTTCGATCTGGGGTCTTTATCACATAGTTGGTGTCACTGAGTTTCTTTTCCACCAGATATGGTCCAGAAAAACGTGCTGACAGAGATGAGCCAGGAATTGGCAACAAAACTAAAACTTGATCCCCTGGTGCAAAAGAACGGCCAACAGCCTTTTTGTCATAATGCACCTTCATGCGTTTTTGCGAAGAGGAAAGAGACTTTTGGGCCAACGCACATGCGGCGTGCAGTCTCTCCCGCATCTTACTGACATAATCCAACACATTTTTAGGGGCGCTACTGGGTGTAGGAGATAAGATATGCTCCTTCAACACTTTCAGCGGACCCCTTGGGGTATGTCCAAACACAAGGTCAGCAAGGGCTAAACCCTAAGGACTCTTGTATCGTTTCCCTAATAGCAAATAGGACAAAGGGCACCCCCTCATCCCAATCAGTACTGGTATCCATACAATACTTGCGTAGCATTGCCTTCAGCGTCTGATGCCAGCGTTCGAGAGCCCCTTGACTCTCTGGATGATACGGACTTGAGACCTGATGGGAAATACACAATGTCTTTAACACATTTGAAAACATTTTAGACATAAAGTTGGATCCCTGATCAGTTTGGATTACTTTAGGGAGTCCAAACGTAGAGAAGAACTTCACCAGTGCCTTCACCACAGTCTTAGCCGTAATAGTACGGAGAGGAATAGCCTCTGGGTATCGAGTAGCACTGCACATTATTGTTAATAGGAACTGGTTACCTGACCTGGTTTTCGGCAACGGACCTACACAATCAACTATCACTCTTTCAAACGGTTCCCCCACCACAGGAATCGGGTAGAGCGGTGCTCTAGGAACTGTTTGATTCGCTTTCCCAGTGAGTTGACATACGTGACATGTTTTACAAAATTGGACCACGTCAGACTTAAAACCTGGCCAAAAGAAATGACGAAGGACCCGGTTATAAGTCTTTGTGATCCCCAAATGTCCAGACCACGCCTGGTCATGGGCGAGTGACAGCACCTGCTGTCGGAACGGTGTAGGAACAACCACTTGACACACTTCACTCCAGTCATTAACGGTGTCATGAGCTGCCCATTTACGCATCAAAACTCCTGCTTCCATAAAGTAGGCAGTCTCTCTAGTTTTAGCTTCCTCAATGGAAATTACCGAAGCAAAACACTTGCGAAGACTGGTGTCTCCTTTTTGACATTCAATCACCTTCTCAGGGGTGACAGACAAAAGAATGTCATGTACTTGGGGTGCGATTTCGCAGTCCCCTTCCTTAGTTTTTACAGGAGTAAAAACTGTCGGACTTGCAGAAGGAATACTCGGTGCAATGTCTTCTACTTCAATATTCTCAAAAATGGAACTAGCCAAATCCACCACATCTCCAAGCTTGCGAGATTGTGCCCTCGTTAACACACAAGCAGGAAAAACATGTGGAAATGCTTGAACCAATTTCTCATCTGCAATTTTGAATTCTGGGTTGTCTACTACCTCTAACACAGGAGTAACGTTACCACCAGCAATATCATTCCCTAATAGCAATGTGACTCCTTTTACTGGCAGTGTAGAAACTACACCAACAAGGAAACATCCTGATACCAAGTCTGACACTAAGTGGACCCAGTGTAATGGTACAGGTACTGTTTTTGTCTCTATCCCCTGTAATATAACATGTGAGCCACAATACGTTTCGGGAGACCAGGGTAAAGCATCAGTAATGATTACTGACTGCGCCGCCCCGGTGTCTCGTAAGATTTTAATTGGCTTTTGATCAGCTTGTTCTCCAGTTAAGGAAACACAACCGGTAGAGATAAACGGAGCATAAACAGGATCCGGTTTCTCAAATGCTGAATCAATACCTCGGACCAACGGACGAGCCAAAGACTTGACTAAACCCAAACTTTTCCTTTTTGGGGACGGTGACTGGGACTGTTTCGGTTTATTTTTCAAAACTGGGCAGTCCGCAATCACGTGACCCTTTTGGTGACAGTAAAAACATTCACGGATCTCATGAAAAGGCTTGTCAGAGGAAAAGCGACCTGAATGAGGCACTGATGACGTAATCAGTCTACCTTCAAAACGAGGTGCACCAAAGACAGTCTTGTGTGTCAAAGCGTACTCATCTGCCAACACTGCTGCCTGGGCCAATGTCACCACTTTCTGTTCATTTAAATGAACTACAATTCTATCAGGGAGGTTGCTTTTAAAATCCTCCAACAGCATCAACTCCCGAATATCAGCAAAGGTGTTAGCTTTGCTGGCTGAACACCATCGATTAAACAGAGACTCTTTGTCCCTAGCAAACTCAACAAAAGTACGGTGAGAGGGTTTCTTGTGGTTCCTGAAGCGCTGTCTATAAGCTTCAGGCACCAACTCATAAGCCCGTAACACGGTAGTTTTAACTGTATCATAGTGTAAACTGTCTTCCAGGGAGAGAGCAGCTACTACTTCCTGGGCTTTCCCAGACAATTTACATTGTAACAGGAGCGGCCAAACCTCGAGTGGCCAATGTAGCGCAGCGGCCACACGCTCAAACGCAGAGAAATAGGAATCAACTTCCGACTCTCGGAATGGAGGGACTAAAGCTATATTTTTACTTACATCAAAGTGGGCTTGATGCTGAGCAGCTTTTGGAGTCGTACTGGAGCCAGCTTCTATCGCCAGTTGTCGGATCCTCACCTCCTTGTCGGCTTCTATTTTCCTAATTTCAAGATCAAAATGCATTTGTCTCTCTTTATCTTTTTGCTCCATTTCTAACCGGGCCAGCCTCACCTTTAGCCTAGCGGTCCCGTCTGAACGACCTGAAGCAGAAGATAAAGGATCGAATCGAGGCAATGTAAAGGGGGTACGAGCAACCCCTTCCTCCGCCCTGTCCTCCGACTTGGCATCAGAAGGTCTACCCGTCTCCTCTCCTTGCAATGAGAGAATTCTTTCTCTCACTAAACCCTCCCTGACTAGCACCAAAAGCTCAGCCTTTAGGGCTTTCTCAGGGATAACAAATCCATAATGGTCAGCTATAGCTATAAGGTCTACTTTTCGAAACCTCACTAAACAATCAATAGAGGGCGCATCAATGAACTTGGAGATGGCTGAGGCAGCCATCTTGTACACAGCAATTTACTGAACACACAAACTAAACAAGTCATCCAAACTCACAACCTACCATCACACCTCAATCACTAACCACAGAGAGCTCAGTGCAGCAGGGTCCGGTGGGTTTAATGGAATCCCGGATGAGCCCCCATTATGTTACGCACGCCTCTGAGAAGAGGGAACGCAACTCCCTGCTACAACTCAACTCTCTGAAGTGCAAGAGGTATGGACTGTAGGTGCGAGTAAGGATGACACAAAAGCAGAATTTACCGTTTACTCAAATTTATTTTCTTACACGGTAATATGGGGAAAAGGGGCTGGACGGAACCAAAGCAAAGAAAGTAAATATCAAAGTTCCCCCTCTCCTATCTAACCTGCCTACCCACTTAACTTACCTAACTTAGCACCGTCTGGTGCCCTAACCAAAATACAGGGGGTGGTCCGCCCAGGTCTTACCTAGTGTGCCTAGACAGTAAATATACTACGGGTATATGTATGCCCGCGGGCCTCTTGCCTAAGCACTCCCAAAGTGCCTTCTCCTTCCCCCCTGGGAACAAATGAAACAGGGTAATTATTAATGATTTCACAAACAATCACAAACACAGGACATAGAAAAACTGCTACCAACAACAACAGTACATACCACACTTTCTGATACACAACCCACACTATATCACAATCTAATTTTTCTCTCTCAATCTCCAAATCTCTACTCCAAATCTCTCCTCTCTCAATCTTCTCCTCTTGGGGCAGAACACTGGCTTTTATCTTCAGGTGGCAATGGTGATTAGTGTCAGCTGCTTCTTGACGAGGGGGCGGGGTCAGCTCCAATCATCAATTAGCCTTGGGGTAGACCAATCAGCTGGTTGGGGAGTACTTCCGGAAGCCATCTCCTGAAACACACACTCAAATACAAAACAGAACACAGAAACTGGGGAACGTAACACTAACCTTTGATGATCGTCATCAGATGGCACTCATAGTACTTCATGTTACACAATACATGTATGTTTTGTTCGGTAAAGTTCATATTTATATCCAAAAATCTGAGTTTAGGCGGGACGCTACTGTCTCACTTGGCAAAAAGCCAGAGAAAATGCAGAGCGCCAAATTCAAATTAATTACTATGAAAATTACTATAAAAATTTAACTTTCATTAAATCACACATGAAAGTTACCAAATTGAAGCTACACTGGTTGTGAATCCAGCCAACATGTCAGAATTCAAATAGGATTTTCGGCTAAATCAAACAATGCTATTATCTGAGGATAGCACAATAGTAAATAAAGAAAGAAAAGCATATTTCAACCCTGCAGGCGCGACACAAAACGCAGAAAAATATATATAATTCCTGCCTTACCTTTGACAAACTTCTTTTGTTGGCACTCTAAAATGTCCCATAAACATCACAAATGGTCCTTTTGTTCGATTAATTCCATTGATATATATCCAAAATGTCCATTTATTTGGCGCGTTTGATCCAGAAAAATAGAACTTCCAAATTGCTCAAACGTGACTACAAAATATCTCAAAGGTTACCTGTAAACTTTGCCAAAATTTCAAATGACTTTTGCAATACAACTTTAGGTATTTTTTAACGTTAATAATCGATAAAATAGATAAAACTATAGCCAGCGTTCTGCTCACGCGCTTCTATCTAACAGAACACTTAATGTGACTCTCATTCAAGATGGCCGTACTTCTTCATTACACAAAGGAATAACCTCAACCAATTTCTCAAGACTGTTGACATCCAGTGGAAGCGGTAGAAACTGCAAGCAGGTCGATTAGATATCTGGTTTCCCAATGAAAACACATTGAAAAGAGAGTGACCTCAAAAAGCAAAAATCTGAATGGTTTGTCCTCGGGGTTTCACCTGCTAAATAAGTTCTGTTATACTCACAGACATGATTCAAACTGTTTTAGAAACTTCAGAGTGTTTTCTATCCAAATCTACGAACAATATGCATATCTCTGGGGATGAGTAGCTGGAAGTTTAATTTGGGTATGCTTTTCATCCAAACGTGAAAATGCTGCCCCCTATCCCAGAGAAGTTAAGGTCCCAGAACGCCCGGTCCGCGGCCATGGACCACGTGAACGGAACCTTGGAAGAAGTGCGGGCAGACGGGGGAGGCCAGGTTGCTGTAACCCCGGATAAAGCGGCCGCAAAAGTTGGCGAACCCCAGAAAGCGTTGCAGCTGCACCATGGATGTAGTCTGAGGCCAATTCACCACCGCTTTCACCTTCTTGGGATCCATCTTTATGCTCCCAGCAGAGATGATGTAGCCAATAAAGGGAATGGTGAAGCGATGGAACTCACCCTTTTCCACCTTAACGAGCAACTGGTTCTCCAGAAGCCGGACATGGAGCACATGTTCTTGGGGAGAGTGGGAGAAGACGAGGATGTGAATGTAGTGAAGACTAACCAGTTCAGCATGTCGCGGAAAACGTCCTTCACCAGAGCCTGTAATATGGCAGGGGCGTTGGTGAGGCCAAAGCCATGACCAGATATTCGTAGTGGCCGCTGGCCGTGTTGAAGATGGTCTTCCATTCGTCTCCCTTTTGTATCTGCACCAGGTGGTAGGAGTTACGTAGATCCAGCTTGGAGAACACAGTGGCCCCCTGGAGCGGCTCAAAGGCCGAGGAAGTGAGTGGTAGCAGATAACGGTTCCCGGTAGTCAATGCACGGGCCCAGGGTCTTGTCCTTCTGATCCATGAAGAAGAACCCTGTGCCAGCGGGAAAGGAAGAGGGATGGATAAATCCAGTAGCTAGGGAGTCACCAATGTAGTCCTACATAGCCTTGGTTTCAGGTCCTGACAAGGAGGACAGACGCACCCGGGGCGGTGTGGTGCAAGGGAGAAGGTCAATCCCGCAGTCATAGGGGTGATGAGGCGGAAGGGAAGTGGCCCGGGACTTGCTGAACACCTCCCGGAGATCCTGGTACTCCGCGGGAATGGCGGAGCGATCCGGAACCACCTCCGAGGATCCAGGAAGATGTCCCGGGGCAGGTTGCGCTGACTACAGACAATGGGCGTGGCAGAACAGACTCCAGCCCATGATGGCACCCATAGACCAGTTGATGAGTGGGTTGTGTTGCTGGAGTCAGGAGAATCCCAAACCAATGGGGATCTGGGGGGACTTGATGAGCAGGAACTGAATGGTCTCGCTGTGATTCCCTGACACGCATAGGTTGATGGGAGTGGTGTTATGGGTGACCAGACCTATAGAGCGCCCGTCCAACTCTCTAACATCCACTGGAATGGAGGGGGGCTGAGTGGGGATGTTCAGCTCGGAAGCCAGTGTGGCGTTCCAAAAAGCTCTCATCGGCCCCAGAGTCAAGAGATTTGGACTGGATTCCCCACAGCAGAATCACATGAAAAGGGGTGGGAGTAAGGGAAGATGAAAAGTTCCCCATATGGCCCACCAGAACACTCGCTCCTACAAGTGACCCTGGTCTTTTACAGGGAAAGAGGACACAAAATGACCAAAAGTCACGCAATACAGATAGCTCCTTGTGCTGATCCGGTGTTGCTGTTCTGCTGGCGACACCCCAGCCCTGCCTAGTTGCATGGGCTCGGGAAACAAGGCCTCGGCCCTCCTCTGTGATTCTCGAGGAAGGTTGGGAAATATCGGGTGCTCTTGGCCACGGGACCGTTGAGGACTTCCGGGATGACTCAGAGTGAAATTGAATTTCCTCTCTATCCGTCGTTCCCACAATCACCCATCGATGCGGATGGTCAAAGCGATGAGGGAGTCAAAATCTGTGGGTAACTCCCGAGTCCAAGCTCGTTCTTAACCTCCTCCGATGCGCCGTGCAGGAACATGTCAAACAGTGCTTCCGGGTTCCACGCACTCTGCTGCCAAAGTACGGAAATCAACCGCATAGTCGGCCACAGTGCAGACGTCCTGCCGGAGCTGGATTAGCTTCCGGGCAGCTTCCTTCCCGGAGAATGGGGCATCTAAGACCTTACTCACCTCTCGCACGAACCCCTCCAGGCTCACGCATATGGCCGGCTGCTGTTCCCATACGGCGGTAGCCCAGGTGAGAACCCTTCGAGACATCAGCGTGATGAGGTAGGCTATTTTGGAGCGTTCCGAGGGGAAGGAGAAGAGATGAAGTTTAAAAGGAGGGTTCTGAGCTAGAAACGCCCAACAGGTGCTCGGCTCTCCATTAAAGCATTCCGGGTGAGGTAACTGGGGCTCCCAATGCCCAGTCATCAGCCAATGTTTGGACCCCCTCCATCAGCCCACGAAGCAATTCCTCGTGCCTACCAATGGAGGCTCCTTGGGAGGAGATGGCATTGCGCAGCTGGTCCGTGTCTGCTGGGTCAGTCATGGCCAGTTCGTACTATCTGGTATGAAGGTAAGACCCAGATGCAGACCACGTCGTATAAACAATAGTTTAATATTCCAACAGGGCCAGGCAATAGACAGTTCAAGGCAGGCAGGGGTCAGTAAACCAGAGGTGGGGCAACAGTACTGGGTGGCAGGCAGGCTCAGGGTCAGGGGCAGGCAGAGTGGTCAGGCAGGCGGGCTCAGAGACAGGACAGGCAAGGGTCAAAACCAGGAGGGTGAGAAAAGAAAGACTGGAAAAAGCAGGAGCTGAGACACAAAACGCTGGTTGACTTGAACAAACAAGACAAAATAGCAACAGACAAGCAGAGAACACAGGTATAAATACACAGGGGATAATGGGGGAGATGGGCGACACCTGGAGGGAGATGAGACAATCACAAAGACAGATTAAACAGATCAGGGTGTGACAAAAATAATAGTGAAGACATCAACACTATATAATAACACATATGGAATCATGTAGTAACTAAAAAAGTGTTAAACAAATCAAAATATATTTCATTTTTTGGATTCTTCAAAGTAGCCACCCTTTGCATTTATGAAAGCTTTGCACACTCTTGGCATTCTCTCAACCAGCTTGATGAGGAATGCTTTTCCAACAGTCTTGAAGGAGTTCCCACATATGCTGAGCACTTGTTGGCTGCTTTTCCTTCACTCTGCAGTCCAATTCATCCCAAACCATCTCAATTGGGTTGAGGTTGGTTGATTGTGGAGGCCAGTTTATCTGAGGCAGCACCTCATCACCCTCCTTGGTCAAATAGCCCTTACACAGCCTGGATGTGTGTTTTGGGTCACTGTCCTGTTGAAAAAATGAATTATAATTCCACTAAGCGCAAACCAGATGGGATGGCATATCGCTGCAGAATGCTGTTGTAGCCATACTGCTTAAGTGTGCCTTGAACTCTAAATAAATCACAGACAGTGTCACCAGTAAAGCACCCCCACACCATCACACCTCCTCCTCCATGCTTCACGGTAGGAACCACGCATGCTGAGATCATCTGTTCACCTACTCTGTGTCTCACAAAGACACGGCGGTTGGAACCAAAAATCTCAAATTTAGACTCATCAGACCAAAGGAAAGCTTTCCACTGGTCTAATGTCCATTGCTCGTGGTTCTTGGCCCAAGCAAGTCTCTTCTTCTTATTGGTGTCCTTTAGTAGTGGTTTCTTTGCAGCAATTTGACCATGAAGGCCTGATTCACACAGTCTCCTCTGAACAGTTGATGTTGAGATGTGTCTATTACTTGAACTCTGTTTAGCATTTATTTGGGCTGCAATCTGAGGCTGGTAACTCTAATGAACATATCCTCTGCAGCAAAGGTAACTCTGGGTTTTCCTTTCCTGTGGCGATACTCATGAGAGCCAGTTTCATTGTAGCGCTTTTTGCGACTGCCCTTGAAGAAACTTTAAAAGTTCTTGACATTTTCCGGATTGACTGACCTTCATGTCTTAACGTAATGATGGACTGTCGTTTCCATTTGCTTATTTGAGCTGTTTTTTCCAAAATATGGACTTGGACTTTTATCAAATATGGCTATCTTCTGCATACCACCCCTACCTTGTCACAACACAGCTGATTGGCTCAAACGTATTACAAAGGAAAGAAATTCCACAAATTAACTTTTAACAAAGCACACCTGTTAATTGAAATGCAATCTAGGTGACTACCTCATGAATCTGGTTGAGAGAATGCCAGGAGTGTGCAAAGCTGGCATCAAGGCAAAGGGTGGCTACTTTGAAGAATCTCAAATAGAAAGTATATTTTGATTTGTTTAACACTTTTTTGGTTACTACATGACTCCATATGTGTTATTATATAGTTTTGATGTCTTCACTATTATTCTACAATGTAGAAAATAGTAAAAATAAAGAAAAACCCTGGAATGAATGTGTGTCCAAACCATTGACTGGTACTGTATAGTATGAATAAAGTGTATATTTATGTTGTATTATACAGGGCGCATTTGAATAAGAGATATCTCTTCCCTTAAAATCTCTTAAAATAAATAAAGGTAATAAAGAAAGAAAAAGCAGTGCTTGTGTGCGGATTGAGGTTTCATTAAATGGACCAGACTTTCTGAAAACTGCAGCACACAAATGCACAGTGGGTATTCTTAGCTATGCTATATTCAAACACAATGTTCCCATCCATACAACATGTCTACCCACAGTAAAAACTCAAAACAATATACAGCACACATTAAAGCACGTTTTTCCCTCTACAACATGAATCCTGTAACTGTTCCCACTACATATATGTTTAATCTGTGCATCCTTCACACTCTAAAGCCTTTAATGGACAGGGAAGGAGACAGCTCTACATTTGTACAGATCTGAAACATAATGATACACTACCAACACAGCTCACCTGAAACATGTACATAATAAAACACTACCAACACAGCTCACCTGAAACATGTACATAATGATACACTACCAACACAGCTCACCTGAAACATGTACATAATAAAACACTACCAACACAGCCCATCTGAAACATGTACACAATGATACACTACCAACACAGCTCACCTGAAACATGTACATAATGATACACTACCAACACAGCTCACCTGCAACATGTACATAATAAAACACTACCAACACAGCCCACCTGAAACATGTACATAATAAAACACTACCAACACAGCCCATCTGAAACATGTACATAATAAAACACTACCAACACAGCCCACCTGAAACATTTACATAATAAAACACTACCAACACAGCCCATCTGAAACATGTACATAATAAAACACTACCAACACAGCCCACCTGAAACATGTACATAATAATACACTACCAACACAGCCCACCTGAAACATGTACATAATAAAACACTACCAACACAGCCCACCTGAAACATGTACATAATAAAACACTACCAACACAGCCCATCTGAAGCATGTACAAAATGATACACTACCAACACAGCCCACCTGAAACATGTACATAATAATACACTACCAACACAGCCCATCTGAAACATGTACATAATGATACACTACCAACACAGCCCATCTGAAACATGTACATAATGATACACTACCAACACAGCCCACCTGAAACATGTACATAATAAAACACTACCAACACAGCCCACCTGAAACATGTACATAACAAAACACTACCAACACAGCCCACCTGAAACATTTACATAATAAAACACTACCAACACAGCCCATCTGAAACATGTACATAATAAAACACTACCAACACAGCCCACCTGAAACATGTACATAATAAAACACTACCAACACAGCCCACCTGAAACATGTACATAATAAAAGACTACCAACACAGCCCACCTGAAACATGTACATAATAAAACACTACCAACACAGCCCATCTGAAACATGTACAAAATGATACACTGCCAACACAGCCCACCTGAAACATGTACATAATAAAACACTACCAACACAGCCCACCTGAAACATGTACATAATAAAACACTACCAACACAGCCCACCTGAAACATTTACATAATAAAACACTACCAACACAGCCCATCTGAAACATGTACATAATAAAACACTACCAACACAGCCCACCTGAAACATGTACATAATAAAACACTACCAACACAGCCCACCTGAAACATTTAGATAATAAAACACTACCAACACAGCCCACCTGAAACATGTACATAATAAAACACTACCAACACAGCCCACCTGAAACATTTACATAATAAAACACTACCAACACAGCCCACCTGAAACATGTACATAATAAAACACTACCAACACAGCCCACCTGAAACATGTACATAATAAAACACTACCAACACAGCCCACCTGAAACATGTACATAATAAAACACTACCAACACAGCCCACCTGAAACATTTACATAATAAAACACTACCAACACAGCCCATCTGAAACATGTACATAATAAAACACTATCAACACAGCCCACCTGAAACATGTACATAATAAAACACTACCAACACAGCCCACCTGAAACATTTACATAATAAAACACTACCAACACAGCCCACCTGAAACATGTACATAATAAAACACTACCAACACAGCCCACCTGAAACATTTACATAATAAAACACTACCAACACAGCCCACCTGAAACATGTACATAATAAAACACTACCAACACAGCCCACCTGAAACATGTACATAATAAAACACTACCAACACAGCCCACCTGAAACATGTACATAATAAAACACTACCAACACAGCCCACCTGAAACATGTACATAATAAAACACTACCAACACAGCCCATCTGAAACATGTACAAAATAAAACACTACCAACACAGCCCATCTGAAACATGTACATAATAAAACACTACCAACACAGCCCACCTGAAACATGTACATAATAAAACACTACCAACACAGCCCACCTGAAACATGTACATAATAAAACACTACCAACACAGCCCACCTGAAACATTTACATAATAAAACACTACCAACACAGCCCACCTGAAACATGTACATAATAAAACACTACCAACACAGCCCATCTGAAACATGTACTTCTCATTTTCACATCTCCGTTTTGCACCTTTGCAGTGCAGGGGCAGGGAGTCTAGTGTTTAAGAGCATTGAGCTAGTAACCGAAAGGTAAAAAATCTGTAGATGGGCCCTTGAGCAAGGCACTTAACCCCGATTGTTCCTGTAAGTCGCTCTGGATGAGAGTGTCTGTTAAATGACTAAAATGTAACTGTCATTCTGAACAGAGGATGCCAAGTTTGGATGAATGAAACATTTCTGTCTGTCTTCAGTAGAGGTCCCTGATATAATGGATGAGATTCAGCAGCATTAGTCATTACAGTGTGTACATCAGTAAACAGAAGATGCTCTCCTCTCCACTGTAAATCTGAAAACCTAATTATGTCGCCAAGAAAAGCTCATTAGCAGGCCTATTAATCAGTTTGACCATATGCATGACAGATATATTCACTATATTACATAGGCTTTACAGTGAGAAGAGCAACATAGTTCCCTGGTCTTGGTTTCACCCTCCTATTACCAGACCTATTGATCCTAAACTGTCTGGAGACTGGTGGTGCTTGCTCTGTGTGGAGCTCAGGCTCTTGAACGGTGGAGCCTTTTCAAATGGAGCAGAAGAGGCAAAGACAGCATCTGCTAGACCGGCTCGATATCAATGATGATCTTCATCGAGTCTATGACCATAGAGTTAGAGACTGCTGTATGTCGAAATCTGTGGAGGAGGAGAAGCACAGAGAAAGAGAGAGTGTGTGTAGAGGTATGTCAACTCATTCACCTTACAACATAGTGGGAGGTGAGCATGGCCACTGAGTTGTTAGCTGGGTGTGCTGCCTTTCCTGTCCTGTTTGTTAGATGGTGGTCTTGTGGTGGCCAGATGGCAGGGAATGAGGTTAATGAAACATTGTTAATATACCTGCCACCAGGTTTAGGGCCCAGCTGCAATGGCAGCAAGTTCACAGCTTGAAGCTCAGTAATAAATTCTGTCATTCCAAAATCCCTATAAGAAAATGTGTGTCCCAAAATATTGCTGAGAAAAACTTGTTCCTACCACAGTAATAAATAAAACATAACACTTCTGGAAGCATTAAATATTCAAAAGATTGTCCTTTGCTCAGATCCTGTAATACAATGGAATTAACCGTCTTCATGTGTCCTTGTAAAGCTAGAGACCAGGCGGGTAAACGGTGGAGGATTTCTCTCAACCTTTGTTGTCCAGATGTTCCTCTGGGCTTTGTAAGCCTAGTGGACTTGTTGAAACACTAGCAGCCATGTCATCACGTCATACCACAGCACTCTTTGTCACGTTTGTCGTAAGAACGGGACCAAGGCGCAGCGGATGTTGAGTTCCACATATTTAATTCAAAGAGAAAGTTAAACAAAACAAAATATATCAATAAACAACTAAACATGACTACATGATGCACAAACACAAAACAATATCCCACAAACACAGGTGAAAAAAATAGGTTCTTAAATATGATCCCCAATTAGAGACAACTAATTGTTGTCTCTAATTGGGAATCATACAAAACACAAACATAGAAACTATAAACTAGAACACAACATAGAAATTATAAACTAGAATACCCCCTAGTCACGCCCTGACCTACTACACCATAGAGAAACAAGGGCTCTCTATGGTCAGGGCGTGACACTCTTACACATCTCATTTCCAACACCAGCCAGGTAAATTAATAACTGATTGACCTTTGTTAGAGAATTTAGAAGAATCCTATCACACATTGTGCTTAGAAATGATACAGGCCAGGGTGACTAGCCATTTTCATCTTAAACCATTCCAAGTACACTGTAGTCATGGGAAAAAGAGTAAGGTGATTACAGTTTCAATAGGTTTAAGTCCTCTTTGGTAAATTGTAGGCAGCGGGGGGGCTTTAGAGTATCAACACCTAGTACACTCTTTGGAAAAAGGGTTCCAAACGGATTCTTTGGCTGTCCCCATAGAACAACCTTTTTTGGTTCCAGGGAGAAACCTTTTTGGTTCCACATAAAACCCTTTTGGGTTCCATGTAGAACCCTCTGTAGAAAGGGTCCTACAAGGATCCCAAAAAGGTTCCACATGGAACCAAAAAGGGTTCTTCAAAGGGTTATCCTATGGGGACAGCCAAAGAACTCTTTTAATTTCTAGATAGCACCTTTTTGTCTAATAGTGGAGTGATTCAGAACCACAACCTTCTTCTCTACTTGTTAATCCTCTTCTCTCGTCATCTGAATGAGGAGGTGGAGGGCAGTTCAACAAGGTCCCAGTCTGTATGTCATCAGTGTCTGAAACAGAGGCTGAACCTAACCTCTAGCGTGGCATCTACTGCCACAGCCATAATTGTAGCCGGCAGTAGAGATAAGATTAGACAAAGCACAGTGCTAAATGGTAAAGAACAGGACAGAGAAATAACATGCTAATTTTAAAACTTGTTGAAATCCTGCGGTGAGGTCATACCCTGAGAGGAAAGTGTCTGAATGCAACATAGTTAGGTACAGGATTCTGCTTGTGAAGGCTGTGGCACCTCTCAATTCTATGGAGCATCATTACGGCAACATTGTATTAGAGCAAAAGCCTACTGTTCTATACCTCTGTACAAAGCATACAATATAATCATTAATACTGACCATGTCTATGTCCAGATTTGTTAGCCTTTTAGTACAATATTATAGCTCTTGTTGATGGTTACAGAATGCATCCTAATATAATATATGCCATTTAGCAGACGCTTTTATCCAAAATTTGCATATATTTTACGTGTGGGTGGCCCCAGGAATCAAACCCACAACCCTGGTGATGCAAGTGCCATCCTCTACCAACTGAGCCATGCAGGACCAGGCTGCCACAGAATGTGTTAAACTGCTAACAGAAGGAAAAGTGAAATTCTGTTAAAGTGAGACTGGAAACGGGGGCTGTGGAAGCTGCATTTTAATCAGAGGATAAACCCAAAAACACAATTTGGTCTCACTACGCAGAGAAAGAGCTGGTGATTTTCACAGCTCAACAATTCTCTCTGCCTCTGTTAGACTTGGCTGCTATGCTACTCTTACATTACCAGAGAGTTTTACACTGGAGGCATTATGAGTCTTATTTACTGTTGCAATAATTACATACGGGAACTCATGCACCCCCACAATATTTCCCCAGAGTGCCAAATGAGCTCTATTTTAAGGCATGGTTGTGCAGTGCAGGGGGGCAGAACTCCATACCTCCTCCTCTCTTGGCTGACCCACTTAACAATAGATAGAGGGAAGACAAAAAATACACCGTCAGCAGTCAGACACACCCCCAGCAGTCAGACACACCCCCAGCAGTCAGACACATCCTCAGCAGTCAGACACACCCCCAGCAGTCAGACACACCCTCAGCAGTCAGACACACCCTCAGCAGTCAGACACACCCTCAGCAGTCAGACACACCCCCAGCAGTCAGACACACCCACAGCAGTCAGACACACCCTCAGCAGTCAGACACACCCTCAGCAGAAATCAATTATGGGATATTCATCACATATACACTAAACACACATACACACACACACAAACAAACAACACACACTTATGTGCGCACACACACTCCTAAATGCAGGCAAGACAAATAATGCCTCCAGATATCGCTGAAACACAAAGGATCACACCTATAGCAATCCCTACATGCATCACTGCACATGGACAGGTCTCCCTCTCCCTTCCTCTGTCTTGCTGTTTGGCTGCAGCTCCTATCATCACCAATGTGTTGAGGATTTGGACAGCTGAGTAACTTGATATGGACTGGCTTCCTCCTCCCTATCAGAGCCCTTCAGTCCAGCTCTCTAGCCAGCGAGACTCTTGAAAATCCACTTGAACAAATACTTCTCTGGTGCTTGTCATTGGGTCATTAATAACAGTGCTCTCTGGTATCAGTGCTGTTGGTTAATAGAAACCCATTTGTCGTGGTATTCCACATAACAGTGGGAAAGCGATCAAGTAGATGATTCCACATTCAGCTGTGAAATGTGGCCAGTGTCTAGTTCGTAGTTCCCCACTTTAGACAAACCCTCTCCACTTTAGACGAACCCTCTCCACTTTAGACGAACCCTCTCCACTTCAGACGAACCCTCTCCATTTTAGACAAACCCTCTCCACTTCAAACGAACCCTCTCCATTTTAGACAAACCCTCTCCACTTTAGACAAACCCTCTCCACTTTATACGAACCCTCTCCACTTTATACGAACCCTCTCCACTTTAGACGAACGCTCTCCACTTCAGACGAACCCTCTCCATTTTAGACAAACCCTCTCCACTTCAAACGAACCCTCTCCATTTTAGACAAACCCTCTCCACTTTATACGAACCCTCTCCACTTTAGACGAACCCTCTCCACTTTAGACAAACCCTCTCCACTTTAGACGAACCCGCTCCACTTTAGACGAACCATCTCCACTTCCTACGAACCCTCTCCACTTCAGACGAACCCTCTCCACTTTAGACAAACCCTCTCCACTTTAGACGAACCCTCTCCACTTTAGACGAACCCTCTCCACTTTATACGAACCCTCTCCACTTTAGACGAACCATCTCCACTTCCTACGAACCCTCTCCACTTCAGACGAACCCTCTCCACTTTAGACAAACCCTCTCCACTTTAGACGAACCCTCTCCACTTTAGACGAACCCTCTCCACTTTAGACAAACCCTCTCCATTTTAGACAAACCCTCTCCACTTCAAACGAACCCTCTCCATTTTAGACGAACCCTCTCCACTTTAGACGAACCCTCTCCACTTTAGACGAACCCTCTCCACTTTAGACGAACCCTCTCCACTTTAGACGAACCCTCTCCACTTTAGACGAACCCTCTCCACTTTAGACAAACCCTCTCCACTTTAGACGAACCCTCTCCACTTTAGACGAACCCTCTCCACTTTAGATGAACCATCTCCACTTCCTACGAACCCTCTCCACTTCAGACGAACCCTCTCCACTTTAGACGAACCCTCTCCACTTTAGACGAACCCTCTCCACTTTAGACGAACCCTCTCCACTTTAGACGAACCCTCTCCACTTCAGACGAACCCTCTCCACTTCAGACGAACCATCTCCACTTTAGACGAACCCTCTCCACTTCAGACGAACCCTCTCCACTTTAGACGAACCCTCTCCACTTTAGACGAACCCTCTCCACTTTATACGAACCCTCTCCACTTCAGACGAACCCTCTCCACTTTAGACGAACCCTCTCCATTTTAGACGAACCCTCTCCACTTCAGACGAACCCTCTCCACTTCAGACGAACCATCTCCACTTCCTACGAACCCTCTCCACTTCAGACGAACCCTCTCCACTTTAGACGAACCCTCTCCACTTTAGACGAACCCTCTCCACTTTAGACGAACCCTCTCCACTTTAGACGAACCCTCTCCACTTTAGACGAACCCTCTCCACTTTAGACGAACCCTCTCCACTTTAGACGAACCCTCTCCACTTTAGACGAACCCTCTCCACTTTAGACGAACCCTCTCCACTTCAGACGAGCCCTCTCCATTTTAGACGAACCCTCTCCACTTCAGACGAACCCTCTCCACTTCAGACGAGCCCTCTCCATTTTAGACGAACCCTCTCCATTTTAGACGAACCCTCTCCACTTCAGACGAACCCTCTCCACTTCAGACGAACCATCTCCACTTCCTACGAACCCTCTCCACTTCAGACGAACCCTCTCCACTTTAGACGAACCCTCTCCACTTTAGACGAACCCTCTCCACTTTAGACGAACCCTCTCCACTTTAGACGAACCCTCTCCACTTTAGACGAACCCTCTCCACTTTAGACGAACCCTCTCCATTTTAGACGAGCCCTCTCCATTTTAGACGAACCCTCTCCTTTTTAGACAAACCCTCTCCGCAGCCCTTGCCATTAGTGCCACATCATAAAATATGTTGAAATAGTTTGTCGCTTTGACTAAAACTGAGATTGGCCAGAATCTGTTTGAAAAATGTTTGATATACCTTCATGTGACTGGGTGTGCAGAAATTATCTAGATTTGATCCAGCTTCTATCTCGTCAACAAACAAAAATACTGATTCTGTGTGTGACTGCAACACCCAATAGGATTATCTGAATAATCTAGTATGATATTGGTATTTGGATGTGAGCGTTATGTGTAAGGAATAGACTTATCAAGACATCCTGTGTCTGCCAGCTTAAGTAGGTACCACAAGAACAGGCAAACTCCTGTGTTAAATATAAGTCATGGTTCTAATCTGTAGTCTAGCTACTGTTTCAAAATGAAACCTTCAATCAAATGGTGTCTTCTACTCACTGGAATTTAAGTCCCATCATATTGTTATGCTGATTGGCAATCTAAGTATATAAGTTAATACTAAATATTTGATCAAAATATTGACCTATGGTACAGGAAAAATGTACATTTGTCACGTTTCAGAATTAGCTGGAAGCGCTGCAACCCATTTCCATTTTTAGGCCAAAAATGTCCTGAGGCTGAGAAGGAGTGACAATCTTGTTTGGTCTTCACAGATGTGTGAGGTTAACATGCTGCCAGGATGACATGCTGTCAGGAATCACAATCATGTGTGTGGCTCAGCTCAATGCTTTAAGAGTGCTTGATAGGTGTACTGTTTAAATGCAGGACAACATATTGCCAATGCTCTCATAAGAACAAAGTACAACTGTACAAACAACCGATGCAAAAGCAGAATACTAGAGACAAGTGTTATTGCTGAATGTTGTGTATGCCTGCTTGCAGGCCTGTGTCCTTACTCATTTAAATAGTAATATGATATACCTCATCAATCATTTCTCCATTAAACCTTCTGAACCCAGAGGAGCAGAACTCAACCAATTAATTTTCTGTACAACTCAAGCAGAAATATTGATGTGTTTTTAATAATATCGTTTTGATTTATTAGGAACTGAGCTGTGAAATGGAAGATTATTATTCTACCTGTCGAAACCACAGGCATATCATCACGTGCCCAGAATGATTGAGCAGTGGCACTGGGACTATGCTGTTCATTATAGCGCACAAACTTCTGACATACTGTATATGTCTTTATCTCAACCAGCAAGACGTTAATGACTACTAGCCAATTAGGTAATGGAAAACAGCCTAGGCTAGGGCTCTCCAACCCTGTTCCTGGAGAGGTACCATCCTGTAGGTGAACTCCAACCCCAGTTGTAACTAACCCGATTCAGTTTATCAACCAGCTTATTATCAGAATCAGGTGCACTAGATTAGGGTTGGAGCGATAACCTACAGGACAGGAGCTCTCCAGAAACAGGGTTCGAGAGCCCTGGCTTAGAGTTTCATTCTCCAGTGAGGCTTGCATCACACAGAGCATAGAGAGTCTCATTCTCCAGTGAGGCCTGCATCACACAGAGCGTAGAGAGTCTCATTCTCCAGTGAGGCTTGCATCACACAGAGCATAGAGACAGTCTCATTCTCCAGTGAGGCTTGCATCACACAGAGCATAGAGAGTCTCATTCTCCAGTGAGGCTTGCATCACACAGAGCCTAGAGACAGTCTCATTCTCCAGTGAGGCCTGCATCACACAGAGCATAGAGACAGTCTCATTCTCCAGTGAGGCCTGCATCACACAGAGCCTAGAGACAGTCTCATTCTCCAGTGAGGCCTGCATCACACAGAGCATAGAGAGTCTCATTCTCCAGTGAGGCTTGCATCACACAGAGCCTAGAGACAGTCTCATTCTCCAGTGAGGCCTGCATCACACAGAGCATAGAGACAGTCTCATTCTCCAGTGAGGCCTGCATCACACAGAGCATAGAGACAGTCTCATTCTCCAGTGAGGCCTGCATCACACAGAGCATAGAGATAGTCTCATTCTCCAGTGAGGCCTGCATCACACAGAGCATAGAGATAGTCTCATTCTCCAGTGAGGCTTGCATCACACAGAGCATAGAGACAGTCTCATTCTCCAGTGAGGCTTGCATCACACAGAGCCTAGAGACAGTCTCATTCTCCAGTGAGGCTTGCATCACACAGAGCCTAGAGACAGTCTCATTCTCCAGTGAGGCCTGCATCACACAGAGCATAGAGACAGTCTCATTATCCAGTGAGGCCTGCATCACACAGAGCCTAGAGACAGTCTTATTCTCCAGTGAGGCCTGCATCACACAGAGCCTAGAGACAGTCTCATTCTCCAGTGAGGCCTGCATCACACAGAGCCTAGAGGCAGTCTCATTCTTCAGTGAGGCCTGCATCAAAGTGCTGCTCCTGGGGTCAGTCTCTCTGTTAATTTTAGAACAAGGCCCCAGGCTCGCCTGACCCACATGTAGTAGTGTTTATTCTACTGGAGGGCACTGGCAGCAGGTGTTCCTCTGATCATCTTCTTCTTCTTCATTTCACTTTGATCGAAGACAAAAACCCTGACCCAGAATGATGTTAGCTCAGTGCAAGTACTCACACTAGACTGCATGTCATTCAACCACCACTACGACTCGTATTGGAAAAAGGACATACAAGTTGCAACCTGAAAGCAATTTCCTACTTACTCACCATATTCTTTGCATGATATATTTTCGTTTACAAATAGTATGCAAGTCATTTCACACAACAGAAAATGTTAGAACCCATCACCCACCCACTGTTCCAATTCCCCAACTCAGGCAGGGCTACAAAGCTACAGTATTAGGCAAGACAGTTTCACATGCTCTTTCTTCCTAAGAGAGGTCATCTTCACCCCTGGTCATGGCACCCACTGTAACTTAATGGGTGAGCCTCATGTTCCGTACGAGCTGTGGTTGTCATGGTTTTAGCTGTGGTTGTCATGGTTCTATCACATGCAGTACTGGCAAATTT
This sequence comes from Salvelinus fontinalis, assembly GCF_029448725.1. NCBI lineage: Eukaryota > Metazoa > Chordata > Actinopteri > Salmoniformes > Salmonidae > Salvelinus > Salvelinus fontinalis. Next base: position 4,518,793 of record NC_074674.1, read on the forward strand.
CTCAGGTTCCAGGAGAGCAGGTGTTCTGTGTTCTGCCACCCAAACCCTGCTCCACCTGAGGGACTAGCTGCCAGATCATTCCCCTCACATCCTCTCGTCTCATGTAGAGGGCCACAAGCGCCAGAACGACAGGGGGAACAGACCTTCCAACCTGGGGTTCTGTGGAGGTGAACGAACCACTCATAACTGAAATATAATGTGTCAATCTTCCTATGAAGCTAATTAAAACAGTTGTAGAAAATACTTAGATAATATGTTAACCAGGTTATGTTTCGTCAACAGTTGTCGTGTCAACGGTTGTCATGTCTGTGACTCATTAAATGTGAAGACTTATTTTATCAAATTAATTCTTTATGTGTAATTATTATTACGTGATGAAACTAATCATGCAAACTTTAATTAACTAGGAAGTCGGGGCACCACGGGAAAATGTTTATAGAGTCTCTATTTCCCGAATCGACTCTTCAGATATTTTCATATCTTATCGATTAGCCTTCTATTAATGTATCATTATTACCTCATTAGTTCTCATTACTGAACATTGTAAATCCTTGGATATCTGCACGAACCCTAGCCTAAATGATGAATCAGCGATATACAAATTGGCTTAATTATTTATTTACTAGCTAACTAAATAATCACAGAAATACATAACAAACAAACAGTAGATATTGGTTTCTAACACAATGCATTTATAAGTCCCTTGTGGGCTAAACCGGTATGACTGCTTGGTAGACAATGGAAAAGGGTGGGGACAGGAAAAGAGCGGGAGAGACAAAATGGATTTACTACACACAGTTGATAATTATATTAATTGAAATGCTAATCCTTTGCACATGAACGGCCGCTTATTCGAGAAATAATTGCAATGTATATACACTGCTCAAAAAAATAAAGGGAACACTTAAACAACACAATGTAACTCCAAGTCAATCACACTTCTGTGAAATCAAACTGTCCACTTAGGAAGCAACACTGATTGACAATAAATTTCACATGCTGTTGTGCAAATGGAATAGACAAAAGGTGGAAATTATAGGCAATTAGCAAGACACCCCCCAAAACAGGAGTGATTCTGCAGGTGGTGACCACAGACCACTTCTCAGTTCCTATGCTTCCTGGCTGATGTTTTGGTCACTTTTGAATGCTGGCGGTGCTCTCACTCTAGTGGTAGCATGAGACGGAGTCTACAACCCACACAAGTGGCTCAGGTAGTGCAGTTCATGCACATGCACATTTGTGGCCTGCTGGAGGTCATTTTGCAGGGCGCTGGCAGTGTACCTCCTTGCACTAAGGCGGAGGTAGCGGTCCTGCTGCTGGGTTGTTGCCCTCCTACGAACTCCTCCACGTCTCCTGATGTACTGGCCTGTCTCCTGGTAGCGCCTGCATGCTCTGGACACTACGCTGACAGACACAGCAAAACTTTTTGCCACAGTTCGCATTGATGTGGCATCCTGGATGAACTGCACTACCTGAGCCACTTGTGTGGGTTGTAGACTCCGTCTCATGCTACCACTAGAGTGAGAGCACCGCCAGCATTCAAAAGTGACCAAAACATCAGCCAGGAAGCATAGGAACTGAGAAGTGGTCTGTGGTCACCACCTGCAGAATCACTCCTGTTTTGGGGGGTGTCTTGCTAATTGCCTATAATTTCCACCTTTTGTCTATTCCATTTGCACAACTGCATGTGAAATTTATTGTCAATCAGTGTTGCTTCCTAAGTGGACAGTTTGATTTCACAGAAGTGTGATTGACTTGGAGTTACATTGTGTTGTTTAAGTGTTCCCTTTATTTTTTTGAGCAGTGTATTTACGCCCGGTTGTCGTTGTTGTCTTCACCAGTTGGAATCGCCGCTCCGTCTGCTGGAGAGTCAGTTCATCAGAGAGTCTCTAGTTAACTTCCCCAGAAGTCACAATGTCTTTCGTGGTTGTAGCTTTCTCAGCGGCTCTGGATAGTGTCTGTTGTAATGGATATGTCAGGCGCACAGATGGTTGTTGCATAGAATAGATGCTTTCGTGGTTGTCAGTCTTCTCATACTAGAGTTCCGTAATTTCCAGCTGCAGACTAGTAATTCTACGTCTAGGATTTGCTCTTATTCTGTAGTGATCGATCGTCTCAGGGTTGAACCATTTCCAGCCGTGTAGCCTACGCTATACCCTGTATAGTCTCCGTGGCCTCTGTAGCCTCAGCTCCATATTTTCTGGTCTAATGGTCTATAGAATTGTAGCCATTCCAACGTGCGGACTCCGTCCCGGCGTTCTCTGACTTAATGTCAATTTTGTAGGAAATACTTTTATACACTGTGGAAAAAGGGGCGATTCCATGACGCCTGATGTACTGTCTGGCCTCACGGGGGTGCGGATACTGACTAGTTAAAACTTTACGAGAGCTCATTGGGACAAAGTCTCTAGAGCGCGATGGGACACAGACATCCCGGCCGGCCAAACCAGGACAACGCTGGGCCAATTGTGTGCCGCCCAATGGGTCTCCCGGTCGCGGCCGGCTGCGACAGAGCCTGGACTCGAATCAGGATCTCTAGTGGCACAGCTAGCACTGTGATGCAGTGCCTTAGACCACTGTGATGCAGTGCCTTAGACCACTGTTATGCAGTGCCTTAGACCACTGTGATGCAGTGCCTTAGACCACTGTGATGCAGTGCCTTAGACCACTGTTATGCAGTGCCTTAGACCACTGTGATGCAGTGCCTTAGACCACTGTTATGCAGTGCCTTAGACCACTGTGATGCAGTGCCTTAGACCACTGTGATGCAGTGCCTTAGACCACTGTTATGCAGTGCCTTAGACCACTGTGATGCAGTGCCTTAGACCACTGTGATGCAGTGCCTTAGACTACTGTGATGCAGTGCCTTAGACCACTGTGATGCAGTGCCTTAGACCACTGTGATGCAGTGCCTTAGACCACTGTGATGCAGTGCCTTAGACCACTGTGATGCAGTGCCTTAGACCACTGTGATGCAGTGCCTTAGACCACTGTGATGCAGTGCCTTAGACCACTGTGATGCAGTGCCTTAGACCACTGTGATGCAGTGCCTTAGACCACTGTGATGCAGTGCCTTAGACCACTGTGATGCAGTGCCTTAGACCACTGTGATGCAGTACCTTAGACCACTGTGATGCAGTACCTTAGACCACTGTGATGCAGTACCTTAGACCACTGTGATGCAGTGCCTTAGACCACTGTGATGCAGTACCTTAGACCACTGTGATGCAGTGCCTTAGACCACTGTGATGCAGTACCTTAGACCACTGTGATGCAGTCTAGAAGAAAAAAGAAACGCACACCTATGTAGGCGAGGTGCTGGCTAGCGGAGTAGAAAACTAGAAAATAAAGGAGAGCCGCACACTCTAGGAGCTCAGATGCAAAAATATTTAATTACCAACGTTTCGACAGACAAGCTGTCTTCATCAGGGTACCCTGATGAAGACAGCTTGTCTGTCGAAACGTTGGTAATTAAATATTTTTGCATCTGAGCTCCTAGAGTGTGCGGCTCTCCTTTATTTTCTAGTTTTCCACTGTGATGCAGTACCTTAGACCACTGTGATGCAGTACCTTAGACCACTGTGATGCAGTACCTTAGACCACTGTGATGCAGTGCCTTAGACCACTGTGATGCAGTACCTTAGACCACTGTGATGCAGTACCTTAGACCACTGTGATGCAGTACCTTAGACCACTGTTATGCAGTACCTTAGACCACTGTGATGCAGTACCTTAGACCACTGTGATGCAGTGCCTTAGACCACTGCGCCACTTTGGAGGCCCTGTGTTTATTTTTATTGTTTTATTATAATATTTTTTTAGGGGCTAGAGCACCTTTAATATTGTAGATATATTTTTGGGTAACAAAAAATATATAGGGATATATATTGTTATAAGTGTCAAGCGGATTATACAGTATGTATGAGACTCATTAAAGTTATTCATATCTTGACATGAATCAGTGTGATTCATTGTATTCAATGTGATTCATAGTATTCAGTGTGATTCACAGTATTCAGTGTGATTCATAGTATTTAGTGTGATTCATAGTATTCAGTGTGATTCATAGTATTCAGTGTGATTCATAGTATTCAGTGTGATTCATAGTATTCAGTGTGATTCATAGTATTTAGTGTGATTCACAGTATTCAGTGTGATTCACAGTATTCCCGTGTGATTCATAGTATTCCGTGTGATTCATAGTATTCAGTGTGATTCATAGTATTTATTGTGATTCACAGTATTCAGTGTGATTCACAGTATTCAGTGTGATTCATAGTATTTAGTGTGATTCATAGTATTTATTGTGATTCACAGTATTCAGTGTGATTCACAGTATTCAGTGTGATTCATAGTATTTAGTGTGATTCACAGTATTCAGTGTGATTCATTGCTAACTCCCATACGTCCACATGAATTATTCATGTCAGTTTAACTCAATGCACAGTGTTGACTCCCTGGGCAGGGCAAGACGTACTACAGCAGCATACTGCAACTCAATAGCATTGTGTTTACAGTTCTGCTGGCATGTTTCCACATGGTGGCACCTTGCCCACTCTGCAGTACTGGCAGGTTTACATAACCTAATGCCAGATCAATGTCAGCTCAACTGACAGACTACACCATTCATGGAAGTGGTAGGTGTGATACAATTCCTGTATAATAGTGTTCCAACAGGACACAAGAAAAGCACACGAATGCATAAAAAATTGTGAGATTATGGGCTGTGTCTGTTTTAGTGTTTTAAATGTGTGCTGAAATTTGAAAAGTGACATTGTGGGGTAACTTGGGGGAATAAGCAATAACAATGTATTACTGGAAACACGCACACAAAGAAACAAGAATAGGAAATATGAAATACACAATAAAGTAAGTAAGTATAATATATACAGGAAATATTTAAAAAGTCCGTTCTAATATCATTATTTGCATGTGCATCGATACTGGAGTGATGGAGGTAGATATGTATAGGGGTAAGGTGACAGGGATACTGGAGTGATGGAGGTAGATATGTACAGGGGGAGTGATGGAGGTAGATATGTACAGGGGTAAGGAGACAGGGATACTGGAGTGATGGAGGTAGATATGTATAGGGGTAAGGTGACAGGGATACTGGAGTGATGGAGGTAGATATGTATAGGGGTAAGGGGACAGGGACACTGGAGTGATGGAGTGATGAAGGTAGATATGTATAGGGGTCAGGTGATGGAGGTAGATATGTACAGGGGGAAGGGGACAGGGATACTGGAGTGGTGGAGGTAGATATGTATAGGGGTAAGGTGACAGGGATACTGGAGTGATGGAGGTAGATATGTACAGGGGTAAGGAGACAGGGATACTGGAGTGATGGAGGTAGATATGTATAGGGGTAAGGTGACAGGGATACTGGAGTGATGGAGGTAGATATGTATAGGGGTAAGGGGACAGGGACACTGGAGTGATGGAGTGATGAAGGTAGATATGTATAGGGGTCAGGTGATGGAGGTAGATATGTACAGGGGGAAGGGGACAGGGATACTGGAGTGGTGGAGGTAGATATGTATAGGGGTAAGGTGACAGGGATACTGGAGTGATGGGGGTAGATATGTATAGGGGTAAGGTGACAGGGATACTGGAGTGATGGAGGTAGATATGTATAGGGGTTAGGTGACAGGGACATTGGAGTGATGGAGGTAGATATGTACAGGGGTAAGGTGACAGGGATACTGGAGTGATGGAGGTAGATATGTACAGGGGTAAGGGGACAGGGATACTGGAGTGATGGAGGTAGATATGTACAGGGGTAAGGTGACAGGGATACTGGAGTGATGGAGGTAGATATGTATAGGGGTAAGGTGACAGGGATACTGGAGTGATGGAGGTAGATATGTATAGGGGTAAGGAGACAGGTATACTGGAGTGATGGAGGTAGATATGTTTGGGGGTAAGGTGACGGATACTGGAGTGATGGAGGTAGATATGTATAGGGGTAAGGAGACTAGGCAACAGGATATAAGATAAACAGAGAAGCAGCAGCTTGTATGTGAGTGGGTGTGTAGAGTCAGTATAAATGTATGTGCATATTATGTGTGAGTGAACAGATGATGGAGTGAGTGTTTGTGTGTGTGTTGGAGTGACAGTGTGTGTGTTGGAGTGACAGTGTGTGTGAGTGTGTAGGGCCCTGTGGGTGGGCATAGAGACAGTGCAAATACTGAAATAAAAGGTCAATAAAGATACAAGGTAAACTCGGTCCGTGTAGCTATTTTGTTAGCTATTTATCAGTTTTATTGATTGCTTGGGAATAGAAGCTGTTCAAGAGCCTGTTGGTGTCAGTCTTGATGCACCGATGTATGACATGTTGTTTCTGCAAAGGGAATAATGGCTTGTGTTAGGGAATGTGATGAAGCTGTCACAGTCTTGTACTTGGAAAGAAAATAGGCATCTACATTTAGTTTGAGTGTTACTGAAGAGAAATCTCTGTAAAGATAGTAAGGTCTGATGGGAACAAATTTTAAAAAACGTATCCTGACATGAAGGAACGTTCTCTAACAACTCTTATCTCTCTCTCTAATAATGTCTCCCCCTTCTCCCTCAATTTCCTGTCCCTATCTCTCAATCTCCTTCTAATATTTCTGTTTGTCTCCATTTTTCCTTAGCTGGGACCACGTATATCTTTGGGAGAGGAGGAGCCCTCATCACGTACACCTGGGCCCCTAATGAGAGGCCGAGCACCAGAGCTGACCGCCTAGCTGTGGGCTTCAGTACTCAGCAGAAAGACGCCATCTTGGTCAGAGTGGAGAGCACCAGTGGACTGGGAGACTACCTGCAGCTGCACATAGTAAGGACAGGGAGGTGTGGGGGGGGTACTATGGGATAGGGTAAAGAATCAGGGATTAGGTCCCATTTTCTATTGGGGTTTAGAACAAAGGCTTAGGATGAGCTCATAGGCTGACTGTACAGAATCCTGAAATGCTCTTGCTGGAGATTTTGGAGGACTAATTGAGGTGCTTAGAAAGACTGTGTTAATTGATAAAATGTCTGTCAATTGCCGTAGAAAAGGACATATGGCAATTATTACTCATGATATCTATGATTAGTGCCAGGAAAGTATGCACCATGCATCTGGATTAGCAGGAGAGAAACAATGCCAGTGTTTGCTCATTAAAACAGCAGGGGGCAGAGATTGTTATGGCAGTACATCCCACTGGCAAATGCTTCGTTGACCTCTAGCTCATTACTCGCAATTAGAGTTCCAGTAGAAAACGATGCAGTTAAACTGTTTCATCTGAATTCATTATTAATTCAATATTCACAGTGCACGCATGCTATGTTACCCTAGCTGTTTAACACTAGGATAGCAGATGCTGAGCCAAACAGTAGCGTGGTGTGTGCTATTTTCTAAAGAAGACTTTAAGTCAGATACACTACATGACCAAAAGTATGTGGACAACTGCTCGTCAAACATCTCATTCCAATATCATGGCTATTAATATGGAGTTGGTCACCCCTTTGCTGCTATAACAGCCTCCACTCTTCTGGGAAGGCTTACCACTAGAAGTTGTAATATTGCTGCTGGGACTTGCTTCCATTCAGCCACAAGAGCATTAGTGAGGGCGGGCACTGATGTTGGGCAATTAGGCATGGCTCGCAGTCAATGTTCCAATTCATCCCAAAGGTGTTTGATGGGGTTGAGGTCAGGGCTCTGTGCAGGCCAGTCAAGTTCTTCCACACCAATCTCAACAAACCATTTCTGTATGGACCTCGCTTTGTGCACAGGGGCATTGTCATGCTGAAACAGGAAAGGGCCTTCCCCAAACTGTTGACACAAAGTTGGAAGCACAGAATCGTCTAGAATGTCATTGTATGCTGTGGAGTTAAGATTGCCCGAACCATTAAAAACATCCCCAGACTTTTATTCCACCTCCACCAAACTTGACAGTTCGCACTATGCATTGGGGTATGTAGCATTCTCTTGGCATTCCCAAATTCTTCCATCGGACTGCCAGATGGCGAAGCATGATTCATCACTCCAGGGAACGCGTTTCAACTGCTCCTAGAGTCCAATGGCGGCGATACTTGGCATTGCTCATGGTGAATTTAGGCTTGTGTGTGGATGTCTGGCCATGAAAACCCATTTCATGAAGCTCCCGACGAACAGTTCTTGTGCTGACGTTGCTTCCAGAGGCAGTTTGGAACTCGGTAGTGAGTGTTGCAACCGAGGACAGAGGATTTTAATACACTACCTGCTTCAGCACTCGGCGGTCCCGTTCTGTGAGCTTGTGTGGCCATTGTTGCTCCTAGACGTTTCCACATCATAATAACCGCACTTATAGTTGTCCGGGGCAGATCTATCAGGGCATAAATTTGACAAACTGACTTGTTGGAAAGGTGGCATCCTACGACAGTGCCACATTGAAAGTCACTGAACTCTTCAGTACAGGCCATTCTACTTCAATGTTTGTCTTTGGAGATTGCATGGCTGTGTGCTTCGATTGTATATACTTGTCAGCAACGGGTGTGGCTGAAAAAGCTGAATCCACTAATTTGAAGGATGGTCCACATACTTGTGTATATATAGTGTATGTTATGTCCCTGTTTGAGTCCGAGCCCAAACACAGCTGACCCAGATGGCGGTTAAAGTAGCTTGTTCCCCAGGGGGAGTGTGTTTGTTTCTTCAACAGCCCTGGTACAATTATACTGTATAAGGAACACGAGAAGCTACCTGGTGAGCTGACAACAAGGGAATCTACGGTTGATTTGAGAGTCAGCGGCAGCATTGACACTATAGACTATATACAGTATGTGTTAGGGAATCTGCTGAGGATAAATTCATTCACTCTTTTTGAAATAGCATGCGTATAGATCCCGTGTTGGTTTATTGTTTATGACCCTCTTATTTTCATAGATTGTTTAATTGTTACCAATAAAGAACCAGAGATGGTAGAGGATAGAACTTGAGAGAGAGAGAGTAAACTGCCTTGTAGATGACATTTTATGCCCAGGTTATTCAACAAAACTGCAAAAAAATAAAATAATTATAGCTTCATTCTGAGGAAGAGGTGTAACATGTCAAATAAGGATTTATGCTTAGATCAAAGCTATGTCTAATATAGTATGATGGCATCTATTGCCACCGTAAAAATGTTGCTTCTCCTGTCATGGTTGTTGCTCTAGGAGAAGGTTTCTGCAGTAACTAAATTACCACCACCAACAACAACCTCTAATCCAATTGGTCATGAACGTGACAGCGTTCAGAAGGAGGTGCAGCACTGTGTTCAGCTAAGCTGTTGGCTTCAGGTTATCCCCCTCTCAGAGAGAGAGCACTGGATGATAGGATGAATGCAAGTAACAGAATATATGATATGCAGCATGTCTTGTCTTTCCTCCTGCACTCAACTTGCTGCAGTTTAGGCACCAGAGGCGGGTTTCCTCATTGTAAGCCATTAGTCACTAAGCCACGGAGTCTAGGGTTGGATCCACAGGGTCTTCAGGCAGGAGCTGCTCACTGATGGAGGTGTGTGTGTGTGTGTGTGTGTGTGTGTGTGTGTGTGTGTGTGTGTGTGTGTGTGTGTGTGTGTGTGTGTGTGTGTGTGTGTGTGTGTGTGTGTGTGTGTGTGTGTGTGTGTGTGTGTGTGTGTGTGTGTGTGTGTGTGTGTGTGTGTGTGTGTGTGTGTGTGTGTGTGTGTGTGTGTGTGTCAGCGTGTGTGTGTGTGTCAGCGTGTGTGTGTGCCAGCGTGTGTGTGTGCCAGCGTGTGTGTGTGTGCCAGCGCTGGTGTCTGGCAGTCCGAGTGGAGGCCTCCTCTGAGTGTGTGTGATGAGTGTATAGATTATTCCCAGCACAGGGTTGGGTGATTAATTTGCTGACATAAATTAGGCTTTGGTTAGTTACAGAGCAAAGAGTTTCCACCTGGTACCCGGGCCCTGCCCCCCCCCCGCTCCCCCTCCCCTCTCTCTCTCTTTCTCTCTCTTTCTCTCTGAGGGCCTGTGGAATGAAGCAGTAGTTGGGCCCAGAAAGAGCCCTCTCTGTCAGGATGAGCATGATGGATGAAAGGAGTTTGACGGCCATTTAGGTGTGATGACAACTTCCTGCTGAAAAGCTGATAGAAAAAATGTGTACCTGTTTCAGTACCTGTCAAATATACTATGGCAAGCTTCCCTAAAACATTGCTTCTGCAAATGGAAGGACTTTATTTGTAAAAATGTAGAGGGTAATAAAGTGTCAAATTGAAATATGTATTGTTACCCCTGGATCTGAGGCATAATCCTCTTGCATGGAACAAAATGTGATGCTGTATATCCATCTGGTGTGTGATGGAGCTGTTTAGCCGTTAGGAAGCAGGGGAGTCGCGACTGATTATTGGACATAGCGACATGTTCAAACAGTCCCTTTTAACAAGAGATTTGCAGAAAAAAATGTAAGTGACAAGCTAAAGGATCATTTGATTTCATCATTTGAGGAGAGACAAAGAAGCTTGGCTGATGAGAAGGTAAAGAGCTGGAACCCTTCCTAGAGTAATTAGCTGAACCCACCCGTCTGCTTGATTAATACTCACATGAAATTAGCCTCCCCCCCAGCTGTGGCCCATTATGCTACTTAGTTAGCATGCAGTGATAAAGGCTAGTGCTTTGGATTCATTCGTAATAATAGCATTGGGAAATTGCATTGTCTGCTGTGCTGTATATAAAATGTTGAAAGATTGTACATTCTTGGTATCCATGGATGAGACCCCCGGAGTTAAGGCATTATTGTGTGCATGTCATGCACACAAGTCTGTTCACCATGTTGCACTAACCTTGGCCCACCTTCCCCATAACCTAATGAGCCTGACCTCTCTTCATGTGCTTCAAAAGATGGTGCTTACTCAGGCCGTTTAGCATCGGGAAAAAATGCCAACTTAATGGGTGGCTCTCCCATTGACAAAAATGCAATAGCAGCTAGGTATGGTCTATCTAGTTCATTGACTGTATATGAACCAGAATAAATGAGGGTGTGGGATGTCTCGCTTCCTCTTCCGTCTCTGGTGCTTCCTTATGCACAGGAAGCAGCCAGCACTCTGTATGGCCTCCCGGGTGGCGCAGTGGTCTAGGGCACTGCATCGCAGTGCTAGCTGCGCCACCAGAGTCTCTGGGTTCGCGCCCAGGCTGGGTTGGGTTCGCGCCCAGGCTGGGCTGGGTTCGCGCCCAGGCTCTGTCGCAGCCGGCCGCAACCGGGAGGTCCGTGGGGCGACGCACAATTGGCATAGCGTCGTCCGGGTTAGGGAGGGTTTGGCCGGTAGGGATATCCTTGTCTCAGTATGTAAAATGTAATAAAATGTATGCACTCTACTGTAAGTCGCTCTGGATAAGAGCGTCTGCTAAATGACTAAAATGTTTAAAAAAAAAAAAAAATGTCTGTATGTACCCTGAGTCATCTGCCCTGTCCATGGTGCTGAATTGACTACACTGGCTGAGTCATGTTCAAGGCCGGATTAATGCAGGGGCTTACCGGGGCTGAAAATAATTTTAAAAAATACATCAATAAAGGAAATAAGATATATACAGTACAAAACATTAGGAATGCCTTCCTAATATTGAGTTGCACCCCCCTTTGCCCTCACAACAGCCTCAATTCATCAGGGCATGGACTCAACAAGGTGTCAAAAGTGTTCCACAGGGATGCTGGCCAATGTTAACTGAAAATGCCTCTTACAGTTGTGTCAAGTTGGCTGGATGTCCTTTGGGTGGTGGACCATTGTTGATACACACGGGAAACTTTTGAGCGTGAAAACCCAGCAGCGTTGCAGTTCTTGACACAAACCGGTGAAGTGGATTTAACAAGTGAGCTTTCACCTGGATTCACCTGGTCAGTCTATGTCATGGAAAGAGCAGGTGCCCTTAGTGTTTTGTATACTCATGTAATAATAATAATACTCATGTAATTTGTATACTATATGTAATATATATATATTATTTTATTACTGCAACCGCCAACCACAGGAAGATTCAGGAGCTCGCTCTCAATGAGTGTAGACAACCTGCTGCCGCTCTGCTAATTGTCAGATGGGGGAAGGAGAGGTGGTAGGGAGGGTCCTGCCTTGATTGGGTAACTGATTAATACAAAAATAAAAATAAACGTAATAATTTATACATTTGACTGGTCAAGTGTGCGAGTCAGGGGCTACGCCCAAGAGGCAAAGAGGCAAAAAAAATTAGTAAAATAATTCTTATTATTTTGTATTACTTTTTTGCCTCTTGGGCCTCCTGTTATTATTTTTATCAGGAGTCCGCTCTCCGTGTTCAAAATACACCAGAAAGCATCATTTTGGCCACAATGGATCAATAGTTTCTAAAAATAACTGTGGATAAAATGTTATCACAATCACATACAGGTAACTGCCAAAATAAAGGAAACTCCAATATAGTGTCTTAAATGGGTGTTTGGCCACCAGGAGCTGCCAGAACAGCGTCAATAATCCTTGGCATAGATTCTACAAGTGGACCTAAACCATGGAAAAATGGAAAAATGGACCGTGACATATTATTTATTTCTATCATTTACTCAAGTGTGCTTTATTTTGGCAGTTACCAGTTGCTAGCATGCTCGCCAAATAAACAGCTTGTTGCATTGTGGTGTCATGACTTTACTTTCATTAATCTGAGTACTGTTATTTATTTAATCCACTAACTATGTTTAATTGTTACCCAATTAAATTAATCATGTAACAATTAACTCATTAGGTTTTGGGGCACCACGGAAGAAGTTGTATAGAGCGTTACCATCTCCCGAATGAAACTCTAAGGTCTATACCTATAACATCAATAAACATTCATCTTATTAATCATTACCTCTAATCAAGTACTCATTCTGAACTCTGAACGATCGTAACCTTCTTGGATCTTAAATGAGAAAAAGGACCCTAGTGGACTGACAAGGTATGACGGGGGGGCGGGGCTTCGTTCGTCGTTTATCTCGGGTCGGAATCAGGCCTTCTCGGAATGTTATTGGCCTTCCAGCTGTATGGCTCTGATTGTCCAAAAGGGGTCACCCTTTTCCCGTCTTCTACTCAAGGGTTCCCATTGGTGATGATCGTAGTAGGATGTTCTCACTTAAATTCACTTTTCTTGATATCTGACTTAAGACAGCTTATCAGCTGTACCAGTTATTGTCTGAGATGAGCGTCTCTCCTCTTCCTCCTCTTGTTGGTATTCAGGATTCGGACCACAATGGACATGAGCTGCAGCTCTTCGTCTCTCTGGTCTAAAGGAAGGTGAGTTTATTACTTCACCTCGTGTTGAGGTTCAGAGTTCCAACCATTTAAAACACGTAGCTCTCGCCTCACGTTTCCTGGTCTGATGTTAATTTCATCACCAAGCCTTTATGCACTGTTGGTCAAACGGGGCATTCATTGATGCTGACAAGCTGTCTGACCTCACTCGGGGTGTGGCTACTTAATGTGCAAAGGATATCAAAAACTATTATTTCATTAGAAAACTAAAATCGCATTCCTATCTTAACACAAATACTTTCATCATTGTTCATATTTTATGCAAAACATTTTTATTCATTTTTATTTTACCTTTATTTAACCAGGTAGGCTAGTTGAGAACAAGTTCTAATTTATAACTGCGACCTGGCCAAGATAAAGCACAGCAGCTTGACACATACAACAACACAGAGTTACACATGGAATAAACAAACATACAGTCAATAATACAGTAGAGTGCAAATGAGGTAAGATAAGGGAGGTAAGGCAATAAATAGGCCATGGTAGCGAAGTAATTACAGTATAGCAATTAGACACTGGAATTGTAGATGTCCAGAAGATTAATGTGCAGAGAGATACTGGGGTGCAAAGGAGCAAGATAAATAAATAAATAAATACAGTATGGGGATGAGGTAGTTGGATGGGCTGTTTACAGATGGGCTATGTACAGGTGCAGTTAGTGAGGGAGATACAAGTTTCCAACTTCAGTGATTTTTGCAATTCGTTCCAGTCATTGGCAACAGAGAACTGGAAGGTAAGGCGGCCAAAGCAGGAATTCGCTTTGGGGGTGACCAGTGAGATATACCTGCTGGAGCGCGTGCTACGGGTGGGTGCTGCTATGGAGACCAGTGAGCTGAGATAAGGCGGGGCTTTACCTGGCAGAGACTTAGCAGATGACCTGGAGCCAGAGGGTTTGGCGACGAGTATGAAGCGATGGCCAGCCAACGAGAGCGTACAGGTCGCAGTGGTGGGTAATATATGGGGCGTTGGTGACAAAACGGATGGCACTGTGATAAACTGCATCCAATTTGTTGAGTAGAGTGTTGGAGGCTATTTTATAGATGACATCGACCGAAGTCGAGGATCGGTAGGATGGTCAGTTTTACGAGAGTATGTTTGGCAGCATGAGTGAAGGATGCTTTGTTGTGAAATAGGAAGCCAATTCTAGGTTTAACTTCTTATGGCTGCAGGGTGGTGCCGGTACACTTATGACAACAGCCATTTCAAGTGCAGGGCACGAAATTCAAAAGATATATTTTTTTTATATTTAACTTTCACACATTAACAAGTCCAATACAGCAAATGAAAGGTATACATCTTGTGAATCCAGCCAACATGTCCGATTTTTTAAATGTTTTACAGCGAAAACAGCACGTATATTTATGTTAGCTCACCACCAAATACAAAGAAGGACAGACATTTTTCACAGCACAGGTAGCATGCACAAAGCCAACCTAACTAACCAAGAACCAACCAAACTAACCAACAAACAACTTCATCAGATGACAGTCTTATAACATGTTATTCAATAAATCTATGTTTTGTTCGAAAAATGTGCATATTTCAGGTATAAATCATAGTTTACATTGCAGCTACAATCAGAAATTGTCCCGAAAGCAGCCATAATAATTACAGACACCAACGTCAAATACCTAATTACTCATCATAAAACATTTCTGAAAAATACATAGTGTACAGCAAATGAAAGACAGGCATCTTGTGATTCCAGCCAATATTTCCGATTTATTAAGTGTTTTACAGCGAAAACACAATATAGCGTTATATTAGCTTACCACAATAGCCAGAAAGACATGCCATTTCCCAGTAGCAAAAGGTTAGCGATCGTAACAAACAAGCAAAAGATATATCATTTTTGACTAACCTTGATATTCTTCATCAGATGACAGTCCTATAACATCAGGTTATACATACACTTATGTTTTGTTCGAAAATGTGCATATTTAGAGGTGAAATCAGTGGTTACACATTGTGCTAACTTAGCTACTTTTTCCACAACGTCTAAACAGCAACAATATTTTTCTGACACTTTTTCTGACACACATATTCTGACCAAATAGCTATTCATAAACATAACTAAAAAATACATGTTGTATAGGAAATGATATCCATTAGTTCTTAATGAAATCGCAGTGTTATAATTCTAAAAAAATTACTTCATTACAACATCCAGCTTCGGTATAGCTGAGTACCCAAACGTTGGGCGCCGACGACTAGTTCACATGCACGACAGATATATGAAATAGCATCATAAAATGTTTTTTACTTTTGGTGATCTTTAATCAGAATGTTGGACAAGGGGTCCTTTGTCCAGAACAGTCGTTGTTTGGATTTAGAACGGACACTTTCCCTCTCGATTTAGGAAGCGCACTAGCCAAGTGGCACGAATCGCTCCATCGTCAACAAAGTCAGAGAACGGAACACGGCAAAACTCCCGAAAATGTTCAATAATCTGATTAAACTATATTGAAAAAACATACTTTAACCTGTTAACACCCCCCCCCCCCCACTGAAAAACCAGTGCCGCGAAATTCAAAAAATATATTTTTTTAAAATATTTAACTTTCACACATTAAAGTCCAATACAGCTAATGAAAGACACAGATCTTGTGAATCCAGTCAACATGTCCGATTTTTAAAATGTTTTACAGGGAAGACACAATATGTAAAGATGTACATCTATTACCTAAAAACACATTAGCATAATCCACCATCTTTTATTTGTCCACCAACACCAGTAGCTATCACCAATTCGGCTAAACTAAGATATTTATAGCCCCTAACCAACAAAAAAACTCATCAGATGACAGTCTGATAACATATTTATGGTATGGGATAGGTTTTGTTAGAAAAAAGTGCATATTTCAGGTAGATGGCATAGGTTACAATTGCACCCACCGTCACAAATGGACTAGAATAATTACAATGAGCAACGTGTTTACCTAACTACTAATCATCAAACATTTCGTAAAAATACACAGCATACACTAATCGAAAGACACAGATCCTGTGAATACAGACAATATTTCAGATTTTCTAAGTATCTTACAGCGAAAACACAATAAATCGTTATATTAGCATAGCACATAGCACATAGCAGCCCAGCATTGATTCTAGCCAAAGTGGGCGATAACGTCAACATCGCCAAAAATATATAAATTTTTTCACTAACCTTCTCAGAATTCTTCCGATGACACTCCTGTAACATCATATTACACAATCCATATAGAGTTTGATCGAAAATGTTTATATTTAGCCACCAAAATCATGGTTAGACAATGTGAAATGTAGCTCAGCTGGTCAGAAAATGTCCTTGCGCCACTTAGACAGTGATCTACTCTTATACATAAATACTCATAAACGTGACTAAAAAATATAGGGTGGACAGGGATTGATAGACAATTTAATTCTTAATACAATTGCGGAATTACATTTTTTAAATTATCCTTACTTTTCAATACAGTTTGCGCCAAGCGAAGCTACGTCAAAAAACATGGCGTCCTAAGCCACTAACATTTTTCGACAGAAACACGATTTATCATAATAAAAATGTCCTACTTTGAGCTGTTCTTCCATCAGTATCTTGGGCAAAGGATCCTTTCTTGGGAGTAATCGTCTTTTGGTGGAAAGCTGTCCTCTTGCCATGTGGAAATGCCAACTGCGTTCGGGATGAACTGAAAAGCGTGCCCAGCTATTCACAGCGTTTCAAAAATAAATGTCCCAAAATCGCACTAAACGGATATAAATTGCTATAAAACGCTTTAAATTAACTACCTTATGATGTTTTTAACTCCTATAACGAGTAAAAAGATGACCGGAGAAATATAACAGGCTAAACTAACGCTTGGAACAGGAGCGGGTCGGTGTCCTCCACGCGCGTTACGCACCAAGAAAAGACTTGCTAGCTACAGGGTTTTTTAATTTATAGTGCCTGTGAACGCGCAATCGACCCCATTGAAATCGTCATCACGTAAAGGCATCCAGGGGAAGACGTAAGCAGTGTCCGTATAGTCATAGCAATAACAGTGCCCTTTTAACTGACTCCAGAACAGTGGCCAACATTTCTGAAATCTGACTCCATGTCAGGGAAATTGCTGTAGAATGGGCTCTGTTCCACTTAGAGACAAAATTTCAACTCCTATAGAAACTATAGACTGTTTTCTATCCAATAATAATAATAATATGCATATTGTACGATCAAGGATTTTGTGGGAAGCCGTTTCAAAAATTACACGATTAGCATAAATAGTCACAACAGCGCCCCCATCCTCAACAGGTTAAGGACCTCAGCTATCTGGATTTGGGTGAAGGGGAAATGGGGGAGGCTTGGGCGAGATGCTGTGGGGAGTGCAGGGCTGTTGACCGAGGTAGGGGTAGCCAGGTGGAAAGCATGGCCAGCTGTAGAAAAATGCTTGTTGAAATTCTCAATTATCGCGGATTTATTGGGGGTGACAGTGTTTCCTAGCCTCAGTGCAATGCGCAGCTGGGAGGAGGTGCTCTTATTCTCCATGGACTTTACAGTGTCCCAGAACTTTTTTGAGTTTGTGCTACAGGATGCAAAGTTCTGCTTGAAAAGGCTAGCCTTAAAAAAAAGCTAGTGTATATTTGTTCCTGACTTCCCTGAAAAGTTGCATATCACAGGGGCTATTTGATGCTAATGCAGAACGCCACAGGATGTTTTTGTGCTGGTAAAGGGCAGTCAGGTCTGGAGATAACCAAGGGCTATATCTGTTCCTGGTTCAAATTTTTTTGAAAGGGGCATGCTTATTTAAAATGGTGAGGAAGGCACTTTTAAAGAATGACCAGGCTTCCTCTACTGACGGGATGAGGTCAATATCCTTCCAGGATACGGGGGCCAGGTCGATTAGAAAGGCCTGCTCGCTGAAGTGTTTTAGGGAGCGTTTGATAGTGATGAGGGGTGGTCGTTTGACCACATTACGGATGCAGGCAATGAGGCAGTGATCGCTGAGATCTTGGTTGAAAACAGCATAGGTGTATTTGGAGGGCAAGTTGGTTAGGATGATATCTATGAGGGTGCCCTTGTTTACGGATTTGGGGTTGTACCTGGTGGGTTCATTGATCATTTGTGAGAGATTGAGGGTATCAAGCTTAGATTGTAGGATGGCCGGGGTGTTAAGCATGTCCCAGTTTAGGTCACCTAGCAGCACGAGCTCTGAAGATAGATGGGGGAAATCAGATGGGGGCAATCAGTTCACATATGGTGTCCAGGGCACAGCTGGGGGCAGAGGGTGGTCTATAGCAAGCGGCAACAGTGAGAGACTTGTTTCTGGAAAGGTGGATTTTTAAAAGTAGAAGCTCAAATTGTTTGGGTACAGACCTGGATAGTAAGACAGAACTCTGCAGGCTATCTCTGCAGTAGATTGCAACACCGCCCCCTTTGGCAGTTCTATCTTGTTGGAAAATGGTATAGTTAGGGATGGAAATTTCAGGGGTTTTGGTGGTCGTCCTGAGCCAGGATTCAGACACGGCTAGGACATCCGGGTTGGCGGAGTGTGCTAGGGCAGTGAATAAAACAAACTTAGGGAGGAGGCTTCTAATGTTAACATGCAGGAAACCAAGGCTTTTACGGTTACAGAAGTCAGCAAATGATAGCGCCTGGGGAATGGGAGTGGAGCTAGGCACTACAGGGCCTGGATTAACCTCCACATCACGAGAGGAACAGAGGAGGAGGAGGATAAGGGTACGGCTAAAGGCTAAAATAACTGGTTGTCTAGTACGTTCAGAACAGAGAGTAAAAGGAGCAGATTTCTGAGCATGGTAGAATAGATTCAAGGCATAATGTACGTACAGACAAAGGTATGGCAGGATGTGGATACAGTGAGGGTAAACCTGTGCATAGAGTGGCGATGAAAGAGATATTGTCCCTAGAAATATCATTTAAACCAGGTGATGTCACCGCATGTGTGGTAGGTGGAACTAAAGTGTTAAATAAGGCTTACTGAGCAGGGCTAGAGCCTCTACAGTGAAATAAGGCAATAAATACTAACCACAACAGCAATGGACAAGGCATATTAACGTTAGCGAGAGGCATACGTAGCCGAGTGATCATAGGAGTCCCGTGAGTGGCTTTAGGCAGCTTGCGGGCCGGGGCTAGCAAGCTAACAGAAGGTCCTTGGAGGGACGTCGCGACAGAAGAAAGTCTGTTGTGGCCCCCTCGTGCTATTACATCGGCAGACAGATCAGCAGGGCTCCGTGTTGACATAACCTGAAAGGCCGCTCAGCAAGGAAGAAGCCACTGCTCCAAAACCGCCATAAAAAAGCCAAACTACGGTTTGCAACTGCACATGGGGACAAAGATCGTACTTTTTGGAGAAATGTCCTCTGGTCTGATGAAACAAAAACAGAATTTTTTGGCCATAATGACCATCGTTATGTTTGGAGGAAAAAGTGTGAGGCTTGCAAGCCGAAGAACACCATCCCAACCGTGAAGCACGGGGGTGGCAGCATCATGTTGTGGGGTGCTTTGCTGCAGGAGGGACTGGTGCACTTCACAAAATAGATGGCATCACGAGGAAGTAAAATTATGTGGATATATTGAAGCAACATCTCAAGACATCAGTCAGGAAGTTAAAGCTTGGTCGCAAATGGGTCTTCCAAATGGACAATGACCCCAAGCATACTTCCAAAGTTGTGGCAAAATGGCTTAAGGACAACAAAGTCAGGGTATTGAAGTGGCCATCACAAAGCCCTGACCTCAATCCTAGAGAAAATGTGTGGGCAGAACTGAAAAAGCGTGTGCGAGCAAGGAGGCCTACAAACCTGACTCCGTTACACCAGCTCTGTCAGGAGGAATGGGCCAAAATTCACCCAACTTATTGTGGGAAGCTTGTGGAAGGCTACCCGAAACGTTTGACCCAAGTTAAACAATTTAAAGGCAACACTATCAAATACTAATTGAGTGTATGTAAACTTCTGACCCACTGGGAATGTGATGAAAGAAATAAAAGTTGAAATGTATCATTCTCTCTACTATTATTCTGACATTTCACATTCTTAAAATAAAGTGATGATCCTAACTGACCTAAGACAGGGAATTTTTACTAGGATTAAATGTCAGGAATTGTGAAAAACTGAGTTTAAATCTATTTCAGGTGTATGTAAACTTCCGACTTCAACTGTATATATATATATATATATCCTCCTAATATTATACAATATGTGTGTCGCTTCATTGGCCTGGTGTCAAGATCGTCTTGACTTGGAAGAGAGGACCAAAATGCAGCGTGTGAAAAATACATTCTCTTTTATTAGAGAGACGAACAACGAACGAAACAAAACAACAAACTGACGACCGTGAAGCTATATAAACAAATGGTGCTGACACTGACCACTACACAATGACATAGACAATTACCCACAAACGCATAATGCCTATGGCTTCCTTAAATATGGCTCCCAATCAGAGACAAAATGAAAGACAGCTGTCTCTGATTGAGAACCACTCAGGCAACCATAGACATACCTAGACACATTCACTAAACACAACCCCATACACTAAACCCAACACCCCCTTTACCATATAACCACCCAAGACTTAGACAAAAACACAAACATTCCCCATGTCACACCCTGACCTAACTAAAATAATAAAGAAAACAAAGAATACTAAGGCCAGGGCGTGACACCTGGGGTATTGTTTGTTTGAATTCAAGACAAGATTGATCTGTTTGTCAGTGTCAGACTAGACACTCATTTCGATCATTTATGTGGTATTAAAAAAGATTCAGCTAATGTCTTCTATCATGTAAATGCTGTAGAGTTTCATGAAATGCGTTTTTAAAAGGCCAAATTTGTTCTGGACCCAGTTAACAAATGTTCTCCATGTGTGGAAATTCAAAAAATGCCTCTGCTCAACTGTAGCCTATGCCACATCGCAAATGTTATTATGGTTTATTATAGATATTTTTCTTCAACAGTAAATTGAAGAGGGAGTGGGAGGGGCTATGATTTCTATATCTGGCCCTGGTTGTGTTAACGCTGTCCATGGTGCTGGATGGACTAAACGCTGGCTGAGCTGTGAGTGCTGAATCTCTACGTTTTTTCTGAGTTGCAGTTGTTTATGGTCAACACAATTTACCTGAAAAGAGGATTAGTGGAACTTCAAACAGGCCTCTCGGCCATGTGCGAGTTCCAAATAAACGTGTTAGTGAGGCAGATTGGTGAATGCAGGTGCTGTTTCAACACTGAGCCTCCTGTCCATATCTGACTGTTTCTGCTACTATGTCTGTGACTGGTGAGCAGCTGCCAGCGGCAGTGTCCCTCCTCTGGGAAATCAGCTTTTTAGCAGTGTGTTTCCTCAGGACAAATGTGATTAAAAGCAAAGGGGGATCTGTGACAAGGCGGCGCATGGTGTAATAACCACACCTGTTCTTGAAAGATGGGACTCCATCCATAAGAGAAGGCTTACTCTTTTATTCTGTTACAACACTTGATTGTCCAGTGATGCTACCTTTATTGAGTGCAGCTTGAATGTGTTATCCTGGAATGACAGTAATTCTTGCCTGTTGCTATTCAAAAGATTTGATTTGCGGATCTCCACCATTTTAAATTCTCATCTCTCATTTATGTTTTCCTTGCTTAATTCACATTTTCAAATCCCATGATATTCTTTCTAACCTCTAAAATTGGTCAAAACTAGACTGCTTATGTAGCTAAGATGCACGTTGCAGAAAGATGAGACACACAGCACCACCAAAATAGACCCATTTCCTGATGTTCTATTCAATTGACACTAATTGTATGGCCTGTTTCTGTGCAATTGGACCTTTTAGCTTTTTCTCACCGTCTGCTGCATACTCTCCTAATTGCTCTCTGGAGGGTGGGTCTCTTACCACCCATAACTTTCCATTTTCAACCGCACCACTGAATGGCCCTGTCTTTCTTTACACGCTCCATAGGATGCGTTAGCTGTGTATGCTTTGTGGGGGTTTCTAGAAGAGATAGAGACCCACACACTGTTGAAAATTATGAAAAATACCAAAACTTTGACATACTGACCAGCTCCAATAGACAGACACGTGCTATATGGCAGACCAATCCAAACTCATCTCTCGGCATGTCTAGCCCACTCATTATCTCAGCCAATCATGGCTAGCGGGGAAGGTTGCTCACTTTTTCTGTTGCTAAACCAACTAGGCTTGTAATTTAACAATTGTATTCGTATGTACAGATGGCATACTAGTTTGACATTAAGGCAAATGAAAGTTCACATGTTCAAGAAGGTATTTCTGCAAAAAAAACGCATTTTGATTGCTCAAATATTTTTTCCGTTCAAACAGCTCTCCTGTGAAGTTGTGACTTGCGACATATGCCTAGTTTCCTGAATCGGGTCACATATCACCTGTCTCAGCTATCACATATCCATATCACCTATGTCAGCTATCTCTGTCTTTTATTTATATACACATATATTTCCAGGTTTACAGTGCACAGATACAGTCCCTTTAGAGTGGTGAGGAGAAAAAGGAAACAGCGGACTTTATTGTTCTCTAGGACGGGATACCCTGTTCCCTGCAGTCCAATCACAGAGCAGCCCTGATGTCACGTGTAGTTCTGAAGAGCAGGTTGTAACAGGACAGTGCCTTGGGGGAGCAGAGCCTTGGCAGAGAGGCCCTATGGGGTGGCATCAGACAGTCAGCATGTTTAGAGAGGCTGGCCTCCAGCTTATGTCACATAGATCCTTGTCTCACAGTGTTATCTCAGCAGGAACCTTGTAACCAAGTCATTATTCATTCATCGCTATCCAACTTGTTACTCCTTTATTAATTTGAAAGAATAATAACATTTAGACCACCTGCCTCCCTTTGTATTCCAAAGTATTTGAAATGTTTAGTGTTTTGGCTTTTAATGAAACTATGACTACTCTACTTTATCCTTTGAAACCAGGAGTTGGAACCTAAATTATTTTTTACAGTCATTTAGTTCTGAATAGAACCATCTTGTTTTTCGTTCCTTTCCACTGTTCCAACTAGCAAAATAAAGTTTTGAAATGGTTAGAACCCAAATTAAGTTACGGTTTATAGCGTTCCGTTCTGTTCCTTTTTAAACTTCTGAAATCAATTTATTTTGTACATTTAGCTCAACATTAAATTACTTCAGCAATCAGTGTCAATAGAACAACTTGCTATGGAGCTATATCGATTGGACAGACAAGTGTACGGCGCAAGATGCAACTGAAATTTTGAGAGAGCAAGAGAGAGTGGTGGAGGCTTGGCTTGAAGTGCTGGGCATCTTGTTATGACTTGCATTATCTGAATTGTGCCCACAGAATTACCCCTACGGAGGAGGGGCTTCTATGAATAAACTTTAAATGTCTTTGAAATTCTGAGGGTTGGCTTAAGTTGGACCAGAGCGAGCTAGCTACTTAGCTAACAAGCGTGTGTGTGTGCAGAGTGGCACCAGAATTTAAATAAGAACACGTCTTACCTTTTTGGAGTTAATAAATCCAATGGGAAACGTGATAACTATAGCATCCTTAACTAGCATTGAAAAAGTTAATCCATTCTTCTCCAATTATATATCTCTCCCTAATTTCTGAATCACGCTTGTAACGTCAGCAGGCTACAGCAGTCTATGCTTTGAAAAGGGCAGGGACAGGTAGCCTACACATGCACACTGGCAAAGATTTTCAGCTGACGGGCACTGGGAGAAGTTTCTGAGGGACAGAGTGAGGGCTTTCCACAGGCACTTTGTTGCATCTTTTTGTGGGAAAAATGTCTGGTATGTAAAATAAGATTATTAACCGGTTCCCATGCTTTTAAAATAGCGGTTCTGGAACAGCATAGATCACTTTCGTTCCCGGTTCTGATTCTGTTCAGCAAATTGTTTTGTTATTTTCTGGTTTTCGGTTTTGTTCCCTGAACCTGTTCCAACCCCTGTTTGAAACTGGCCCAAATGTTATGACAAGGCCATAGGCCATCTGTACTGTGTGTGCCATGGAGCTGAAGAGTAGATGCAGGTGGGTACAGGCAGCTGCACCCAGACAGAGTGGTTCGGTCGGTGGGTCTGTATGTTCCAAACGGTGGGAAGCCAGATGCCTGGGAAATATCCCCACAATGTTCTTGTCACAACAGCAGGGTGGGAGGCTAACAACGGCCTCTCCTGACAGAACCTGTCGGACCTTGTTATTACCAAAACACATGCAGACAGGAGCGTCTGAACAAAACTGACCATGAAAGACCTAGTCTTAATTCACCAGAACAAGGAAAATGCTGCCCTACGTTAGCTGTCAAGCAGGTGTTGTTGAGCATGTTGACTGGGTGGTGCTATGGAGCCAGCAGAGCGAGAGAGAGAGAACAGGCATGTTGTATGTGATCAGGTAGGACAGATGGGCCTGTTCAAATCCTTTCCTGATTTATGGCTGTCCTGCCCAGAGAGTAGGGGTTGGCTGGGCTGACTTAGGTCTAGAGAGCCCCATGGCTGCTTTATGAATTCTACATGGCATGCCCCAAGGGGAATGAGAATTTAACCGTGGGCGAGACTGCAAAA
Source organism: Salvelinus fontinalis (assembly GCF_029448725.1). NCBI lineage: Eukaryota > Metazoa > Chordata > Actinopteri > Salmoniformes > Salmonidae > Salvelinus > Salvelinus fontinalis. Next base: position 4,543,542 of record NC_074674.1, read on the forward strand.
TAGCAATGCTGTGCACAGGGGGATGTCAAAGAAATAAGAAAAGGTGACTTTCAAGCGCCTCAATAAACCAAATAAGACAATGTTGCTGGGGGGTGTTCAACATTCTGCTAATCCACCCAAATACTATCTGATGTTTAACGGCTCTTTTTGGTACATGCTTACTGTACTATTCCAGGGAATCATCACTGCTGAAATATATGTTATGTCTCAGCATGGTTGTTTCTCTAATGTTTATTTTAATTGTACCTTTATTTAATTAAGCAGGGAGTCACCATTGAGACCAGGGTCTCTTTTCATGTAGAATGACTCGTTTAAAACCGAAGCTAGTTAAATGGTCTATATTCATATATTCATTTCCAATATGCATGCAGACCTTCATTTACAATATGTGTGAAGCTTTGTTTTGATTTGTACTGGAACTCCATCTCAAGACCTTTTCTGAGTCTTCACTGTGGCAATTGTAATATTGTATAATGTATATGGTATGTGAGTGCATTGCATGTGAGAGTTGCTGGGAAGACTTACATCTAAGAGGTTTATCTCTCTGTTCACTCATCTGAATGTGATTATCCAGCTGTCAGGAGGGAGGAGCAGTTGTGTCCCCGGCTAACTGCAGCCCTCAGCTCCTGAGGCCATGGGAAACTCAAGTCACTGCAATATTCACAAAGACCACAATTTGAAGAGACCACAGGCCTTTTTCTTTGCCTTGCAGCAGCCCACCAATGTGCTGGGACTGGTAGGAAGGCACTGTACTTCCAGGCCAGATTAGACCAGAGAGTTCCCCTGGCTGTTGGAAATGCATCAGGAGGCTGGGTTCATATCCTCCCTCTCCTCTTTCTAAGAACATGGCATGGTCCAGTCTACAGTACTTTGATGGGACGGAGGTGTGGAGTGCAGTGTGCAACATGATGCTCACATCACATATGTGATCAACCATCTCGATTCTGTCTTATGTAGTGTCACAGGTCGGCTCATAGCCTGTGGCAAAAATGAGGGGACACGAACAACAGGTATAGACCAATCAAAAAGGTTCTTTATTATAAACCAAAAACAATTAACTTTAAACAAAGAAAAAGGAATGAGGTGTGAAAGTATCATAATGTAGGGTGAATGTAAAGTGCATGGATGCATGAATCTGTGTGTGTGAATATGACTGAGTGAAAACTACGTAAAACTACAAAGGAACAAACAAAACAGGATCATACCTGGAGGAGCAGAGAGAGAGAGACAAAAGTGGTTAGTGAAGCAGCTTAAATACCCTGAGCCCAGGTGGTGCCAATCACTAACGACCCTCCTCTGCCTGCAGGAGGAACCGCACCTGCAATGCAGAGGGGCCGTGACAGTAGCAACATATAAAATTGTGTTTTTTTACATTGGACTCAGAGCTAGAAAATGGTATATCATACACTACAGTTGAGGAACAATGGGAAAGTAATTCTGCTTTGAAAATTGATAAACTTGTAACCTCACTTTTGAGAAAATGGCCTTTGAATGTGTTGGTAAACCTACTGGAGAGCTCTTCTTTGTCTACACCTATTCAGCATCGTTCCCACCCTCTTAATTAAGCCTTAGCCCCACCCATCTTTTTAAGGATTCACATGGGGCCATGTACTAAACAACCGAAGATTTCAAGACTAAATGCTGGTTTATACTACGTCTATCGACAGTTGTCGCAGTGACATCATGAACATTCTATTGTCGTCCGACATCAAACTTGTCGTTTTCGTTTAAACACAAAAACTACAGGCTGCATGACATCAGCAGCCTGGTGGTGCAAAACAGCATAACTGGTGTATTTTAACACCGTTTAAAAATGAATTTATTATATGTCAATCTAGCAAACCAGGCAACTAAAAGCAACTTTCTAAACAATGTTTTGGGTCGTTTCTAGATTGTTAGCTAGCTAGCTAACGTTAAGTATGGTTCAAGTAATGACCATATCATATAGCTGACAATGTCTTCACTTTAGCTAATTTGTCTTATTTATTACAGGAAAATAAATTCACAACAAGATAATTATTTCCAAGTTAATGGCGAACCAATTACAGAAGTTGTGAGTGTGACGAAATAAAAGCAGGGCATTCTACCGGAAGATTTTTGAACTTGGACACTGTCTCGTTGGCCTAACATTATCCTAATTTGACTTTGGTGCAGGTCATGTTCTTCACATTACCGTCTCTGGTAAATACATACTATATCAAATAAAATCCAAGTTGATTTGTCACATGCACAGGATACAGAAAGAAGTGTGTAGTGAAATGGTTACTTGCAGAGAGTATTTTGTTTAGACATGTAGCTAGCTAGCTAAACAATGAGCCATAAATCCCAACTCATAACCCTACTATCCTGCATGAATCTGCAGGTAGCTAACCAACCATGTTCAATGTTAGCTAGCTATCTAACATAAGGCTATAACTAGCAATGCAAATGGCTCTGAGATACAAATAATATTACTACACAGATCATACATGTAACGTTAGCTAGCGAGCCAGCCAGCTAACGTTAGCTAGCTAACAGTACACTTTAACTTGAAATTGAAATAACTTTCTGACAAAATTAGAAATGTATAATATCTGAAAATGTAGCTAGCTAGACTATCTTACCCGTCTGTATACATGGATGGACGCTTCTCCCTCTCTGTCACGGATGCCATGGTTGCCCTTAGTTTGAAGATGTAATCCAGAGACAGGTGTTTTATACAACAGCCTTCTGTGTGTTCTCTTTTCGACACTCTGCATATTTGCAATCAAACGCTAGAATTTTCTCCATCTCTTTAGTAATCATACTCTAATTCCACCGGGCATTCCACTGATTTCAAAACTCGGTTCTCCAGAAAGTGGAGAACAACACTTTTTCAGTTCTACTACGTGATATATTTCAAAAAAGCAGCGTTAGAAAGGCTTACCTACACATACTGAGCAGCTCATGTTATAGACAGAAGCGAGCTACATGGCAGACCAACTCTCGGCATGTCCAACCCATCCATTATATCAGCCAATCATGGCTAGCGGGAAGGTTCCTGTCCTTTTCCGTGGCTAACCAACTAGGCTCGTAATTTAACAATTGTATTCATATTTACAGATGGCATACACGTTTGTGTCAAACGCATTTTGATACAAATAACAAGTTAACGTTCAAATGCCTCTCCTGTGAAGTAGTGATGCTCAACATATGCCTAGTTTCCTGAAACAAGTCACATATTAAGACGTAGTCCCTCCTACGCTCACACAAACACACTGAAGACAGGAACACGCTCACATAGCTATGATCTTCTAAATGTACCACCACCCACACACTGCTGGGGGGGGGGGGGGGGGGGTCACTGTCAGGGACAGAGGTGTGGGCGAAGGAAACGGTTTCTACAGTGAGACTCTGACTGTCAATCAGCCGTAGTGGGGGTTTCTGCTCAACAGAACAAGATCCAGGGCTCTCCTCCTTGGATGGTTACGTGAGCGCACATCGACAGCTCAACATGTCCCCTTTGCTGTTATTCTTAGCTGTGTTCCATGTTCCCCAGACACAATGATAAATAACACAGTGCCTACATTTTAAATAGTTGCAAAGTTGCATTCCCCGCCACCGCCGTCATGTGAACTAAAGTGTGCTGGGACCAGGCTGAACACACAGGTGTTAGCAACAGCATGGCACATTAGAGGAACAGAACGCAGGTAGTGGTGAGGGGACAGTAGCGCACACTGAGCAGCTGGGCCAGTGACCGTGGCCATGGCCTAAGAGTGGGAGACACCCTGAGCCTGTGCTTTATACACAGCGTACAGGGGCATGCCTTTGACTGGTACAGGCAAGCTATTTTGAGGCGCCGCAGGGGTGAACCGGAGGGCAGTAAATAATCAAGAAGAAAATGTCCTCTCCTTTCTGCCCTCCCATGCAGCCTATACACACCCCACTGGCAGCCGGAGGAAGTAACTCTGATCTGTGTTGGAGGTTCCGGCTGTGAGAGAAGATGCGGTGAGAGGGATGGGTCAGGTCAAGCCCCAGCCCTAGCCTCCAGCCCCCACCATCCAGCCTAGGTCCCTGCTTCTCAAGGGGAAATGTCACCCTGAATCTCCATGAAAAGAACTGATGGGGTCATTGAACATCACACAAAGGGGATCTTTCCGCATGAGAAATGTATGGTGCTCAGGAGGGGCTCTTCTTGTCAGGCAACACTGGGCTTTGGTTCATTTCCCCCACTGCTCTGTGGGTTCAGGAAGAATCACAGTGCTTAATGTGAGGAATGCAGACTGAGGTGCTTGCTCTTGACCCCTAACTGAACTGCTATCTCCAGGGAAATCTCCATTAAACTGTTGGGGGTTACCAAGGGGAGAATGCAGAGGAGCAGGAGGACACTGGGTAGTATGGGTGGTGGCTGTGGTGGGGTCACCCAATGGTTCTGTCAGTTCACAACACTGATGTGAGGGAGTGGCACTGGTTGGGATTGATGTTACCTTTATAACACTGTGAAAATCCAATACACTGTTAATTCTAAAGAAAAGTAATCAAATAACTAGACAATATTTTAACTAGATAACAGATAACCGATAACAGGTAACCATCATCACACTACAGGATATTACATAGTATCATCCTCTAGCTGTTTTCTGATTTCTCCTGGGACTCAGACTGAAGTGGTTGAGGTGAGATGGCCCATATTCTCTCATCATCGGTGACTGACACCTCTTGGCAGTTTGCCCCCTGTCAGATGTCTATACTGATTGATCAACCCCTTATCATGCCTGATGGTTTCTGATCTGCTCATCAAATGGTCACGTGGGATCAATTCCCAAGTCATGGAGACAAGATACCACTTACCATATTACTGACAGTACCAACTGATTGTTGAGTGAATCTCTGAAAGCCTTACATTTAGTATCATGTTTAAGAAGTGGACATTTCAAGCATGGAACATTTTTATGTTGTGAGTAGCATGATGTGAGAGTAATCTTACAGACTGGGCTGGGATAATGTTGAAGCTGTCAGACAGCTGATCTAGTCTTTAGTGCTCTCACACTGCCACATTAGCACTGTGACCATAGAATTAAGAATTACAATAGGATCTCTATGACTGTGACCTTGTGGTCTGATCACAGGGTCTTCAGACGTGCCCAGCCCGGTCGTCGCAGTGCCCACACACAAAGTGTTTTGCCCCCCAGCCCAGTTTCCTAGCAGCGCCACCCAGAGGCAGCCAGAGGAAGTAACTCTTACCTGTGATGGAGGTTCTAGCTCTGAGAGAAGATTCAGTGAAAGGAATGTGTCAGGTCAGGTAGAAGAGAAACAGCAAGGTCAAGTCAACAGTGATCAATTTGAGGGACCCTGAGCTGGGCTGCAGACCGCAGAGGGAGGCAGGTGGTGAATGGAAACCGATGGAGGCGTACTAGTCCAACATACTGCCTATGTCACAGAGGATAACTCTGGGCTGCTCAACCAAGGGTACTTCCACCCCTGCAGCACTGTAACAATAAAAACTATGGCAATGTCTTACTCACTAGTGGTATAGCAGCTGCCACTATTGTCAAAGCATTTTTAGATTTGTGAATATCTCACTTGTCGTTTCCCTTCAGACACCCCTTCTGTTTCTTCCATCCCCAGGAACATGGAAAGATCGATGTGATCTTCAACGTGGGGACAGATGACATCACCATTGGCGAGCCGGCTGTCATAGTTAGCGATGGCAAGTACCATGTTGTGCGCTTCACACGCAGCGGTGGCAACGCCACCCTCCAGGTGGACAACCAACCTGTCATCGAACGCTACCCGCCAGGTAAGGCATGGGGAAGGACTCTTTAAAAAGGAGGTGATGGGTGGGAGTGGGAGTGGGAGTGGCAGTACCAGATATGTACTGTATATATTAAGAGAATGGGAGGGAGAGGGACAGATAACTAAATTGATCCAGGCTGTATTTTGAAAACACAGACATGGAGGAATGTGCATGGTGATTCCAATTCCAGCTCTAGCAAACAAACATAAAATATCACATAAATTCAAGGACAGTTGTTGAATGCGCTTGGCAAGCAAGAAATGTGCCTTTTGCCATAGAGTAAATGGGGGGGGGTTTTCAACACGCTCCAGGGTTCTGTTTTGATATGTGCCATTTCACTATTTTAATGTATTCAGAGTACTTTATGGAGTCGCCACATGGAGTGCCCAGATAACTATTGCATAAACAATCTAATAACAATCTGAAAAGGACACATTTTCCTGAAGCTGCCTTGATGGATTTGGATTCTTCACAGTAATTGTAGCAGCCAGGCAGAGTGGAGCTGAGAATGGGATCTTCACACAGCCTCAGAGCAATGAAGGACCCCTCAGCAAAATCTCAGCTCTCATTTCACCCCCCCCCCCCCCCCCCCCCCCGCCTGTAAAAAAATTGCTTTTATATGAGAGCACTGTGGATGTGTGTGTGGCTTGAAAGGATGGAGAAAGGAGCTCTCAGAACATTCTGTTGTCTGTTCCCTGTCCCCAAGAACCTCACATTCTGTTGTCTGTTCCCTGTCCCCAAGCCCTCACATTCTGTCGTCTGTTCCCCGTCCCCAAGCCCTCACATTCTGTCGTCTGTTCCCCGTCCCCAAGCCCTCACATTCTGTCGTCTGTTCCCCGTCCCTAAGCCCTCACATTATGTCGTCTGTTCCCCGTCCCCAAGCCCTCACATTCTGTCGTCTGCTCCCCGTCCCCAAGCCCTCACATTCTGTCGTCTGTTCCCCGTCCCCAAGCCCTCACATTCTGTCGTCTGTTCCCCGTCCCCAAGCCCTCACATTCTGTCGTCTGTTCCCCGCCCCCAAGCCCTCACATTCTGTCGTCTGTTCCCCGTCCCCAAGCCCTCACATTCTGTCGTCTGTTCCCCGCCCCCAAGCCCTCACATTCTGTCGTCTGTTCCCCGTCCCCAAGCCCTCACATTCTGTCGTCTGTTCCCCGTCCCCAAGCCCTCACATTCTGTCGTCTGTTCCCCGTCCCTATCCCTCACATTATGTCGTCTGTTCCCCGTCCCCAAGCCCTCACATTATGTCGTCTGCTCCCCGTCCCCAAGCCCTCACATTCTGTCGTCTGTTCCCCATCCCCAAGCCCTCACATTCTGTCGTCTGTTCCCCGTCCCCAAGCCCTCACATTCTGTCGTCTGTTCCCTGTCCCCAAGCCCTCACATTCTGTCGTCTGTTCCCCGTCCCCAAGCCCTCACATTCTGTCGTCTGTTCCCCGTCCCCAAGCCCTCACATTCTGTCGTCTGTTCCCCGTCCCCAAGCCCTCACATTCTGTCGTCTGTTCCCCGTCCCCAAGCCCTCACATTCTGTCGTCTGTTCCCCGTCCCCAAGCCCTCACATTCTGTCGTCTGTTCCCCGTCCCCAAGCCCTCACATTCTGTCGTCTGTTCCCCGTCCCCAAGCCCTCACATTCTGTCGTCTGTTCCGCGTCCCCAAGCCCTCACATTCTGTCGTCTGTTCCCCGTCCCCAAGCCCTCACATTCTGTCGTCTGTTCCCCGTCCCCAAGCCCTCACATTCTGTCGTCTGTTCCCCGTCCCCAAGCCCTCACATTCTGTCGTCTGTTCCCCGTCCCCAAGCCCTCACATTCTGTCGTCTGTTCCCCGTCCCCAAGCCCTCACATTCTGTCGTCTGTTCCCCGTTCCCAAGCCCTCACATTCTGTCGTCTGTTCCCCGTCCCCAAGCCCTCACATTCTGTCGTCTGTTCCGCGTCCCCAAGCCCTCACATTCTGTCGTCTGTTCCCCGTCCCCAAGCCCTCACATTCTGTCGTCTGTTCCCCGCCCCCAAGCCCTCACATTCTGTCGTCTGTTCCCCGTCCCCAAGCCCTCACATTCTGTCGTCTGTTCCCCGTCCCCAAGCCCTCACATTCTGTCGTCTGTCCCCGTCCCCAAGCCCTCACATTCTGTCGTCTGTTCCCCGCCCCCAAGCCCTCACATTCTGTCGTCTGTTCCCCGTCCCCAAGCCCTCACATTCTGTCGTCTGTTCCCCGTCCCCAAGCCCTCACATTCTGTCGTCTGTTCCCCGTCACCAAGCCCTCACATTCTGTCGTCTGCTCCCCGTCCCCAAGCCCTCACATTCTGTCGTCTGTTCCGCGTCCCCAAGCCCTCACATTCTGTCGTCTGTTCCCCGTCCCTAAGCCCTCACATTCTGTCGTCTGTTCCCCGTCCCCAAGCCCTCACATTCTGTCGTCTGTTCCCCGTCCCCAAGCCCTCACATTCTGTCGTCTGTTCCCCGTCCCCAAGCCCTCACATTCTGTCGTCTGTTCCCCGTCCCCAAGCTCTCACATTCTGTCGTCTGTTCCCCGTCCCCAAGCCCTCACATTCTGTCGTCTGTTCCCCGTCCCCAAGCTCTCACATTCTGTCGTCTGTTCCCCGTCCCCAAGCCCTCACATTCTGTCGTCTGTTCCGCGTCCCCAAGCCCTCACATTCTGTCGTCTGTTCCCCGTCCCTAAGCCCTCACATTCTGTCGTCTGTTCCCCGTCCCCAAGCCCTCACATTCTGTTGTCTGTTCCGCGTCCCCAAGCCCTCACATTCTGTCGTCTGTTCCCCGTCCCCAAGCCCTCACATTCTGTCGTCTGTTCCCCGTCCCCAAGCCCTCACATTCTGTCGTCTGTTCCCCGTCCCCAAGCCCTCACATTCTGTTGTCTGTTCCGCGTCCCCAAGCCCTCACATTCTGTCATCTGTTCCCTGTCCCCAAGCCCTCACATTCTGTCGTCTGTTCCCCGTCCCCAAGCCCTCACATTCTATCGTCTGTTCCCCGTCCCCAAGCCCTCACATTCTGTCGTCTGTTCCCCGTCCCCAAGCCCTCACATTCTGTCGTCTGTTACTCGTCACCAAGCCGTCACACTCTGTTGTCTGTTCCCCGTACCCAAGCCCTGGGGCCCGTCCCCAAGCCCTTTCTAACAAATCAGCCCCAAAACAATATCTATATTGCATCTATATGATTCATTGTTATGAGCCAGAACATGTAACTAATATCTAATAATCTGTTTCTTTCCAAATCAAATTGACCAAGCTAACAATAAAGGATTATCTCAAATGTGTTATTTTATTTTCTTGATTGTTAGTTCATGATGGAAATTCCCCTCTTCTCTACCTACTTAGATATAGATTCTACTTTCAAAACTTCTCTACCTACTTAGATATAGATTGTACTTTCACCTCTTCTCTAACTACTTAGATATAGATTCTACTTTCAAAACTTCTCTACCTACGTAGATATAGATTATACTTTCACCGCTTCTCTAACTACTTAGATATAGATTCTACTTTCAAAACTTCTCTAACTACTTAGATATAGATTCTACTTTCACCTTTTCTCAATGAACGAGAACTCTCGTCTTCTCCACTCCATTCATGTAGTTCCTCAGGAACACATTGTCTGAATATTCAGTACATAATCAGACTATAACATGTGTTGTGTAGTTACTCAATCAGTTGTATGCCCACATTTGGCACAAGCATTTATTTGTACTTTATCTTTATGGTAGTGTGTGTGTTTTGAAAAGATTTTTGATACAGACATTTCTTTATATCTGTTAAGTGTAGAAGACCAGGGTAAAATTAACTGTACATTAGAGTTACAGCAGAGATTTAGTTACAGTACAGCCAAGGTTTTTATCAAGTGGAGGGTGGCTCAAGGCTAGTTTTACCCAAGGTTTCTATTTTATAATGGCTATCTCATCCACTTTGGCATGCCACCTCTGGGGCACAAACCCAGTCAGTGATTGGCCCAAATATAATATTACTGTGTATGTGGAAGGAGTAGAGCAGTGCAGATAGATGAGAGAGAAAGCTGAGATGCCATTGTGGTCCTTCTTTTGGAAGGTTATTTCATTTTTAGTCTGATACAAGATGTGTAATCCAATGATGAAATGACGCTGGAGTGAATAGCAGCCGTTTTATTGGCTCCTGGATAATTGTGCTATTTTGTCTATTTTTTTTCACTTATCTGAACTTTTCTTATACATAATGTTTCCACCATCGTTTCCTACAACCATAAAGAGCTTCTGAACATCAGAACAGCTATCACTAAACTTCTACTTCCATGAGTCAGAGGCGAAAGACATATTGATTATCACAGACCAGGCCCAAATCACCAACACTCAAAGAGGAGATAGTGCTATAGAGCCCCACAGTGGAGGTAATATAATAGCCATCAAACCTAGCGGTCAAACAGGGAACATTGTTCAAATTGTAGGTGATATAATAACCATCAAACCTAGCGATCAAACAGGGAACATTGTTCAAATTGTAGGTGATATAATAACCATCAAACAGGGAACATTGTTCAAATTGTAGGTGATATAATAACCATCAAACCTAGCGGTCAAACAGGGAACATTGATCAAATTGTAGGTGATATAATAACCATCAAACCTAGCAATCAAACAGGGAACATTGTTCAAATTGTAACAGGGGCAGGCAAATGACAGGTCAAGGTAGGCAGGGGTCGATAATCCAGAGTAGGAGCGAAGGTACAGGACAGCAGGCAGGCTCAGGGTCAGGGACAGGCAGAGTTCAGTAATCCAGAGGTGGAGCAAAGGTACAGGATGGTAGGCAGGGTCAGGGACATGCAGAGAGGTCAGGCGTGCGGGTACAGGGTCAGGACAGGCAAGGGTCAAAAACCAGGACGACGAGAAAAAGAAAAGCTGGGAAAAGACAGGAGCTGACAGGACAACCGCTGGTAAGCTTGACAAACAAGACAAAATGGCCCAGACAGACAGAAAACACAGGTATAAATACCCAGAGGATAAGTGGGGAAGATGGGCGACACCTGGAGGGGGTGGAGACAAGCACAAGGACAGGTGAAACAGATCAGGGCGTGACACAAATAGTTTATCCACCATTTATTTTTCCAATAGGGTATTTTAGAAACACTTAAAATAAGGCCTGTGGTTTTGATAACCATGTATATCTCTCTCAGACAAGGTGACTTTTTTCAATATCGTCGGCTCTATTTACTCTCAGATTCGGAAATGCTTAGTAGCTTCAAATTAGACATCATGAAAAACTACAAATCCCTGCAAACTCCTGCATTTATTCTCTAGTTGACACTTTTGTGTTCATCTAAAGACAGCAGGGGTTCAAACTCTAGATCCTAGGTCCTACATTTGAATATAAAAATGGATTTTACCAAAAAAGACTATGCTACATTTTATCTCTGGGACCCTCAGGATGACAAATCAGAGCAAGATTATCAAATCAAATTTTATTGGTCACATACACATGGTTAGCAGATGTTAATGCGAGTGTAGCCGAAATGCTTGTGCTTCTAGTTCCCGACAGTGCAGTAATATCTAACAAGTAATCTAACAATTCCCTAACAACTACACACAAATCTAAAGGGGTGAATGAGAATATGTAAATATAAATATATGGATGAACGATGGCCGAGCGGCATAGTCAAAGTGCAATAGATGGTCTAAAATACAGTATATACATATGATATGAGTAATGGAAGATTTGTAAACATTATTAAAGTGGCCTTATTTAAAGTGGCATTGTTTAAAGTGACTTGTGATAGATTTATTAAAGTGGCCAGTGATTCGGTCTCAATGTAGGCAACAGCCTCTCTGAGTTAGTGATTGCTGTTTAGCAGTCTGATGGCCTTGAGATAGAAGCTGTTTTTCAGTCTCTCGGTCCCAGCTTTGATGCATCTGTACTGACCTCGCCTTCTGGATGGTAGCGGGGTGAACAGGCAGTGGCTCGGGTAGTTGTTGTCTTTGATTATCTTTTTGGCCTTCCTGTGACATCGGGTGGTGTAGGTGTCATGGAGGGCAGGTAGTTTTCCCCAGGTGATGCGTTGTGCAGACCGCACTACCCTTTGGAGAGCCTTGTGGTTGAGGGTGGTGCAGTTACCGTACCAGGCGGTGATACAGCCCGACAGGATGCTCTCGATTGTTCATCTGTAAAAGTTTATCAGGGTTTTGGGTGACAAGCCAAATTTATTCAGCTGTTGCACCTTCTTCACCACACTGTCTGTGTGGATGGACCATTTCAGTTTGTCTGTGATGTGTACGCCGAGGAACTTAAAACTTTCCACCTTCTCTACTGCTGTCCCTTCGATGTGGATAGGGGGGTGCTCCCTCTGCTGTTTTCTGAAGTCCACGATCATCTCCTTTGTTTTGTTGACGTTGAGTGAGTTGTTGTTTTCCTGACACCACACTCCGAGTGCCCTCACCTCCTCCCTGTAGGCCGTCTCGTTGTTGTTGGTAATCAAGCCCACTATTGTTGTGTTGTCTGCAAACTTGATGATTGAGTTGGAGGCGTGCATGGCCACGCAGTCGTGGGTGAACAGCGATTACAGGAGAGGCTGAGCACGCACCATTGCGGGGCCCCAGTGTTGAGGGTCAGCGAAGTGGAGATGTTGTTTCCTACCTTCACCACCTGAGGGCGGCCCATCAGAAAGTCCAGGACCCAATTGCACAGGTCGGAGTTGAGACCCAGGGCCTCCATCTTGATGATGATTTTGGAGGGTACAATGGTGTTGAATGCTGAGCTGTTGTCAATGAACAGCATTAAAACATAGGTATTCCTCTTGTCCAGATGGGATAGGGCAGTGTGCAGTGTGATGGCGATTGCATCGTTTGTGGACCTGTTGGGGCGGTATGCAAACTGAAGTGAGTCTAAGGTGGCCGGTAAGGTGGAGGTGATATGATCCTTGACGAGTCTCTCAAAGCACTTCATTATGACAGAAGTGAGTGCTACGGGGCAATAGTCATTTAGTTCAGTTACCTTTGCCTTCTTGGGTACAGGAACAATGGTGGCCATCTTGAAGCCTGTGGGGACAGCAGACTGGGATAGGGAGCGATTGAATATGTCCGTAAATACACCAGCCAGCTGGTCTGCGCATGCTCTGAGGACGCGGTTAGGGATGACATCTGGGCCAGCAGCCTTGCGAGGGTTAAAACGTTTAAATGTCTTACTCACGTCGACCACGGAGAAGGAGGAGGGGGGGGGGGGGGCAGTCCTTGTTAGCGACCTGCGACGGTGGCACTGTGTTATCCTCAAAGCGGGAAAGGAAGGTGTTTAGTTTGTCTGGAAGCGTGACGTCGGTGTCCGTGACTTGGCTGGAATTCTTTTTGTAGTTTGTGATTTCCTGTAGACCCTGCCACATACGTCTCGTGTCAGGGCCATTGAATTGCAACTCCACTTTGGAGATAGGTTAAGGTAGGTTTTAATAGTCACAGTGGGTACAACATCTCCAATGCACTTCCTTATAAACTCACTCACCAAGTCAGCGTATAGATCAATGTTGTTCTCTGAGGCTGACCGGAACATATCCCAGTCCGCGTGATCAAAACAAACTTAAAGCGTGGATTCCGATTGGTCAGACCAGCGTTGAATGGTTCTTGTCACTGGTACATCCTGTTTGAGTTTCTGCCTATAAGACGGTAGGAGCAAGATGGTGTCGTGGTCGGATTTGCCGAAGGGAGGGCGGGGGAGGGCTTTGTATGCATCGCGGAAGTTAGAGTAGCAGTGATCGAGTGTATTGCCCGCGTGAGTGCTGCAATCAATATGCTGATAGAATTTATCTTAGCCTTGTTCTCAAATTTGCTTTGTTAAAATCCCCAGCTACAATAAATGCAGCCTCAGGATATATGGTTTCCAGTTTACATAGAGTCCAGTGAAGTTCCTTGGGGGCAGTTGTGGTATCTGCTTGAGGGGGTATATATACAGCTGTGACGATAACTGACGAGAATTCTCTTGGGAGATGATATGGTCTGCATTTGATTGTAAGGAATTCTAGGTCGGGTGAGCAGAAGGACTTGAGTTCCTGTATGTTGTTATGGTTATACCATGAGTCGTTAATCATGAAGCCCTTCTTCTTCCCAGAGAGGTGTTTATTTCTGTCGGTGCGACGCATGAAGAAACCCAGTGGCATAACGACTCCAACAACATATCCCGAGAGAGCCATGTTTCCATGAAACAGAGAATGTTACAATCTATGATGTCTCTCTGGAAGGCAACCCATGACATTATTTCATCCACCTTGTTGTCTAGAGACTGGACATTGGCGAGTAGTATACTCTGAAGTGGTAGGCAGTGTGCACTCCTTTGAAGACTGACCAGGAGGCCGCTCCGTCTACCTCTTTTGCGGCGATGTTGTTTTGGGTTGGCCTCTGGGATTAGATCCAATGTTCTGGGTGGTGGTACGAACAATGGATCTGCTTCGGGAAAGTCGTATTCCTGATCGTAATGTTGTCAAGTTGACGTCGCTCTTATATCCAATAGTTATTCCCAACTGTATGCAATAAGACTTAATATTTCCTGGGGTAACAATGTAAGAAATAATACATTTAAAAAAACTAAATACTGCATAGTTTCCTAAGGACTCGAAGCAAGGCAACCATCTTTGTCGGCGCCATCTTGCAATGGGTATTGTGACTCATACTGTGGTACTCTATTCAGGCCGATTTGCGTGATACCTAACGAGACTACGTCGGAGAGTGGATAAATAGTTATATTGGCGAACATGCAATCACTGGAGAAAAAACTGGATGAGCTCCGTTCGCGACTATCCTATCAAAGTGATCTGAAGAACTGTAATATCCTATGGTTCTCTGAGTCATGGCTGAACAAGGACATGATAAATATAAATCTAGCTGGTTTTTCTATACATCAGCAGGACAGAACGGTGGCATCGGGGAAGCTCAAGGGAGGGGTTGGCTCACAACTGGTGAGCAATCTCAAATATTAAGGAAGTCTCAAAATTCTGCTCGCCTGAGTTAGAATACCTAACGATAAGCTGTAACCATCCTATTTACCAAGAATAATTTTCATATATTTTTTTGTAGCTGTCTATTTACCACCAGAAACCGATGCTGGCACAAAGACCGCACTCAACGAGCTGTAAAGGGCCATATGCAAAAAAGAAAATGCTCACCCAGAGGCGGAGCTCCTAGTGGCCGGTGACATTAATGCAGGAAAACTGAAATACGTTTTACCTCATTTCTACCAGCATATCACCTATGCAACTAGCGGTAAAAAAACTCTAGATCACCTTTGCTCTACACACAGAGACACATACAAAGCTCTCCCTCTCCCTTCATTTGGAAAATCTAAGTGTAATTCTATCCTCCTGATTCCTGCTTAAAAGAAAAAACTCAAACAGGTAGTACCAGTGGCACGCTCAATATTGAAGTGGTCAGATGAAGCAGGTGATAAACTACATGACTGTTTCGCTAGCAGTGAACCATGCAAGAGAGCACCAGCTGTTCCAGACTGCTGTGTGTTCACGCTCTTCGTAGCCGATGTGAGTAAGACCTTTAAACAGGTTAATATTCACAAGGCTGCAATGCCAGACGGATTACCAGGAAAAGTGCAGTCGCAAAAACCATCAAGCGCTATGATGAAACTGGCTCTCATGAGGACCGCCACAGGAAAGGAAGATCCAGAGTTACCTCTGCTGCATAGGATAAGTTCATTAGAGTTAACTGCACCTCAGATTGCACCTCAGATTGTTGTGTAAGGTCTTTTTGACCAAGAAGGAGATTGATGGAATGCTGCATCAGATCACTTGGCCTCCACAATCACCCGACCTCAACACAATTGAGTTTGGGATGAATTGGACCACAGAGTGAAGGAAAAGCAGCCAACAAGTGCTCAGCATATGTGGGAACTCCTTCAAGACTGTTGGAAAAGCATTCCTCATGAAGCTGGTTGAGAGAATGCCAAGAGTGTGCAAAGCTGTCGTCAAGGCAAAGGGTGGCTACTTTGAAGAATATAAAATATATTTTGATTTGTTTAACACTTTTTTGGTTACTACATGATTCCATAATGTGTTATTTCATAGTTTTGATGTCTTCACTATTATTCTACAACGTAGAAAATAGTTGAAATATAGAAAAACCCTTGAATGAGTAGGTGTGTCCAAACTTTTGACTGGTACTGTATATATTTGTTTTTTCAGAGTAACTAGCAGTTGATTGTAATGTCTGTGTATCAAATTTTTATGCTATCATGAATCACTTTCTTCAAGAATAAGGAACCCTGCTAGGCTACTTCCCCTAACAGTAATAATCACCATAGTCATGCCCTTCCATTGAGATGATAACAACCAGAAAACCTCTTCCTGCCATTTACTTAAACTGTGTTCATGGTTCTAAAGGTTAAATTGTGAATTGATGTTGCATGCGTTGTTTCTCCCTTGCTGATTTCTCCCAATTACAGTTATATCTGTTCTTCTATTTTGTTTGCATTTAAGCCCTGATGCTTGGTTAAAAAGTTAATAAATACACCAATCCCCACCAAATGAACCAGCTCAGAACTTTATAAATAGAACTAAACACCATTCTAACTAGTATGCCCTTTGTTACTATCCCTTTAATAAATACCACTAAGTAAAGCACAAGTTTTTTTTAAACCTGAAGCTGGGTTCAAATTGAGAACTTGCTAAACGTGTTAGCCATGATGCCCTGTCTCTAACCTTGTGATCTTTCAACTTCCAGACTTTAACCTCTAATCTGTCTCTCCAAATTCTCTGAAGGGAACTTTGATAATGAGCGCCTGGCTATTGCTAGACAAAGAATCCCATACCGACTTGGTCGGGTAGTTGACGAGTGGCTACTCGACAAAGGTAAACAACAAATTAATTCATCCATTAAACAGTTGCTAAATCCAGTTTAAATCCCTCTGTCTAATCCCTGTAAGAGGTGCAGTGCTAAGAGACAAAGGTGACAAGCAAAGGATCAAATGCTGTTACCTACTGTATGTACAGTATAGAGATACAGATGTCAGCATGTTGGGTTTGTTTGGGACTGGACTGAAATTGACTGTGGATGGTCGTGACTATGATGGGAAACAGCCATCTCAGCCATATAACCGATAGCCATTTAGAATAACTTAACTAACGCCATTTAGTATCATGAGTGATAGTACCGTACATCTACCAGGTATCCTTTGCCATCCCCTTCTGGGAATGCTGCACCTCTTCAGAGATTTTAAAACTATTTAACTAAATAAACATAACCCCTGACTAACCCTCCAACAAAGTCCCTCCTAATTACTGTGTTTAATTAGATGCTGCTGATTTTATTACATTGGTATTATCTGTTTATTATTCTTGTGATGCGAACATCATTGATGATAATAACTAACCTGCTAAACAACTGGAATAATTAGCTTGTAAAGGAACATTTCATCTAATGCTGGTGGTTCTTGCAACAAGGTATTACAGTATCTCACAGTAAACGTTCCATTTAAATGAACATCCTGGTCTCTCTAAATTCTCTAAACTGGATGGTTCATGTATAGTCCACGCTGCGGTTAATTGGCAATGCTAAAAGCCCCACGCTAATGTGACCTCACTAAACACCACTATACTCTCCCTACTATACCTCCAGATGATTTCCCTGTGTCTTGGCAACCATATCACAGACATGTTCAGGGACAAAGGGGCTTAGACCCTGACAGACAGGTAAATTACTGCCACTGCAACACTGCATAGCTACATAGTTAATCAGCATTCTCCTGATAAGGACACACATTACATGACCCTCTCTCAACATGCTGATCTCACTGAGTGATGATTTAACAGTAACAGTGCTTATTGTCAGTGCTGCTCCAGAGAAACAACACTGATTGGTCCACCAGCCTCTGACCGAGAGGATGAAGGGAAATGCCCAGTCCCTAGTTGTCCATCAATTTAAAGAAACGACTTCCTGTGTTTTATGAAGGGAAGTTATGTGCTTACACTTTCCCATGACTCTCCTTTCTCCCCATTACTCTCTGTGAACACACTGATAGCTAAATTAAAGTCAAAGTATACCCACTATTGTGCCCCCTTCCCCTCTTGCAAAGACTTAACCCATTTGAAAAGACCCTTTTTTGACCCTATGACCAGGATTAAGCCAAGTCACGAACTCTGCTTTTAAACACTAACCAGTTGATGTACCAATCTAACATTCAAACTAACCACAGCTTACACTCAGAGCATATTTGGCCCTTATCTCTGTGCCAATAAGACGACTGAATAGAAATATGCAAAATACAAACCAGACCACTTTGATTGAATTAAACATTCCAGACAAGGTGTTAACATGCCTATCACAACATTTTACTAAGGCCCTTCTGAGTCTTTAGCACGGTATAACTCATATTATAAACTGGGTTCAAACCCTGAATGCTGATTGGCTGACAGCCGTGGTATATCAGACCGTATACCACGGGAATGACAAAACATTTATTTTTACTGCTCTAATCACATTGGTAACCAGTTTATAATAGCAATAAGGCACCTCGAGGGGTTTTTGGTACAGTATATGGCCAATATACCACGGCTAAGGGCTGTATCCAGGCATTCCACTTTGCGTTGTGCGTAAGAACAGCCCTTAGCCGTGGTATATTAGCCATATACTACACCCCCTCGGGCCTTATTGCTTAAATGTAATTGGATGTCTGCCTGTTTGTGTTTGTCTCTCTCTCTCCACTTCTATCTCTTTCTCTATCTCTCTTTCTCCTCTTCCTTTACCTCACTATAGGACGACAGCTGACCATCTTCAACAGCCAGGCAGCGATAAAGATCGGGGGTCAGGATAAAGGCCGGCCGTTCCAGGGCCAGATCTCTGGTCTCTACTATAACGGCCTGCAGGTGCTTAAGCTGGCGGCAGAGAGTGACCCCAGTGTCCAGGCTGAGGGGAACCTGAGGCTGGTGGGAGACTCACTGTCAGTGCTGACCACTGAGACCACCTCCACCACCCCACTGGCTGTCTCCGACATGTCCACCACCATCATGGAGACCACCACCACCATGGCCACCACCACCACCCGCAGGCAACGCTCACCCAGCATGAGGGAGAGCATCTCCCAGGTCAGAGGGAGGGCCGAGTGGGGGCTTGTGGGCAGGGCAGGGTACTAGGGCCATGTTGAACATTATTAGTGACCAATGGTGCAAGAGGTGATGTAATGATGGCTAATGACTCAGACTAGCCATTTTATCAGTATGTTAACAGTCCCCCATTACTGTAATTCTGGCTTTAACATTGTATTAAAGGAACTGTACGGTCTTCTCCTAATGCTAGAGGTGATTCTGACAGGACTGTGGGTGAGCTAGTTTGAGGGATAAACATTAGGCCGACAGCATAAGTAACCATTTAGATGGGAGAGTTCTGTGAAGATACTTCGCCAGACAGATAGACAGACAAACTGTGTGTCCTTTCCCAGGAGGTTGGCTGCATGAGACAGACGCTCCATCTACATAAAAGCTCAACAGGCAGACAAATCAGAGAGCACTACAAAAATGACCCTTCAAGAACACTTTCACAGGAACAATCTCCATGTATCTCAATTCCCTTGCACATTTTCAACATAACCATGCTGCTTGCCTCTGCCAATAAGAGGCAGTAATTACTCATTAAAACCAAGAGATTTTCAATAAGGGAACACAGACAAGGCACTGGACCTAGACATGTTTTTGAACATAAGTTAGCTCTATTGAATGTGTTTTTCCAATTGCTGGTTTGTTAAAACCTGTTGGGGATGGGGGCGCTGTTTAGACTATTTATGCTAATTGGGTCATTTTTGAAACGGCTTCCCACAAAATCCTTGATCGTACAATATGCATATTATTATTATTATTGGATAGAAAACAGTCTATAGTTTCTATAGGAGTTGAAATTTTGTCTCTAAGTGGAACAGAGCCCATTCTACAGCAATTTCAGAAGTCAGATTTCAGAAATGTTGGCCACTGTTCTGAAGTCAGTTAAAAGGGCACTGTTATTGCTTCGACTATACGGACACTTCTTACGTCTTCCCCTGGATGCCTTTACGTGATGACAATTCCAATGGGGTCGATTGCGCGTTCACAGGCCCTATAAATTAAAAAACCCTGTAGCTAGCAAATCTTTCCTTGCTGCGTAACGCCCGTGCTGGACACCGACCCGCTCCTGTTCCAAGCGTTAGTTTAGCCTGTTATATTTCTCCGGTCATCTTTTCACTCGTTATAGGAGTTAAAAACACCATAAGGTAGTTAATTTAAAGCGTTTTATAGCAATTTATATCCGTTTAGTGCGATTTTGGGACATTTATTTTTGAAACGATGTGAATAGCTGGGCACGCTTTTCAGTTCATCCCGAACGCAGTTGGCATTTCCACATGGCAAGAGGACAGCTTTCCACCAAAAGACGATTACTCCCAAGAAAGGATCCTTTGCCCAAGATACTGATGGAAGAACAGCTCAAGGTAGGACATTTTTATTATGATAAATCGTGTTTCTGTCGAAACATTTTAGTGGCTTAGGACGCCATGTTTTTTGACGTAGCTTCGCTTGGCGCAAACTGTATTGAAAAGTAAGGATAAATTAAAAAATGTAATTCCGCAATTGTATTAAGAATTAAATTGTCTATCAATCCCTGTCCACCCTATATTTTTTAGTCACGTTTATGAGTATTTATGTATAAGAGTAGATCACTGTCTAAGTGGCGCAAGGACATTTTCTGACCAGCTTGTCTACATTTCACATTGTCTAACCATGATTTTGGTGGCTAAATATAAACATTTGCGATCAAACTCTATATGGATTGTGTAATATGATGTTACAGGAGTGTCATCGGAAGAATTCTGAGAAGGTTAGTGAAAAAATTAATATCTTTTGGCGATGTTGACTTTTATCGCTCACTTTGGCTAGAATCAATGCTGGGCTGCTATGTGCTATGTGCTATGCTAATATAACGATTTATTGTGTTTTCGCTGTAAGACACTTAGAAAATCTGAAATATTGTCTGTATTCACAGGATCTGTGTCTTTCGATTCGTGTATGCTGTGTATTTTTACGAAATGTTTGATGATTAGTAAGTAGGTAAACACGTTGCTCTAAGTAGTTTTTCTATTCCATTTGTGACGGTGGGTGCAATTGTAACCTATGCCATCTACCTGAAATATGCACTTTTTTCTAACAAAACCTATCCCATACCATAAATATGTTATCAGACTGTCATCTAATTAGTTTTTTTGTTGGTTAGGGGCTATAAATATCTTAGTTTAGCCGAATTGGTGATGGCTACTGGTGTTGGTGGACAAATAAAAGATGGTGGATTATGCTAATGTATTTTTAGGTAATAGATGTACATCTTTACATATTGTGTCTTCCCTGTAAAACATTTTAAAAATCGGACATGTTGACTGGATTCACAAGATCTGTGTCTTTCATTAGCTGTATTGGACTTTAATGTGTGAAAGTTAAATATTTTTAAAAAATATTTTTTTTGAATTTCGCGGCACTGGTTTTTCAGTGGGGGGGGGGGGGGGGTGTGCCGCTAGCGCCACGCTGATCCTAGACAGGTTATTAAACTCTCATTCCAAGGTGAAATATGTGCTACTCTCTCTGATGTGGAAATGCATTCACTTCCATTTGTCTGTTTGTATTGTGACTTTAAATGTCATGGTAACAGTGCACAGCAGTTACACAACTAGCAGACCCTGTGGAAGTCAACTGCCTCAGAGATGTGATGCTCTCTTTCTTTCTTTTTTCAAATCCCCAAAAAGCTAGTTTTTCAGGGATTTTAGCAGATAAAGCTACAATATTTTTCTACACTGACTATTATTAGTCCGCCCCTGGGCACATAGATCCAAGCAGAAGGCCACACCACGTTCAGTGTAAATTGTCAAGAGACCACCATCCTCTGTTCCCCCGTTCCTTGGAATTAAACCTTATATGCTCAGCCTTCGACTTTGTTCATCAAGAGATGAAGGAAGGTCACGCTCAATAACAATTTATGCCAATCACGGCTAAACTGCCTATTTCCATATCCAGCGATCCGGTAGTCATTTGCATGAATGTTGATGAACCTAAATTCAACCCCACGTAGAACCTTTAAGTAGCTTTAATCCAGTCTTGCTGAATGTAAATAGCCCTAGGGAGACCAGGAGAGGGTTTACAGAGAGACTGTTATTAGGCTCCCAGCAGAATGTGGCTAACTACCACGCTTGCCCTTTCAACACATGAAAACATAAGTTATGTTCATGAGCTATCTGAATATTTAAATCAACATCAGTCACATGGAAAGAGAGGTTATCAAAATATTCAACAGTACAAGTCTAAAATATATTTAAAGTAGGAAATGACTGTTTATCATGTTTTTCTCTAACACTCTGAATAGGAGAGACAAACACCTGTGTAATCACTTGGCAATCCTCTCCCCTCTGTTGTGGTCCCCATCCTGTACTCCGTAGCGTTAAGACAGCAGGACTCCTATGGGCATGTTACAGAACAACACGGTCAACTGCCTCTGTACCATTAGACGACAGTAGTGGAATATGAAATGCTGTATTTATTTCTCAGGTAGTGGTTTTCGTTTTAATGTGATTTGTGTATCAGTCTCCGGGCTGAACATTAGTTATGGTGTCATGTCATACATTTCCAAAACAAACCAAGTTAATAAAACCTACAATGCCACCATAAACAATAAACATGTCTTATGAAACTACAGGCGTTGCATATACAAACACAGGGAGGAGGTACTAATTGCTTTATGAATGCAGTCAGGCAGATCTAATAACAGCACAGCAGCATATTTTAAATAGAGACTCAAAATGCCACAACGGTGCTGTGTGGATTAGAGAGCAAGACACAAGTGCCAAACAAAACTCTTTTATCGTCCTCCCGTTTCAAACGGCAAAACAATTTGTTCTGATCGCAGTTACTGAAGATTTATTGAGAACAAAACATAGCGTTGATACCCTTTAAAACACTAACTATGGCCCCAAATGTCTTAAAAGCACATTTGCTGGATGATTGTACTCTGTAATAGCTATGGCCCAGTAAGCATGTCTAGTTCCGGACACATTCCATGTGTCTGTAAATAAATTGATATGGTGCGGCGGGCTAAAGGCTCCTTCCTCCAGCTGAATAAGTTGGTAATAGGCCTGTCCATACGATAATGAAGGAGATACATTGATGTCAATCATGGCCTAACTGCTTACTTCCCTGTCTATGTAAATCGAGAGCATTAGCATAGATTTACATAGACCCGATTTCTCAAGCCCCTGTTGAATTTCAGTGATCTTTCTGAAGGTCATAATGCCAGACAGCTTTAGGTTTTGGCTACACCTACTGGTTGCTTGTAGTAACTACATTCTTTGAAAGCGCTCCGGGCAGGCCAATGAATAATGTACTGTATGTGAGAGCTGTCAAATAGCGGTGTCTCATACCCAACCTGTGTGGATATGATTTATCATGAGGTGTCTGTGCCTTGACATGTGAGGACCAAGTGATGCATTAATGTAATTTCCTGGTCAAACAATGTGATATTTATATAGCTTCTGTAGTCCAGGATATTGTTGAATGCATACATTTAAGCACAATCATTGCATCATGGATCTAACCCTGTGAAATTGAATCCATGCACATAATGAATTTTTATTATACTATTGATCTGGTGGAAACAGCAATGGCTGCAATACTCCAACCTAGCCATTTTAGAATTCTCAAATAATGAAGTTTCACTTCAAGTAAAAAAATTTGGAACACCTTGGTATTATTGTTTTATTCATGTCTGACATTGACAATTAAGAGTTTTAAAGATCCTGGTAAAAGGCAGTATAGATCACAAAGCCAACAACGTTGTGCCCTCTTCTCCTCAGTCTCAGAACTCGGATGACATCTTGGTGGCGTCTGCTGAGTGTCCCAGTGATGACGAGGATCTGGAGGAGTGTGAGCCTGGAACAGGTGAGTCTGTCTGTCAGCCCTGGCCTGGGGTTTAGTGTCATATCAAGGCCCTAGGAAGGACCGGGAGGGAGCATGAGCTCCCCTACTGCACCGGGTGTCTTCCTACACTAGGGACCAGTAGGCTAGTTTTATGGTTCTTGATCTAGCTAGCCTTATTATCGCTACTTTTAAGTTTGCCATTTTGTCTGTTCTCATTGCTAGTATTTTCCTCAGCTACTAACTCTGCTCTAAATTCACTGTTAGGAGAGATGTCATTACTGCCACTAGCTAGCAAGGATCTTATTTGAAGATTATACAATCTCTTTCTACCCTTTGTGTCCACTCCCCTAAACAAAATAAATAAACAACTGGGGGAAACAGCTGGGTCATTCTTGAATTGCAGTGGTAAATGGGGTCTAGTCATACATTTCAGGATTCCATTGATAATTTAAATCATATCCGTCTCGTCAATTTTTAAGGTTTAATGGTAGGATGTCCTGTAGGATGTCTTGCAGGATGTTCTGTAGGATGTTCTGTAGGATGTTCTGTAGGATGTCCTGTAGGATGTCCTGTAGGATGTCCTGTAGGATGTCCTGTAGGATGTCCTGTAGGATGTCCTGTAGGATGTCCTGTAGGATGTCCTGTAGGATGTCTTGCAGGATGTCCTGTAGGATGTCACAGATTATCCAGATAAACGGACATTGTCATGATCCCTTTCTCTCCACGTCTCCTCTTGCCCTTCCCTGACACTCCCTTTACTAACAACACTGTCAGTAGAGTTAGGTGAATTAGGGCCTAATTTATTTATTTCAATTGACTGATTTCCATATATGAACTGTAACTCAGTAAAATCTTTTAAATTGTTGTATGTTGCATTTATATTTTTGTTCAGTATATATATATCGGCTTTATTAGATTTTTTTCATTGTTTTCCTAACCTTGATATTTTTACAGCTTTGTTCCCTAATACGTGCCATTGTTATTGGTTATATTAAAACTGAAACTCCTGCTATGAGAGGTTAACTACTTACAAGAAAGGCTTGATGTGGGTTTACAAACATGAAAGATGTTCAACCTTAGTACTCTAACAAATGTTGTCACTCACATGGAAACAACTGCCTAAAACTGCAAATAAAACTCATTCTGATTGGCTGTTCATATAAAGAAATCAGTTAATTGAAGTAAATTCATTATGCCCTAATCTATGGATTTCACATGACTGGGCAAGGGAGCAGCCAGGGGTAGGCCTGGGAGGGCATAGGCCCGCCCACTTGGAGGCCTGGGAGGGCATAGGTCCATCCACTTGGAGGCCTGGGAGGGCATAGGCCCACCCACTTGGAGGCCTGGGAGGGCATAGGTCCACCAACTTGGGAGCCAGACCCACCCCTGGCTGCGCCCTTGCACAGTCATGTGAAATCCATAGATTAGGGCCTAATGAATTTATTTCAATTGACTGATTTCCTTATATGATTTATATGACTGTAACTCAGTAAAATCTTTGAAATTCTTGCATGTTGCGTTAATATTTCTGTTCAGTAAATATATCAGCTTTTTTTTCTCTTCATGCAAAAATCATGGGGCAATATGTTGATGTGCGTAAGTGATTTGATGTATTTTTTAATAAAGAGAAGTACAGAAATATGAACCTGTAAGCAAATCCATATTGATGATAATACTGTATAATTAAATATCTTCCATATTAATTATCTTGCCCCTACAGGGCGTAATATTAGATTATTTGGAACATTCTAAACACTCATTGTGTTTGTAATATAAGGAGCATAATTGTTCATTAGTTGTGTCTGGGGTCTCGTAATGTTCCTCTAATGTGTGCTCCTCCTATCTTCTCTGTTTCTTTTCTAGGAGGTGAATTAGTGTTGCCTATAATAACAGTGGATTCCCTTGAGCCCCCATCCATCGCCACCCGTTACCCTGCTATCCCCCCTCCTCCCACCTCCCTGTCCCCACTTGAGACCACCAAAGAGTCCCTGATGCTGTCCAACCCTCACCCTCCCTGCCCCTCGGACCAGGAGGACTGCGGTGACCCTGTGGAGGTCTCATCCTTTGGTTCGGGGGAGTTGACGGAATCAGATGATGAGGACTTTTACAAAAACTCCCCCCTGGTCACTGACAGGACAGTCCTGCCTCCTCCTCCCCCCGCCGCTGGTGAGGGCCGGGCCCAGAAACCCCATAATCCCCGCCCCCCTCCTTCTGCTCCCACCACCAACCCTGACCAGCTCCACATCCCCGCGGGCAAAATGAACACCCGTGACCAGGTGCTTCTGCCCCCCGTCCCTCCATCATCTCGGAATACACCAGGACTAACTTACCCCCCCAATTTCCCCCATGTGCCCACAGCCGACCCTACAGCCCCTGGTGAGAAGATCATATATCCCGGCCTGGTGGATAGGATCGGGGAGTCCAGTAGCACCACAGGGATGGTGGTTGGCATTGTGGCAGCTGCTGCCCTCTGCATTCTCATCCTCCTCTACGCCATGTACAAGTACCGCAACCGTGACGAGAGCTCCTACCGGACGGACCAGGGACACAGCTTCATCAACAACCCAGTTGCTGAGGGCAACGGGGCCATGGTCAAGCTAGAGAAGACACCAAGTATAACGGCTACAGTAGCCAAGGCTGTCACCAAGGGCAACAAGAACAAACAAAAAGAGTATTACGTCTGAGAGAGGGAAGAAGAGAGAAGGAGAGCAAGAGAGAGATAGGCTAGAGGAAAATCATGGAAAGGGGGTTCTCCCAATTAAAATTCCACATGATCCACTAGATAAACATCCAAAGTTTAGGGTGTAATTGTTACATTTGCGCCACAAAAACTAACAAAAAAAACTACTTACCATCAGTATTTTCACAGTTCCAGGTAAATTATATATTTTTAATTTCTATCACATACCAAGTACTGTATTGGTTAACATAGTATTTCATACTGGATTAGAAGCCTATCCATTTGCTGTCTTTGTATATAGCACCCCATCTATCAACTTTATGGTTCACAGTGAAAACTGAGCTGAGACCATTGTACTATAGAAAAGACCATTGTACTCTAGAAACAGATTTGCATGAATGTCAGTTCTCAAGTCTCTCTGTCTTCTAATAACGTCAGAGGTATCGGTGTGTACCGATTGGTCATTATGGTAAATAACAACAAAGCAACCCAATAGCGTTTACTAGAATAAACAAAAGCCATACCCATACTTGGAGACTGAGTGACCCACCTTCTCAGCAGACTAGTCTACCCCATTTTGTGTTATCTCGTCTGGTTGTCCATGGTGAAATGTTGCTAGTTGACTATAATTGAACCATGTTTTAAGCATAATGATATATTTCTTTCCTTATGGAAAATACAGGTTTTCAAAAGTAATATACAATTCACAGCCTAATTTAGCCAACAACCCCTCTATCTGGATGAATAAAATGAGCCAGATTCTCTCATCTCTGTGTGAGGAGAGATCTACAGTGTGTCATTCCATCCAAGAAGAAGTTCCTCAAAATGCTACTGTAGCAAAGACATTGCTCTGTAAACATTTTTGTAAAGACGTCTTGGGATTGAAAAAGCTTTGCTCGTTGGTTCTGTGGAGTACATAGACTAACAGACATGAAAAATACACTTCATGTGAGAGATGTTCTGCCTCCACGGTTACCACTGTCAACACTCCAGCCAGATCCCCCATGAGGAGAAGTAGAGAGTGAATATGAAAGGGAGCTTCAGGACACAGATTCACTTTTGAAGAACTTTTTCTAGTGGTTCCTGGGTAGGGGGAGATGCCCAACCTTGTGTCAAGAGGCTGGCTTTCCCTTCCTTCTTCAATATTGACACAAAAACTGGAAAGGCACAAACAGTAGAAACATATCTTTGAGAGATTAACAAGTGTTTCCTTAGAAAGCAAACTGAACATGTATTCTGGTTTTTATACCCATTAATAAAATACTATTCTGTGAGACATTATTGAAGGTTTGTGAATTGTATAGCTATTTCTCAGATATTTCAGTGTTTCTCTTGTTAGCATTCCTCCTTAACAAAATAAGGCGTTCAGTTGTTTATGTTGCCTTTTATAATCAGATAGAGATTTGTCTATGATGAGACAACATTGTCTGACTACAGAAACCCATATTCAGCATTTTCTTTTTCAATGTTGAATGGCATTACATTTCCATTAAGGACTGGTTAGTGATTGTATGTAAACGTTTCAAGAGAAAACACAAAGGATGATGTGTAATTTTTTTTCTTGGTTCTTCATTTTATGTACACTGAAAAACATGTCTCTCTTTGTCTGTCGTGTTGACATTCACTCCGTTGTATTATGTTAATATTTTCAATTTCTGGGATTTCCTCTTTATTCTTTTATTATTTTATGAAGTGCCACTGCTCCAGAGTATATTCCTGTCCTCACTCAATGATATTGTAAAGTGTTCCTGTGAAATTAATCTTAATATGTGTACAGTACATTGACAGAGGGGAAATACACTTGGTAATATACTTTGTATACTCCTGTGTTGTGTGGCTTTTTTATGGGTATAAATGCCTTATCAAATGAATCGGTCGCACTACTACACCTAGCCACCATAATGACAGCATAAACATGACTTGACATCTTCAGCTTTAGCTTCCAATGACACGTGCATTCATTTAGTGGTAGGTAATGCATAGCTAGGTAGCTAATATACAGGTGCCAAAATTTGACTTGTCAGCGTATATCATTTTCCCCTATTCATCTAAGGCGAAAAATACATATTGGTTTCCCTTTTCATCTGTGTTTGGTGCTAGCTAATTAGTTGTTAGTTAGGTCTTCAGACAGGATGGAACAAACAGGGGGAAGGGTCACTCAAAACTGGTGCATTTGTCACATGAAGAAACATGCAAAACTCTTGACATCCTTGATAGTCATGGTTTATGAACATTGTCTGGCAGTCTATATTTTTTTTTAATGAAGTATACCCAGACCTCACCCTGTCCAGTGTCAACTGTAATTGTCCAAGATTAACTAGATAGCTAGCTTGATAAAGCAGTGCTGACAATTCCATTTGGGCAAGCTATGACAAATTATTGTCTATACTGATGCTGTTACAATAACCAAGCAGTTGCATCAACAAAAAAGTGAAACCATGATGTGATGTATGTTGGATGTTGCATGCATTTTCAATGTTCTTTGAGTGCTTTGTGTATCAGCAAATTTGCTTAAGATAATCTCACTGCGTCCATGATGCT
Organism: Salvelinus fontinalis; assembly: GCF_029448725.1. Classification (NCBI taxonomy): domain Eukaryota; kingdom Metazoa; phylum Chordata; class Actinopteri; order Salmoniformes; family Salmonidae; genus Salvelinus; species Salvelinus fontinalis. The sequence continues at coordinate 4,572,376 of NC_074674.1, forward strand.
TGACATAGGTGTTTTCAAATAACCTTCAGTCAAAGTGAGCTCCTCACCCGCTCAGTCTTTCTTTTCAGACTCCTTGTTAAGTTTGACATGAGAGAGAAATTATTTTTTCTCAAATTTCGAGCATTTTTATCTGAAAAAAATATATTATGGGTGATGTTTTAGTCACTCAAAATTCTATTTTACATAGGAATCAGAATGACTGTTCGGGACCTTTAAAATAATATTTCAAAACTTCAGAAGCTATTTTGAATACATGTTCTTGGGCCTACTACACTCTCTGGGTTAAAAACAACCCAATTTGGGTTGTTTGGTAACCCAACGCTGGGTAAATATTGGACAGAACACACAAGTGGCCTATTAGGGGCGTGGCTTTCAGATAATTATTTTTGGCCACCCGTAACACAGGTCGTCATTGTAAATAAGAATTTGTTCTTAATTGACTTACCTGTATAAATAAAGGTGAATAAATAAAATAAGAGTAAATGTCATTCCTGTTCGTCAAGTTAAGTTTGTACACTGCAAATTTCAATTTTCCTTTAACATTTTTGCACATTACATATTCTAATATAAAATTCAAAAGGCATCTTATTTGCAGGTGCATGGCAACAATTGAACAAGATGAAGGAAAAAGGAAACCGCTTGATAGTATCACCGATATTTAATAAGCTTATGTATCGGCCTCATGGCCTTCGTCAGAGCTTTTGTGATTTTTTAAAATTTGCACCCTTATGTAGACCTGGCCCCACCCACATCCGGTCTACACATCGAAGGGAGTTGGAGGCAAAGGAAAAACAAATAGGTGCTACCAAATATAACAATATGCATTTCATAAATATTACAAAAGTGTATAAATAAGGCGTATTGAACACGTCTGTAAAACCTCAATGAGGACATAGCAAGTTTTCATTAGTCATTGGGTACATCGTACGAAAAACAGAGTAATCTTAAATAGACACATATTTCATGTTCAAATTCACAACATAACATACATAGGCATTTCATCATTAAGTCCTTTAGGAAATAATGTCTGGAGGGTGAAAATCCCAAAACATTTTATTTTACTCAGAGTATTATTAATATCTCCTCCCCTGTCTGATATCTTAACTTTCTCTATGCCACAAAATCTAAAGGCGGAAATGTCATACTTCAGGTCATTGAAATGTACAGAGACTGGATAATCCCTGTCGTTTCTCTTGATTGAACTTTTATGTTCACTAATTCTCAGTTTGAGAGAGCGGGGTAAAATTCATAACATTATTATTTACATATCCAGCATTGGGATATGCATAGGCTCTTGAGGAACTCTACACCTGTGTAAGCTTCAAAAGTGTCAGTGTTCAACCTTAACATGTAATAACAATACAACAGAACAGATTAACTGAAAAAAAATGTGATATATTTCCAAAACTATCTCTGGGAGTCACAAACATGTTCTATCAGGAACACTGTTCCATATTCATTTGCATGCTGAGCACCGGAACTGAAGCGGAATTAAGAACCTGTGTTTTGTGCAGTCATGATATGCCTGGATTTTAACCTTTATTAAGAGCTTTCTCATCAAACCTTTTCTTTTATGTCACATTCTACAGCACCATCATTAGACAATTGCTTTCATTTTTTGTGTAATTCTCATTTCTGGATAAGGCTTAAACACAAGACAAAATCTTGCTACAGTATGTCACATGATTGTGCAAAACACAGTCTAAACATAGTGTAATGTGTGAGTGAGATGAGTGTAGAATCACTTTCTGACTGGGTTGGTAACGGGTGGGTTCAACTGTGTTCTCTTTTTGACAGCCCTGTCACATGACACACCCAATTATTAACTGACATCTCACCATGGTGTTAACTTTTATTATCACATGTTTCAGTCTCCAGTAGACATACTATCATAAATTAATCTGTCAGTCAATCAATCAATCAATGAAGATCCATGAAGAGGTGCCTGGTTCATGGGAGATGTCCACTGGTCATAGACTACCACTCCAGGAACACCCAACTGGTCGTCAACGCACCCTAGAAAACTGGACCCTAGAAAACTATCTGCATCAGTCAAGTGAGGTGACTCAGCTAGCTCCCAACTGAAATATCTACAAATGATCTTTGTAGATAATAAGTTATTACATTAATAGGTGATGGTAAATAAACATAATAAATACAATAACAATGTGTTTCTTACAGGAGGCTGTGTTTCCTCAGAGGGTCCCACGTTGACTCCAGGATCAGCCCCAGGTTCGTCCCCACGCTGACTCTGCAAAACAGGGTGATGGAGAGAAAGTGTTTCAACAACATTTTAACAAGTTTCCAACTGACATAGTGTTGTAGAAATTAAGAATTTTTAGCAGAAAGTTGTATTTAGGATTTCACATTTACCTTAACCCTGCCCTCAGGGCTCAACAAATGTTTACTAAGACAATGACCCTACAAAACAATAGCAATTAGTAAAAAAAACATTCAAATGTTTGAAGACTATGGGATCTGACGGAGATCTGACAGATCCACTGGCTTGCGAAGGTATTCACCCCTCTTGTTGCCTTACAACCTGGAATTAAAATAGATTTCTGGGGGGGTTGTATCATTTGATTTGCACAACATGCCTACCACTTTGAAGGTGCAAAATATTTTGGGGGGGTGAAACAAACAAGAAATAAGACAAAAAAACTGAACTTGAGCGTGCATAGCTATTCACCCCCCCAAAGTCAATACTTTGTTGAGCCACCTTTTGCAGCAATTACAGCTGCAAGTCTCTTGTGGTATGTCTCTATAAGCTTGGCACATCTAGCCACTGGGATTTCTGCCCATTCTTCAAGGCAAAACTGTTACAGATCCTTCAAGTTGGATGGGTTCCGCTGGTGTACAGCAATCATTAAGTCATATTACATATTCTCAATTGGATTGAGGTCTGGGCTTTGACTAGGCCATTCCAAGACATTTCAATGTTTCCCCTTAAACCACTCAAGTGTTGTTTTAGCAGTATGCTTAGGGACATTATCCTTCTGGAAGGTGAACCTCTGTCCCAGTCTCAAATCTCTGGAAGACTGAAACAGGTTTCCCTCAAGAATTTCCCTGTATTTAGCGCCATCTATCATTCCTTCAATTCTGACCTGTTTCCCAGTCCCTGCCGATGAAAAACATCCCCACAGCATGACGCTGCCACCACAATGCTTCACTGTGGAGATTTTGTTCTTGGAGTGATGAGAGGTGTTGGGTTTGTGCCAGACATAGCATTTTCCTTGATGGCCAAATAGCAACATTTTAGTCTCATCTGACCAGAGTACCTTCTTCCATATGTTTTGGGAGTCTCCCACATGCCTTTTGGTGAACACCAAAGTTTTTTCTGGCCACTCTTCCATAAAGCCCAGCTTTGTGGAGTGTACGGCTTAAAGTGGTCCTATGGGCAGATACTCCAATCTCCGCTGTGGAGCTTTGCAGCTCCTTCAGGGTTATCTTTGGTCTCTTTGTTGCCTCTCTGATTAATGCCCTCCTTGCCTGGTCTGTGAGTTTTGGTGGGCGGCCCTCTCTTGGCAGGTTTGTTGTGGTACCATATTCTTTCCATTTTTTAATAATGGATTTAATGAATAATGCACGCACCACTTTTCCGTTAATTACATTTTTTTATTTTTTTAAACAAATATTTTTTTAAATTTCACTTCACCAATTTGGACTATTTAGTGTATGTCCATTACATGAAATCCAAATAAAAATAAATGTATATTATAGGTTGTAATGCAACAAAATAGGAAAAGTGCCAAGGGGTGAATACTTTTGCAAGGCACTGTAATGAGGAACCATTCTTCCAGGCCGCTGGTTTTGTGTCACTGGTTATTTTGACAAATCACGATTTCACAGCGGTGCACCTACAGCTTTCCACTTATCATGCAGAGAGTCTGTAAATATCATACTTGTTTTGTGTTAAAGTACAGTGCATTTGGAAGGTTTTCAGGTCCCTTGACTTTTTCCACATTTTGTTACATTACAGCCTTATTCTAAAATTGATTAAATAGTTTTTTCCCCTCATCAATCTACACACAGTACTCCATAATGACAAAGCAAAAACTGATTTTAATACATTTTTTCACATTTATTACACAAAAAAACGGAAATATTACATTTACATAATTAGTCAGACCCTTTACTCAGGACTTTGTTGAAGCACCTTTTGCAGCGATTACATCCTCGAGTCTTCTTGGGTATGACGCTACAAGCTTGGCACACCTGTATTTGGGGAGTTTCTCCCGTTCTTCTCTGCAGATCCTCTCATGCTCTGTCAGGTTGGATGGGGAGCGTTGCTGCACAGCTATTATCCGGTCTCTCTAGAGATGTCACTCAAGGGCATTCAGAGACTTGTCCCGAAGCCACTCCTGCATTGTCTTGGCTATGTGCTTAGGGTCGTTGTCCTATTGGAAGGTGAGCCTTCGCCCCAGTCTGAGGTCCTGAGTGCTCTGGAGCAGGTTTTCATCAAGGAGCTCCATACTTTGCTCCGTTCATCTTTCCCTTGATCCTGACTAGTCTCCCAGTCCCTGCTGCTGAATAACATCCCCACAGCATGATGCTGCCACACCATGCTTCATCGTAGGGATGATGCCAGGTTTCCTCCAGGCGTGACGCTTGGCATTCAGGCCAAAGAGTTCAATCTTGCTTTTATCAGACCAGAGAATCTTGTTTCTCATGGTCTGAGAGTCCTTTAGGTGCCTTTTGGCAAACTCCAAGCGGGCTATCATGTGCCTTTTACTGAAGAGTGGCTTCCATCTGGACACTCTAACCTCTAACCTGGACGCTGATACAGTTACTATACTTAAACCGGGATCCTTTTTCGGCGACCAGCACCACTTTTTCAGGTTAGGCTAGATTGCTAACACAAGTCACATAGGCTACACACATAGTAAATCAATGGAACGGTGTTTTCCCCGCAAATAAGAACTAAAACATCATGCTTGAGGGTTCTGCATGTGAGCAAAGTATATCAATATTTTCATTAATACATACCAAAAAAAATATCCAAGGAAAAACTATTGTTGGTTATGTAAAAAGCAAGGAAACAAATAATAGATTTCCAGGTTTACGAACCCGTCACAGCGCTATTCCTGCTGTTTTCTTCGCCTACACTTTTCGTTGTTGTTGTTGTTAAATATCACTGCAGAATGTTGTTTAGCATACATTAGTTCTAACTTGTTTTTCCATAACAGTACTATTTATTATATATTTTGCTATCATAATTACGTTTTTGGAGGTTTAGATAGCATTTAGCATTTTAAGTCATTTGAGTCATTGCATTTAATTCATTTATTTGAGTTGTTAATTTTTGAATACAGTGCATTCGGAAAGTATTCAGACCCCTTTACTTTTTCTACATTTTGTTACGTTACAGCCTTATTCTAAAATTGATTAAATATTTTTTCCCCCTCATCAATCTACACACAATACCCCATTGTTACAAAGTGAAAACAGGTTTTAATTTTTTTTTGCACATCTATTAAAATTGAAAAACCTAAATAATTAAAAAATACATTTACATAATTATTCAGACCCTTTGCTATGAGACTCAAAATTGAGCTCAGGTGCATCCTGTTTCCATTGATCGTCCTTGAGATGTTTCTACAACTTGATTGGAGTCCCCCTGTGGTAAATGATATTGATTGAACATGATTTGGAAAGACACACACCTGTCTATATAAAATCTCACAGTTGACAGTGCACATCAGAGCAAAAACCAAGTTTTGTGGCCCAGCCAGAGCCCGGACTTGAACCCGATCGAACGTCTCTGGAGAGACCTGAAAATAGCTGTGCAGCGACACTCCCCATCCAACCTGACCAAGCTTGAGAGGATCTGAGTACTGAGTAAAGAGTCTGAATACTTATGTAAATGTAATATTTCAGTTTTTTATTTGTAATAAATTTGCAAAAATGTATAAAACCTGTTTTAGCTTTGCCATTATGGGGTATTGTGTGTAGATTGGTGAGGGGCACTATTTTATCCATTTTAGAATAAGGGTATAATGTAACAAAATGTGAAACAAGTCAAGGGGTCTGAATACAATTAAAATATAAAACGCAGTCATGGGAAGCACAAATAAAGCATCACACTGATTACTTGAAGTAAAATGGGTCTGAATACATTCCCAATGCACTGCATGTGTTCTAAACCAGTGAAGTTATTTTGTTTACTACTTAAAATAAATCAGAAGAACTGATCAAGTTTTCCTCCCAAATGGCACTCTATTCCCTACATAGTTCATCACTTTTGACCAGGGCCTTCTGTCTACATGGTGGGGTCACTGAATATATCATCGACCAACTTTAGAGTAAAAGTTTAGAAGTGGACCTCCCGAGTGGTACAGCGTTCTAAGGCATTGCATCGCAGTGCTTGAGGCGCCACTACAGACCCAGGTTCCCAGGCTGTGTCACAACCGGCCATGACCGAGAGTCCCATAGGGGGGCACACATTTGGCCTAGTGTCGTCCGGGTTAGGGGAGGGTTTGGCCGGGGGGGCTTTACCTGGCTCATCGAGCTCTAGCGACTCCTTGTTGCGGGTGGGGAGCTTGCAGGCTGACTTCGGTCGTCAGCTGAACGCTGTTTCCTCCAACACGTTGGTGCAGCTGGCTTCCGGGTTAAGCGGGCGGGGGTTAAGAAGCGCAGTTTGGCGGGTCATGTTTTGGATGATGCATGACTCGACCTTTGCCTTTCCCGAGCCCGTTGGAGAGTTGCAGCGATGAGACAAGATTGCAATTGGAAGGGGGTAAAATACATGTTTTTTTTGTTTTTTTGAGAAGTAGTATAGAAGCTGGTCGTCACAGTAAACACATAAGTAAGAATAAAAATAAAATAATCCAACTTTACCTTGTTGCTTCATCTGGAACAGTCTAACCTAAATGGTCAAATCTACTGCAAACTTCAAACTGGTACAGCCAGAAAATAATTTGGCTCTTCTCTGAGTCAGGTTATTCCTTGAAAATAGTTTGGATCTTCACCATGGTGCTGCTGCTTGCTCTTTGGAGGTTTAGGCTGGGTTACTGTACTTTTGTATTGATTGTTTTCAAAAGTATTATGTATAAAATTGCATTGATTTGATCATGAAATATTCAGTTGTGAGGTGCTCCATCTGACCCGTTGATCTTTCAGATATGTCTGTCCACATATCTGATGTAGATGGAAGATCTTGGAAGATTCCAGAAAATCGATCTTCTGCAGTGGGCATTCTATGTTTTTGTTCTATGTTTTATATTTCTATGTGTTTGGCCGAGTGTGGTTCTCAATCAGAGGCAGCTGTCTATCGTTGTCTCTGATTGAGAACCATACTTAGGCAGCCTCATCCCACCTGTGTTTTGTGGGTAGTTGTTTTCTGTTGTGAGTCTGCACCAGCCAGAACTGTTTCGGTCGTTCGCTTTGTTATTTTTGGTCGTTCTCTTTTGTTCTCACACAACGCTGGAGAGAGAGGGTGCCATAAATCTTAGCCCTTTTGTCAATCCAAGTAGTTTCTCTCTCTCTCTTTCCAAGAGGTAAATAAAGTTTATGTTTATATTGATGCTGTGTTTATAGCCCTTTATAGGCATGTTGTAAATGTAATGCCATTTATTAATGTACATGTATATTCCATAGTTATAACCCTTAACTAATACTGTTTACATGTGTACATATCTTTGTATTATAGAACCACAACAATAAGATTCCAAATCATTCAGATGACCAGAATCATATAAACATCCTCAAATGGAAACACATGTATGTGTCTGTGTGTGTGTGGTGGTGACTATCAAGAGTACAGTGATGGGACTCAACATCGTGTTTTAAATCGGACAGCACTATAGAGGACAGAACCAAACCAATCAGTTAGAAGTATATAGCGGGTGAGGGAATTCACAGCCGACCGCTCAGACGGGTGAGGGCATACCAGCGAACCGTTTTTACATGGTCCTTCTAGACGGATTTAGTGACCAACAGTTTTTTACATGGTCCGTCATTTCTCCGGGTTTAGTGACCAATAGTTTTTACATATGTAATGTATCTGTATCTATGTCATGTATCTGTATCTGTAAAATTCGCCAGGAATAGGGCTCTGTGAACATGTTTTTCTTTAAATAAAAATAATGTCTGTGGTATTTTAGCAAAAAATGGACTTGAAAATAATGTGGTGTAGTCTTTAGTCCTATTCTTAGAATGCAGTATTTCCTAGAGTGAACCTGCAAGTAACCATTTCATTGTACTGTGTACCATGATCATCATCATTGTATGTCTAATATTTTATGAAAATAACTCCTCCTTTGGCCCTTGAAATGCTCAGTTTGATCGTGTGGGTGTCTAAGGGTGCGTTCGTAAATTCACTCTGACTATCTACTCTGATTTCAGAGCACCTTCATCTGAGTGTGCCTGAGCGCAGAATAACTGATGAATTTACGAACGCACAACACCCGTTTGAATATGAGTAGTATCCATGAACGTAGGCAAAAAAAAATATTAAATTGTTTCCAGCAGCACAGTTACAGTCACCAACGGTCTGGATAAGATGAGAACAGCCTAACCAGCTCTGCTAGGGCGAGAAAAATGGTCAGAGTGAGGTGTTCTCATTTGTGTCTGGAAGTAGCTAGCAAACTTTAGCCAGTTAGCTTGAGTGCTTGACTGACGTTCGCAATGCTTGGTTCAACCCTACTCCTCCAGAGCGTCCAGTGTGTTCTCTGAATTTACAAAAGGACAATCTGACAACGCTCTGAGTTCACTAATGACCCAGAGCGCACTCTGACACAGTGAATGCAATTCATGAACGCACCCTAGGATGCAGATGACAAAAGTCAATCAATCAATCAAATGTATTTATAAAGCCCTTTTTACATCAGCAGATGTCACAAAGTGCTATATAGAAACCCAGCCTAAAACCCCAAACAGCAAGCAATGCAGATGTAGAAGCACGATGGCTAGGAAAAACTCCCTAGAAAGGCAGGCACCTAGGAAGAAACCTAGAGAGGAACCAGGCTCTGAGGGGTGGCCAGTCCTCTTCTGGCTGTGCCGGGTGGGGATTATAACACTACATAGCCAAGATGTTCAAATGTTCATAGATGACCAGCAGGGTCAAATAATAATAATCACAGTGGTTGTAGAGGGTGCAACATGTCAGTACCTCAGGAGTAAATGTCAGTTGGCTTTTCAGAGCCGAGTATTCAGAGTTCGAGACAGCAGGTGCGGTAGAGAGAGAGAGTAGAAAACAGCATGTCTGGGACAAGGTAGCACGTCCGGTGAACAGGTCAGGGAGAACAGTTGAAACTGGAGCAGCAGCACGACCAGGTGGACTGGGAACAGCGAGGAGTCATCAGGCCAGGTAGTCCTGAGGCATGGCTCAGGTCCTCGGGAGGGAGAGGAAGAGAGAGAGAATTAGGGGGAGCATACTTAAATTCGCACAGGACACCGGATAAGACAGGAGAATTACACCAGATATAACAGACTGACCCTAGCCCCACGACACAAAATATTGCAGCATAGATACTGGAGGCTGAGACAGGAGGGGATTATAATATCCCATCATTCTTTTTACCCCTTTTTCTCACCCTTTTCGTGGTATCCAATTGATAGTTACAGTCTTGTCTCATCGCTGCAACTCCCGTACAGATTCGGGAGAGGCGAAGGTCAAGAGCCGTGCGTCCTCCAAAACATAACCCAACCAAGCCGCACAGCTTCTTGACACAATGCTCACTTAACCCGGAAGCCAGCCAACCAATGTGTTGGAGGAATCACCGTACACCTGGCAACCGTGTCAGCGTGCACTGCCTCCTACCCGCCACAGAAGTCGCTAGTGTGCGATGGGACAAGGATATCCCCGCAAATCTCTATTGGCACAGCTAGCACTGCAATGCAGTGCCTTAGACTACTGCGCCACTCAAGAGATCTCATCATTCTTTGCAACAATGGAACCAACGTGTTGGACGCCGCTGGTCCCAGGTTTGTGACGACATTGTCTTAATCTGTATATTTTCGACCTAGGTGGCCATTAGGAAACAAATGTGAAGATATTTAAATACACAGCATCTGCTGGTCTATTATAATCCGATCACATTGTGACATCATGATGTGGGACAAAAGTTACATCCCACCTGAACATGCTGAAATTCCAGGCTTCTTTTTTCAAACAGCACTTTCACATAAGTGGCTTTATCAATAATTTTTACTATTTTAGAGTGTTACCTCAAAGTATGGAAATATCATGAAATAAGCAGAAAATTCATGTTTGTAACTGCACTGCCCCTTTAAAGTAAACATTGGTATGAACTGATCATACACATCTTGTACTTATATCTATGTACAGCCGTGGCCAAAAGTTTTGAGAATGACACAAATATTAATTTTCAAGTCTGCTGCCTCAGTCTGCTGCCTCAGTTTGTATGATGGTAATTTGCATATACTCCAGAATGTTATGAAGAGTGATCAGATGAATTGCAATTAATTGCAAAGTCCCTCTTTGCCATGCAAATGAACTGAATCCCCAAAAAAACATTTCCACTGCATTTCAGCCCTGCCACAAAAGAAACAGCTGACATCATGTCAGTGATTCTCTCATTAACACAGGTGTGAGTGTTGACGAGGACAAGGCTGGAGATCACTCTGTCATGCTGATTGAGTTCGAAATAACAGACTGGAAGCTTCAAAAGGAGGGTGGTGCTTGGAATCATTGTTCTTCCTCTGTCAACTCTGGTTACCTGCAAGGAAACATGTGCCGTCATCATTGCTTTGCACAAAAAGGGCTTCACAGGCAAGGATATTGCTGCCAGTAAGATTGCACCTAAATCAACCATTTATCGGATCATCAAGAACTTCAAGGAGAGCGGTTCAATTGTTGTGAAGAAGGCTTCAGGGCGCCCAAGAAAGTCCAGCAAGCGCCAGGACCGTCTCCTAAAGTTGATTCAGCTGCGGGATCGGGGCACCACCAGTACAGAGCTTGCTCGGGAATGGCAGCAGGTAGGTGTGAGTGCATCTGCACGCACAGTGTGGCGAAGACTTTTGGAGGATGGCCTGGTGTAAAGAAGGGCAGCAAAGAAGCCACTTCTCTCCAGGAAAAACATCAGGGACAGACTGATATTCTGCAAAAGGTACAGGGATTGGACTGCTGAGGACTGGGGTAAAGTCATTTTCTCTGATGAATCCCCTTTCCGATTGTTTGGGGCATCCGGAAAAAAGCTTGTCTGGAGAAGACAAGGTGAGCGCTACCATCAGTCCTGTGTCATGCCAACAGTAAAGCATCCTGAGACCATTCATGTGTGGGGTTGCTTCTCAGCCAAGGGAGTGGGCTCACTCACAAATTTGCCTAAGAACACAGCCATGAATAAAGAATGATACCAACACATCCTCCGAGAGCAACTTCTCCCAACCGTCCATGAACAGTTTGGTGATGACCAATGCCTTTTCCAGCATGATGGAGCACCTTGCCATAAGGCAAAAGTGATAACTAAGTGGTTCGGGGAACAAAACATTGATATTTTGGGTCCATGGCCAGGAAACTCCCCAGACCTTAATCCCATTGAGAACTTGTGGTCAATCCTCAAGAAGCGGCTGGACAAACAAAAACCCACTAATTCTGACAAACTCCAAGCATTGATTATGCAAGAATGGGCTGCCATCAGTCAGGATATGGCGCAGAAGTTAATTGACAGCATGCCAGGGAGGATTGCAGAGGTCTTGAAAAAGAAGGGTCAACACTGCAAATATTGACTCTTTGCATCAACTTCATGTAATTGTCAATAAAAGCATTTGACACTTATGAAATGCTTGTAATTATACTTCAGTATTCCATAGTAACATCTGACAAAGATATCTAAAGACACTGAGGCAGCAGACTTTGTGGAAATTAATATTTGTGTCATTCTCAAAACTTTCGGCCACGACTGTATACAGTTTCTCTGTTATGACAGCAATAAAATAAATAAAGAGAAAAACAAAAGCTGCAACTATCTCCTCCTTGGCAGCTTTTGAAAGTAAGTGAATAACGGTAGAGGCAATCTAATTTGTCTATCAAACTAGCTAAACTGAACTGTCACATGACAATGTAACATCCCGTGTCAAGTAAGGTTGTGTTGAGTCATTTCATAAACTGCCGTCAGCTTATGAGTGACGAATCAAATCAAATCAAGTGTTATTTGTCACATGAGCCGATTACAACAGGTAGACCTTACAACAGGTAGACCTTAAATGCTTCCTTACAAGCCCTTAACCAACAATGCAGTTAAGGAAATGGAGTTAAGAAAATATTTACGAAATAAGCTAAAGTAAAAAATAAAATGGGGCTCCTCAGCAGGGTGACTAGCGGGGTGACTAGCGGGAAGGGTGGGTGACTAGCAGGGTGACTAGCAGGCATGGTGACTAGCGGGCAGGGTGACTAGCAGGGTGGCTAGCGGGAAGGGTGGGTTACTAGCAGGGTGACTATCGGGCAGGGTGACTAGCAGGTAGTGGGCAGAGTGACTAGCAGGGTGACTATCAGGGTCAACAGCTGGTTAGTTACAAGACCATTTTACCTTTAAAATATAACTCTCTAGTCTTTACAAACTAACAGATGTACCACTGTGCAGATATAAGCCATTGCATCTGACTTTCAGGCTCAGGACTATTGGGTTGGAAGAGAGCAACCTACGGAAGTTTCTCTGATTGCATTAAAACTATGAATGGTTTGGGAGTGGATCCATTTCCCCTGCTTCTCAGGATATAATCAATCAGCACATAATACACATTACAGGACTAGTTGAGCCTTCTTTATGTCTAGATATACATCACAGCCAGTGGCATATTGGAATGGGAACAGTGCCATCTGCAGCCCAAAACTGTAGGTTCATCGTCTCTCACTAGTCTCTCACTAGATGGCATGTTTGCCAGTCTGCTCCAATCTATTGTCGACTTCTTGAAGTGAGGCTTCTCAGTAAAGATAATCTCAGTTGACCCTTTATCTATCTCAACCTAATCAGTTATGTTCTAACATAACCATGATCAATGCATTGATACCTAATTTTTAAATGTTGCTGCAATTGTACAGACACTACAGAATATATTTCAGAGAACCATCAGACCATCAGATGCTTGGTTGGGTTGTGCTTCGGAGGACGCATGGCTTTCGACGTTTGTCTCTCCCGAGCCCGTACGGGAGTTGTAGCGATGAGACAAGATAGTAATTACTAGCGATTGGATACCCCGAAAATTGGGGAGAAAAGGGGGTAAAATTTTAAATAAAAAATAAGATAATCAAAGGTATAGTCACAGAAAATGGGGATGGATGAAAGGACCAGCATTCTATATTCTATTATTTTACTGTGAATATCACCTCAGAATTAAATGCGTCATGTGCTCAGTCATAGATATAAAGCCTATACGTGTTCTATGTGTATATGTTCACAGCTCAGTAATGTGAGAATAAATCAACAATATCCTTTTTCCCCTAACTTCCAGAACTTCCAGACCTTTTTTGTTGTTGAAAAGCAATAATATACAAATCAGGTAAGAATCAATATATCAAAACCCACGATACACAGAAATAACATTAATAATAGAAAAAGGAAAAGAGATGACAGATCACATTTCATCATCAACATTTGCATTATAATATTCTACTGTACAGATACTTTTACTGTGTAATTTGAGGGAATTTAATCAAGCTAAACGTTCACGCACACTATAGAAGTTTAATTAATTATTATTATTACATTAAGGCTTGAAATCTGAGGGTCTTATTTGAAAATGTACACTTGTGAAATTACTCATTAGTATTAAGACATTAACAATGAAATCTGACTTATTATTGTAATCAAAATGTTATAGTTTTTTTTGCTGGGTAAAGTTATAAATATACTTATTTGAGAAATATACAACAAGATCATCCCAGCATTTGGATATTACATTACATTCATAAAAGAGGTGACACAATGACTCAATGATTTATTACCTCAAAAAGAGCCATTCTCATCCACATCTGTGAACTTCGTAATAAAGGCATTTGTTGCATATTATTGTATATTAATATGAAATCCCTTCAGAATGATAGACCCCTAACCTTGTTTGGTATACAACCATGCTTTTCCCAATCTACTTCCACTTAGTGAATGCCAATAAAACTTCCCTCTTGGTGCGACTCTCTTATCTACATGAGGCCCACCCCGTTAGGTAGACCGGAACGTAACATTTTTTCAATGGTAAACGACCTGAGTGAACTATCTTCATTTATCCACCATCTTTGACTGTGGAATGTTGGTTTTTTGCTTCGCGTGTGGATAATAACGAGGAGGAGAGTTTTTAAAGCTAGCTAACCAGCGGACACATGATAAGGGCAATGACGCAAATATGTACCAACTGCCCGTTTCTCAACAAATATATATTCAATGTGTCTTTCAAAAGAAGAAAGACCATAATCATCTGAAAAACAATATTGTTAGCCTGTGTGGTAACTGGTAAGCTAGCAACCCGCGGTGGTAAGGAAAAAGCATAGATTCTTTAGCGAACGTAACGTTATACAGAACTGCTCAACACGGAAGAGAAGAGGCAAATCTGGGCAGTGTTGATTTAGAATAGTTTACAAACAACTTAATATATCTATCACGATAGGTTACCAACTTTTTTTAGCTTGCTATCTAGCCACACTCCGTCCCAATTCTGATAGATCGCGTTGGCTGTTTTATTTTTATGTGGCCTAGCTAGCATGCTAATCGAACGTTCCATTTGTAAACTGAAGTACTAGTAGCCCGTTTCTGTTCGTAACGTTAGTGGGGATCTTTCTTGATGTGATTGCTACCAAAACTGTCAGCGATTTGGTTTAATCCAACACATTATAATGCGTTGTTTATCTGTAGTATTATCTCTAAATTACACGTTTGTCTTGTTTTGGAAGCATAACGTTAGTAGCCAGCTAAGTTGGTTAAGTAGCAATGGTTCGCAGATAGACATAGCTATAGCTAGTTAACTAACGTAGATGATTTATAAGATAGAAACTGGCACGTTTTTCTGTTGACAAATCAGCTAGATAAGTAACGTTCGTTTTCTAATTTATGTCTGCTGGTGAAGTGCATTGGTTGGCAAATGACGTCTGAAGGAAATTGTGATGGCTAGCTAGAATAACATGTAGACAACTGCTAGCTAGCATGACCTAGCCAGCCAGCTAACTGTAGAAAACAGTAACGTTACGTTAGATTGTCTATCAATCACTAACTAGGTGACAGGATCGCTGAAGTAGGGTTGGCCTTAACTATCTAGCTGGTTTATGACAAGTTAATAGACCTAACTAATCGCTAACTAGCTTTCTGCATTGGCATATTCCAACAGATTATGTTCGTTGCTAGTATACATATCTATGGAGTATTTTTGCAGATGTTTATTTTGAAAATCTATCAGGATGCATAACGA